>NC_048571.1:10612355-10978605 GCF_013265735.2 Oncorhynchus mykiss | reverse complement strand
GGTAAATTGACAGGCCTTTTCCTGTTCAACAGTATTTTCAACAATAGAGAAATTCCAGCAACATCACCGACAAATCAACCAGATCAGAAAACTACAAAACAAATCTTTATTCTCCATTCACAAACTGAGAATCAGCAATGATCCTTCAATTACGATGGCACAGCTGTAGACAGAAACAAGCTGTAGAGTAGGAGAAACATCCTGTGTATTCTGACCCAGCCCTTGGTCATTAATCAGATATTTGTCAGCGAGAGCGACTCGAGGTTAGCCATGTTCCTCTGCCCTCTTATGTCTCAACTAGAACACAGCAGGGGAGGGAGAGGGAGAGGGAGAGGGAGAGTATAACCTGCTGGAGGGATTGTCCTTCCTATGTAGCATTCCATCCCTCCATTTTGCTGCAGAAAAAAAAAATGTTTTAATGAGACATAACGCTGTTTGTAATGAGCGACCTACATAGCTATACAGTCTGGGGTAAATATACCTCTGTCTTCTCTTCTTCTCATGCCTTTTCCCTTTGATCCTGCCAGTGATTAAAATATGACTGGAGTGTTGTAGTGTAGTAGTGGCATGTGATGATGGAACGTCAGTTAATGAGGAGTGGATCATCTTCATTGTCTGCCCTGATGAACAAGGGCTGTTTGTATAGAATGTGGAGATTGATGGACCTGCCTTGTATTTCCTTACTCTATTTTGGTAATAATAGCGACCATTATTTGAATATAAGCACCCCCCATTGCTGGCACCATGACTTTTAAGTTAGGTTGTTGCACATTTGACAGACTTACTTTACACTCCAAAACGGTTCCCCTGTCTCCTAAGCGCATGCGTCAGAGTGTTATGTTTCAGTGCTTTGACACAGCCCGTTTGCAGCACATGATTCTGAATCAACTTCCTTTTCAGTTTAGCTGCCAGACATGTAGCTGGACTGAATCATGGTTGAAAGTAACTGTTATTTTTATCACCCTGGACCACTAAATGTACCAGACCTCCCATATCTTTCTCTGTGAATGAGCCACACTAATGCAATGGGTTGTGGGCTGGGGGGGTTTCCATGTATTAGGTAGGACCACAGATAATCAGTTCGGCGCACCTCAAGGTTAAGTACTTGTACCATTCATCTTTCCATTTAGCTATATCCCATTGATATGCAATGATTATATTTATCCAATTATATACTGTAGATCAAGGCATAATGTGCAATTTGATGGTGATATTGTATATACATGATATAACCACCAGAGATTCTCCAGACTTTGATATGTGTATATAAAACAGATAAAATGCAATGAAGAGCTCCCATCTAGCATAACAATGAGCTTTGAATTGGAGGAGTTAACAGTCGGGGGGTGAGGGGGAGGTCATGCCTGCCTAGCAGTGAGTTAGCCCATGGGGACTAGGTGATGAGCAAATGTACTAGACATTTGTGGGGCTGGATTACAATAGCCCAAGCTCATTGCCAGACCTGGGAAAAGAAAAACATTTTGAAATGAAGGAGAAATAATCCACTAAGGCCCGTCGTTAATTGACATCAGATTTTTTCAGTTTTCCAATTCCAATACACTGGTTATTCCACACCCCCACTCTGCTGAGAACTCTGACTGCTACATTGTTTTAGAAGAGGATTCATCCAGGATGGAGGGGGGTTTTATCCAGCCAGTTGATCTGAATGGGAGAGTTTGCTAGTGCATTTAATTACTCTATCACACAGCTATGATGAAATGTTTAGCTGCATGTTCGTAAATATATGACGTGCATCTTTCAAAAGTACATTGGTTGTCATCATTTTATCATTTTTTCAAAGGGATGAAGGAATATACAATACTGGCATGCCCAGGAAATAATAACAATAGCATGGTTAGTTACGTCATACCGGATTCCTGTTTGTTAGTTACATCATACCGGATTCCTGTTTGTTAGTTACATCATACAGGGTTCCTGTTTGTTAGTTACATCATACCGGATTCCTGTTTGTTAGTTACATCATACAGTGTTCCTGTTTGTTAGTTACATCATACCAGATTCCTGTTTGTTAGTTACATCATACAGGGTTCCTGTTTGTTAGTTACATCATACCGGATTCCTGTTTGTTAGTTACATCATACCGTGTTCCTGTTTGTTAGTTACATCATACAGGATTCCTGTTTGTTAGTTACATCATACAGGATTCCTGTTTGTTAGTTACATCATACCGGATTCCTGTTTGTTAGTTACATCATACCGGATTCTTGTTTGTTAGTTACATCATACAGGATTCCTGTTTGTTAGTTACATCATACAGGATTCCTGTTTGTTAGTTACATCATACAGGATTCCTGTTTGTTAGTTACATCATACCGGATTCCTGTTTGTTAGTTACATCATACCGTGTTCCTGTTTGTTAGTAATGTCATACAGTGTTCCTGTTTGTTAATTACATCATACAGGGTTCCTGTTTGTTAGTTACATCATACAAGATTCCTGTTTGTTAGTTACATCATACCGTGTTCCTGTTTGTTAGTTACATCATACCGTGTTCCTGTTTGTTAGTAACGTCATACAGTGTTCCTGTTTGCTAGTTACATCATACAGTGTTCCTGTTTGTTAGTTACATCATACAGTGTTCCTGTTTGTTAGTTACATCATACAGTGTTCCTGTTTGTTAGTAACGTCATACAGTGTTCCTGTTTGTTAGTTACATCATACAGGGTTCCTGTTTGTTAGTTACATCATACAGTGTTCCTGTTTGTTATTTACATCATACAGTGTTCCTGTTTGTTAGTTACATCATACAGTGTTCCTGTTTGTTAGTTACATCATACAGGGTTCCTGTTTGTTAGTTACATCATACAGGGTTCCTGTTTGTTAGTTACATCATACAGTGTTCCTGTTTGTTAGTTACATCATAGAGGATTCCTGTTTGTTAGTTACATCATATAGGGTTCCTGTTTGTTAGTTACATCATATAGGGTTCCTGTTTGTTAGTTACATCATACAGTGTTCCTGTTTGTTAGTTACATCATACCGGATTCCTGTTTGTTAGTTACATCATACAGTGTTCCTGTTTTTTAGTTACATCGTACAGTGTTTCTGTTTGTTAGTTACATCATACCGGATTCCCGTTTGTTAGTTACATCATACAGGGTTCCTGTTTGTTAGTTACATCATACCGGATTCCTGTTTGTTAGTTACATCATACAGTGTTCCTGTTTGTTAGTTACATCATACCGGATTCCTGTTTGTTAGTTACATCATACAGGGTTCCTGTTTGTTAGTTACATCATACCGGATTCCTGTTTGTTAGTTACATCATACCGTGTTCCTGTTTGTTAGTTACATCATACAGGATTCCTGTTTGTTAGTTACATCATACAGGATTCCTGTTTGTTAGTTACATCATACAGGATTCCTGTTTGTTAGTTACATCATACCGGATTCCTGTTTGTTAGTTACATCATACAGTGTTACTTTATGTTAGTTACATCATACAGGATTCCTGTTTGTTAGTTACATCATACAGGATTCCTGTTTGTTAGTTACATCATACAGGATTCCTGTTTGTTAGTTACATCATACCGGATTCCTGTTTGTTAGTTACATCATACCGTGTTCCTGTTTGTTAGTAATGTCATACAGTGTTCCTGTTTGTTAGTTACATCATACAGGGTTCCTGTTTGTTAGTTACATCATACAAGATTCCTGTTTGTTAGTTACATCATACAGGGTTCCTGTTTGTTAGTTACATCATATAGGGTTCCTGTTTGTTAGTTACATCATACCGGATTCCTGTTTGTTAGTTACATCATACCGTGTTCCTGTTTGTTAGTTACATCATACCGTGTTCCTGTTTGTTAGTAACGTCATACAGTGTTCCTGTTTGCTAGTTACATCATACAGTGTTCCTGTTTGTTAGTTACATCATACAGTGTTCCTGTTTGTTAGTTACATCATACAGTGTTCCTGTTTGTTAGTAACGTCATACAGTGTTCCTGTTTGTTAGTTACATCATACAGTGTTCCTGTTTGTTAGTTACATCATACAGGGTTCCTGTTTGTTAGTTACATCATACAGTGTTCCTGTTTGTTATTTACATTATACAGTGTTCCTGTTTGTTAGTTACATCATACAGTGTTCCTGTTTGTTAGTTACATCATACAGGGTTCCTGTTTGTTAGTTACATCATACAGGGTTCCTGTTTGTTAGTTACATCATACAGTGTTCCTGTTTGTTAGTTACATCATAGAGGATTCCTGTTTGTTAGTTACATCATATAGGGTTCCTGTTTGTTAGTTACATCATATAGGGTTCCTGTTTGTTAGTTACATCATACAGTGTTCCTGTTTGTTAGTTACATCATACCGGATTACTGTTTGTTAGTTACATCATACAGTGTTCCTGTTTTTTAGTTACATCGTACAGTGTTTCTGTTTGTTAGTTACATCATACCGGATTCCCGTTTGTTAGTTACATCATACAGTGTTCCTGTTTGTTAGTTACATCATACCGGATTCCCGTTTGTTAGTTACATCATACAGTGTTACTTTATGTTAGTTACATCATACCGGATTCCCGTTTGCTAGTTACATCATACAGTGTTACTTTATGTTAGTTACATCATACAGTGTTCCTGTTTGTTAATAACATCATACAGTGTTCCTGTTTGTTAGTTACGTCATACAGGATTCCTGTTTGTTAGTTACATCATACAGTGTTCCTGTTTGTTAGTTACATCATACAGTGTTCCTGTTTGTTAGTTACATCATACAGGATTCCTGTTTGTTAGTTACATCATACATTGTTCCTGTTTGTTAGTTACATCATACAGTGTTCCTGTTTGTTAGTTACATCATACAGTGTTCCTGTTTGTTAGTTACATCATACCGTGTTCCTGTTTGTTAGTAATGTCATACAGTGTTCCTGTTTGTTAGTTACATTACAGTGTTCCTGTCTGTTAGTTACATCATACAGTGTTCCTGTTTGTTAGTTACATCATACAGTGTTCCTGTTTGTTAGTTACATCATACAGTGTTCCTGTTTGTTAGTTACATCATACAGGGTTCCTGTTTGTTAGTTACATCATACAGGGTTCCTGTTTGTTAGTTACATCATACAGTGTTCCTGTTTGTTAGTTACATCATACAGGATTCCTGTTTGTTAGTTACATCATATAGGGTTCCTGTTTGTTAGTTACATCATATAGGGTTCCTGTTTGTTAATTACATCATACTGTGTTCCTGTTTGTTAGTTACATCATACCGGATTCCCGTTTGTTAGTTACATCATACAGTGTTCCTGTTTTTTAGTTACATCGTACCGGATTCCCGTTTGTTAGTTACATCATACAGTGTTCCTGTTTGTTAGTTACATCATACCGGATTCCCGTTTGTTAGTTACATCATACAGTGTTACTTTATGTTAGTTACATCATACAGTGTTCCTGTTTGTTAGTTACATCATACAGTGTTCCTGTTTGTTAGTTACGTCATACAGGATTCCTGTTTGTTAGTTACATCATACAGGATTCCTGTTTGTTAGTTACATCATACAGGATTCCCGTTTGTTAGTTACATCATACAGTGTTCCTGTTTGTTAGTTACATCATACAGGGTTCCTGTTTGTTAGTTACATCATACAGTGTTCCTGTTTGTTAGTTACATCATACAGTGTTCCTGTTTGTTAGTTACATCATACAGTGTTCCTGTTTGTTAGTTACATCATACAGGGTTCCTGTTTGTTATTTGCATCATACAGGGTTCCTGTTTGTTAGTTACATCATACAGTGTTCCTGTTTGTTAGTTACATCATACAGGATTCCTGTTTGTTAGTTACATCATATAGGGTTCCTGTTTGTTAGTTACATCATATAGGGTTCCTGTTTGTTAGTTACATCATACAGTGTTCCTGTTTGTTAGTTACATCATACCGGATTCCCGTTTGTTAGTTACATCATACAGTGTTCCTGTTTTTTAGTTACATCGTACCGGATTCCCGTTTGTTAGTTACATCATACAGTGTTCCTGTTTGTTAGTTACATCATACCGGATTCCCGTTTGTTAGTTACATCATACAGTGTTACTTTATGTTAGTTACATCATACAGTGTTCCTGTTTGTTAGTTACATCATACAGTGTTCCTGTTTGTTAGTTACGTCATACAGGATTCCTGTTTGTTAGTTACATCATACAGGATTCCTGTTTGTTAGTTACATCATACAGGATTCCTGTTTGTTAGTTACATCATACAGGATTCCAGTTTGTTAGTTACATCATACAGTGTTCCTGTTTGTTAGTTACATCATACAGTGTTCCTGTTTGTTAGTTACATCATACAGTGTTCCTGTTTGTTAGTTACATCATACAGTGTTCCTGTTTGTTAGTTACATCATACAGGGTTCTTGTTTGTTATTTGCATCATACAGGGTTCCTGTTTGTTAGTTACATCATACAGTGTTCCTGTTTGTTAGTTACATCATACAGGATTCCTGTTTGTTAGTTACATCATATAGGGTTCCTGTTTGTTAGTTACATCATATAGGGTTCCTGTTTGTTAGTTACATCATACAGTGTTCCTGTTTGTTAGTTACATCATACCGGATTCCCGTTTGTTAGTTACATCATACAGTGTTCCTGTTTTTTAGTTACATCGTACCGGATTCCCGTTTGTTAGTTACATCATACAGTGTTCCTGTTTGTTAGTTACATCATACCGGATTCCCGTTTGTTAGTTACATCATACAGGGTTCCTGTTTGTTATTTGCATCATACAGGGTTCCTGTTTGTTAGTTACATCATACAGTGTTCCTGTTTGTTAGTTACATCATACAGGATTCCTGTTTGTTAGTTACATCATATAGGGTTCCTGTTTGTTAGTTACATCATATAGGGTTCCTGTTTGTTAGTTACATCATACAGTGTTCCTGTTTGTTAGTTACATCATACCGGATTCCCGTTTGTTAGTTACATCATACAGTGTTCCTGTTTTTTAGTTACATCGTACCGGATTCCCGTTTGTTAGTTACATCATACAGTGTTCCTGTTTGTTAGTTACATCATACCGGATTCCCGTTTGTTAGTTACATCATACAGTGTTACTTTATGTTAGTTACATCATACAGTGTTCCTGTTTGTTAGTTACATCATACAGTGTTCCTGTTTGTTAGTTACGTCATACAGGATTCCTGTTTGTTAGTTACATCATACAGGATTCCTGTTTGTTAGTTACATCATACAGGATTCCTGTTTGTTAGTTACATCATACAGGATTCCAGTTTGTTAGTTACATCATACAGTGTTCCTGTTTGTTAGTTACATCATACAGTGTTCCTGTTTGTTAGTTACATCATACAGTGTTCCTGTTTGTTAGTTACATCATACAGTGTTCCTGTTTGTTAGTTACATCATACAGGGTTCTTGTTTGTTATTTGCATCATACAGGGTTCCTGTTTGTTAGTTACATCATACAGTGTTCCTGTTTGTTAGTTACATCATACAGGATTCCTTTTTGTTAGTTACATCATATAGGGTTCCTGTTTGTTAGTTACATCATATAGGGTTCCTGTTTGTTAGTTACATCATACAGTGTTCCTGTTTGTTAGTTACATCATACCGGATTCCCGTTTGTTAGTTACATCATACAGTGTTCCTGTTTTTTAGTTACATCGTACCGGATTCCCGTTTGTTAGTTACATCATACAGTGTTCCTGTTTGTTAGTTACATCATACCGGATTCCCGTTTGTTAGTTACATCATACAGTGTTACTTTATGTTAGTTACATCATACAGTGTTCCTGTTTGTTAGTTACATCATACAGTGTTCCTGTTTGTTAGTTACGTCATACAGGATTCCTGTTTGTTAGTTACATCATACAGGATTCCTGTTTGTTAGTTACATCATACAGGATTCCAGTTTGTTAGTTACATCATACAGTGTTCCAGTTTGTTAGTTACATCATACAGTGTTCCTGTTTGTTAGTTACATCATACAGTGTTCCTGTTTGTTAGTTACATCATACAGTGTTCCTGTTTGTTAGTTACATCATACAGTGTTCCTGTTTGTTAGTTACATCATACAGGGTTCCTGTTTGTTATTTGCATCATACAGGGTTCCTGTTTGTTAGTTACATCATACAGTGTTCCTGTTTGTTAGTTACATCATACAGGATTCCTGTTTGTTAGTTACATCATATAGGGTTCCTGTTTGTTAGTTACATCATATAGGGTTCCTGTTTGTTAGTTACATCATACAGTGTTCCTGTTTGTTAGTTACATCATACCGGATTCCCGTTTGTTAGTTACATCATACAGTGTTCCTGTTTTTTAGTTACATCGTACCGGATTCCCGTTTGTTAGTTACATCATACAGTGTTCCTGTTTGTTAGTTACATCATACCGGATTCCCGTTTGTTAGTTACATCATACAGTGTTACTTTATGTTAGTTACATCATACAGTGTTCCTGTTTGTTAGTTACATCATACAGTGTTCCTGTTTGTTAGTTACGTCATACAGGATTCCTGTTTGTTAGTTACATCATACAGGATTCCTGTTTGTTAGTTACATCATACAGGATTCCTGTTTGTTATTTACATCATACAGGATTCCAGTTTGTTAGTTACATCATACAGTGTTCCTGTTTGTTAGTTACATCATACAGTGTTCCTGTTTGTTTTTAACGTCATACAGGGTCCTGTTTGTGATTGAATTCGTATTTCCCATTGAATGAACACAAATGAGGGACTGTGACAGCTTTCCTCGACAAGACTAAAACTGTCTGTCTGTATTAATCTGTTCCATTATCTGTTCTTTTGAGTAGCAGCTTTGTGAGGAAACGTTGCATGAAAAGTGACTATCCCTGGGGAACTTCAAGTGTTCAACTCCAAAAGCCTTGACTGACGGCTGGAAAATAAACGCACAACTCTGTATTAATCTGTGAAAGGTGTCTGTTTCCTTTTGGATGTGTACTCTAAATGCCTGGTTGTGATGTTGTGGGAGTGGATATATGACATTGTGTTTGGGGAGGGAGACAGGAGGAGTAGTGGACCAGCAGTAGAGATCAGTAAAACCTGAAGGAAAGTTAAATGGAGCTTTTCCACAGGTATAGATTCATGAAACCAACAACAGGTCTAAGAGCACTGGAAGGGCTGGAGGAGTGCTGCAGCGTATTATCTCTAGGGTTATATGGAGCACATGGGTCAATATACATCAATTATATGTGTTGTTTTGGAAAAGGTTTTGTAGTCTTGTAACAGACTTCAAATTAGCAGTGCAACTAATTATGGAAATATCACGCAAAGCATATGTGAATCTTGACGCTATAGATCATGGTCTGTACCATATCAGACTACATCTAATCATGGCTCTAGCAGCCTTTTTCCCCCATAGCAGGGAGGGAGATCTGAACTCTGACCTCTCTTCTTCACTGCGTCCGTCAGCCCAGGGCAAAACCA
This sequence comes from Oncorhynchus mykiss, assembly GCF_013265735.2. Classification (NCBI taxonomy): domain Eukaryota; kingdom Metazoa; phylum Chordata; class Actinopteri; order Salmoniformes; family Salmonidae; genus Oncorhynchus; species Oncorhynchus mykiss. Next base: position 10,969,185 of record NC_048571.1, on the reverse strand, counting down.
GAGCTTTGGCAGAGCTGCCCATGTCAGACGCCAACACTGATCACAGCAACAGCAACAAGGCAACTGGCATCCCCGGGGCATGCATTTTAAAACCCTGCTGCCCGCAGCCTTCAGATGGGCATTCAATATTTCAATATGAGCAAAAGCTTTTTTATATCCTTCCTGTCCACCTCATTGGCGCTTCATGAGACTCTCCATGAGCTCATTTAAGTTTCCAGTAGAAAACGCACCATGGTTCGAGAACTTATTAGTGCATACTATAGCCTATATTTACAGGGTGGTTGAGACGTGCATAGCTCCTAGTTTGATAAAGTAACCCTGTCAGCAAATAAGGCTGTGTGATCCCAAGATGTCAACAATGTGTCACATCTCCTCCTCTCATCACACCTCTGTTCCTTTTTTCTCTCTCTTTTTCTTGTTATGTCCTCCCACACCATCATCAACCAACCCATGATTTGCCATATCTTCCACCTTTCTCTCCCTCCCTCCCTCTCTTCCTGACTGCCCGCCCGCCCGTCCACCCGCCCCGCCTCCCTCCCTCCCTCCCTCCTCCTTCCGTTCCTTCCATTCCTTGATATAGCTACAAAGATTCCCCTGGTCTGTCTCTATAATCAAAGAGACGGATAGAGCCACCCCTTTGATCTCCGCCACCATGGCAAACCAGCACTGTGTTCTAGAACTCGGTCTGCCGGGCGACTGACCTGCAGGAATGCTCACTGGCACGCTGCTCAAAGCCACCCATACCTCATTCCATCATCAGGTCGTCATTGCAAATAAGAATGTGTTCTTAACTGACTTACCTGTATAAAGGTGGAAAGAATGATCAGCTGTAGCGTCTTTGCATCTCGTCCCCATTCTCTACCTGTCCAGGAGAAAGATGGCTGAAAGGTACTGACAACCTCATCTGTAAAAGCGGGGCAAGATTCATAGCAAGTTGTCGAAGAATATTCTCTGAATGATATTCTAATAAGATTAATGACAGTAAATTCACTGCTGCTGACATCCATTTGTACTGAACAAAAATATAAACACAAAAAATGTCAAAGATTTTACTTAGTTACAGTTCATATAAAGAAATCAGTCAATTTAAATAAATGAATTAGGCCCTAATCTATGGATTTTACATGTCCGGGAATAAAAATATGCATCTGTTGGTCACAGATGCCTTAAAAAAAGGCAGGGCAATAGTACGTCAATGGGACTCAGGATCTCATTACATTATCTCTGTGCATTCAAATTGTCATCGATAAAATGCAATTGTGTTCGTTGTCCGTAGCTTATGCCTGCCCATACCATAACCTCACTGCCACCATGGGGCACTCTGTTCACAACGTTGACATCAGCAAACCGCTCGGCCCTACGACGCCATACATGTGGTCTGCGGTTGTGAGGCCGGTTCGACGTACTGTCAAATTCTTTAAAACAACGTTAGAGGTGGATTATGGTAGAGAAATTAACATTCAATTCTCTGGCAGCAGCTCAATTGCATGCTCCCTCAACACTTGAGACATTTGTGGCATTTTAGAGTGCTTTTTATTGTGTCCAGCACAAGCACAGCACCTGTGTAATGTTCATGCTGTTTAATCAGCTTCTTGATACGCCACACCTGTCAGGTGGATGGGTTATCTTGGCAAAGGGGAAACGCTTAATAACAGGGATGTAAACAAATTTGTGCACAAAATTAGAGCGAGAAAAGCTTTTTGAGTGTATGGATTTTTTTCCCAGCTCATGAAACATGCTACCCACACTTTACATGTTGCGTTTATAATTTTGTTCAGTGTACATTAAAGCCTAGAGTCACTCTGAGATGGCTGTACTATACATTACCAATACAGAATGATATCAAGACTCAATATTATACTTTACAAGAGCATAATATAAGGCATCACTGCTGTATTCCTAGTGTCAGTGTGTGTAGAGTGTGGATACATTAACTTGAGCAGGAAAACTCTTGGGTTAGTAAGGCATCGACTGAAAGCTTGACTGCTTGACAATTCCAGTCATTCTATGTCAGATACTATGTACCAGAGGTGGGACCAAGTCATTGTTTTACAAGTCACCAGTAAGTCTCAAGTCTTAGCCCTCAAGTCCCAAGTCAAGTCCCAAGTCAAGACAGGCAAGTCCGAGTCAATTCTCAAGTCAAGACTGTCAAGTATTAAGTCAAGTCTCAAGTCCTAAACTTTGAGTGTCGAGTCCTAAACAAGTCATAATGTGTTCTTCACCAAATGTAATACCATTTCATATTTTTAACAATAGTAATAGTTAGTATATTGCATTTACATTTACGCAAATCAATGTAGGCTTGTACACAATCGCCCAACCTTAACACACACTCACTCACACACTCACTCACTCACTCACTCACTCACTCACTCACTCACTCACTCACTCACTCTCTGTGTGGTTACAGTAGGCTATGGTTTAAAGAACAGAAGTAACATCAAGCAGGATTTAGGCTACCAACTGCCTAGCCAGTTGTAGCTCAATCTTGGGTGCAATGATCTTGTTCCCAAACTGACTGACTGTGTGGAAGCTCATTGATTTAACGTTACATTAGCCTACATGCTACTGTCGTGTCTTTGGCTATGCCGGATTAAGTGATATGACATGCTATTCTATAAATAATTTATCCGTAATAATATCACCTGATTGAGCTAATCATGTAAATGTAATTAACTAGAGAGTCGGACACCACAAAATAATATTTATAGAGCTGTTATCTTCCAAATAAACTCTTAAAGACCTAGTAATATGTAAACATCAATAGCAGTCAATATTAATCGTCCTCTTAATTTAGTCTCATCTGAAAGTTGTAAATTCTTGGTTATCTGCACGAACCCTGGCTAACAATTTGAATCAGCAATGCAAAATTAGGTTTAATTATTTATTTACTAAATACCTAACTAATCACACAGAATTACACATACACATAATTTAATCATAACTTGATGACAAATTACGTCATAGGAAAACGTCCCTAGCGGGCGGAACAGATATGACAGCTTGTTACACAAAGGAAAAGGGCTGGGTTTGAGTGAAAGAGCGGGAAGACTGAGGGACACAGGGAAATGCTGTGCTATCGTAAATACAGTATCTTATGCATTCTAAATTACCGCCCATTTGGAAAAGGAAAATGCAATAAATATTTACTCTGAGCTGCGCTTCGGTAGGTTGGTGGTAGATGGAAGGCCGTGTTGCCAAACCGAGTCCTTTGAAGAATGTCTCTGGTTATCATTTGGATACGTTGTAGTAACGTCGTTGGGTGATAGATGGGATACTCTGTCTGTTCCTTCCTAACCCTCGTTGCATCTGCTGTTGCTAACTCAACGGCTAGGAGGTATCACTTCTATAGTGAATAAGAGTTCCACGCTCATACCATTCGCAACCAAAGCTCACGCTGATGTTGGCTTCATTCTGTAGTTATTATCTGAAACATTCTGACATAGGACCGTCGTCCTACATCCTCGGAACAGGAGGTTATATTGTCATCAAGGGCTTATATAGGAAGGGAGAGGAGGGCGTGTTTGAAAAGTTTTATATCCCATATCCCTTCACAGGGGCGGGCCACTGATTGAGCAGAGCCCTGTCTTATGAAAACCCAAATGTCACATTTTAGAAGCTAAAATCACATTTCATCCCATCACGAATAATTTCATATTCAAACATTTAAATTGAACAACAATTCCATGTGAATCCGATACCTCTAATGTGTAGACTTTTATATCATCTTATCATTGATGAGAATGTCTCAGATGACAACCGAACTGACATCATATTCATTAAGTACCACCGCATATGTTCAATTGTTCGGATTACCAGAATATAGTTAATTTCCCCCCACCTTCTGATGTTCCCAGAATCTCTATGTTAACCAAGGGTTTTGCAAATGTAACATCAGTATGGAGAAGAAAAAGCGGGGAAGAGGTATTGATGACTGTCATAAACCTAACCCCCAGGCCAACGTCATGACACAACAGTAAAGTAAAGACATAGCTGTCGGCTATATTAGCCACGACTTACCGTTCTTTTACCGTTCTTTGTGCAGCTTCAAATGTCGAACAAAGTTAGAAATTGTTGCCTCTGTCTGTAATTTTCTTCCCGCATGTTTTGCAAGTTACAATCCATTTTTTGTTTATACAGCGTCGTTTTTATATCCGAAAATAATAAAAAAAATTATTTAAAAAAATAAAAAAAAATAATAACTTTTGGGTATCATCTTTTCAAGGGCTCCATCTGAATTCACTCACCGACGTTCCTCTGTACTGCCACGCTCAACTGTTTCTCAGCTGGCACAGATTGATTGGCTGCTGTCTAATTCAAACTGTAATCTGTTAAATGAAGAGTTGATGCGCTGCACACTTTTTATAACAGTATAATTTTTTATATTTGGGCTTGGGGAGAGTATCAAGTCAGGTTGAGTCAAAAGGCTCAATTCCAAGTCAAGTCACGAGTCATTGGTGTTAAAGTCAAAGTCGAGTTACAAGTCATCATCTTTGTGACTCGAGTCCACACCTCTGCCATGTACTGTATGATTGTATCAGAAAATAAAACATGTGTAATATATAAATATTTAAAATATAAAATATATATACATGTCTTTCCCCAACAGCTGTATATTGCAAAATAAACATCTCGCTGATGGATGGTTCTATGATGTTTTATTTGTGTTTCCTGCAACAGCAGATCTACTGGGGTTTACAGTATGTCAAATCAAAATCAAATAAAATTGTATTTGTCACATGCGCCGAATACAACAGACTTTACAGTGAAATGCTTACTGCTCTGTATGGACCTACTGTGGTTTACAGTACACATGGACCTACTGTGGTTTACAGTACGCATGGACCTACTGTGGTTTACAGTACACATGGACCTACTGTGGTTTACAGTTCGCATGGACCTACTGTGGTTTACTGTACACATGGACCTACTGTGGTTTACAGTACGCATGGACCTACTGTGGTTTACAGTTCGCATGGACCTACTGTGGTTTACAGTACACATGGACCTACTGTGGTTTACAGTTCGCATGGACCTACTGTGGTTTACTGTACACATGGACCTACTGTGGTTTACAGTACGCATGGACCTACTGTGGTTTACAGTTCGCATGGACCTACTGTGGTTAACAGTATGTATGGACCTACTGTGGTTTACAGTACGCATGGACCTACTGTGGTGTACAGTACGCTTGGACCTACTGTGGTTTACAGTATATATGGACCTACTGTGGTTTACAGTACGCATGGACCTACTGTGGTTTACAGTACGCATGGACCTACTGTGGTTTACAGTACACATGGACCTACTGTGGTTTACAGTACACATGGACCTACTGTGGTTTACAGTATTTATGGACCTACTGTGGTTTACAGTACACATGGACAAACTGTGGTTTACAGTATATATGGACCTACTGTGGTTTACAGTATTTATGGACCTACTGTGGTTTACAGTATGCATGGACCTACTGTGGTGTACAGTATGCATGGACCTACCGTGGTTTACAGTATGCATGGACCTACTGTGGTTTACAGTATGTATGGGCTTACTGTGGTTTACAGTATGTATGGACCTACTGTAATTTACGGTACGTATGGATCTACTGTGGTTTACAGTACGCATGGACCTACTGTGGTTTACAGTACACATGGACCTACTGTGGTTTACAGTACACATGGACCTACTGTGGTTTACAGTATTTATGGACCTACTGTGGTTTACAGTACGCATGGACCTACTGTGGTTTACAGTATATATGGACCTACTGTGGTTTACAGTATTTATGGACCTACTGTGGTTTACAGTATGCATGGACCTACTGTGGTGTACAGTACGCATGGACCTACCGTGGTTTACAGTATGCATGGACCTACTGTGGTTTACAGTATGTATGGGCTTACTGTGGTTTACAGTATGTATGGACCTACTGTAATTTACGGTACGTATGGACCTACTGTGGTTTACAGTATGCATGGACCTACTGTGGTTTACAGTATGTATGGGCCTACTTTGGTTTACAGTATGTATGAGCCTACTGTGGTTTACAGTATGCATGGGCCTACTGTGGTTTACAGTATTATGGACCTACTGTGGTTTACAGTATGTATGAAAGGTAGTTCTCACAGGTAGTTATTTTGTGTATCTTCTTTCCTCATAGTCAAACCTGGGAATGTTGCTGTTCAATGCAAATGTATATTGTCACAGATTATTGATCACCTGTTAACCTGATCACAAGTAGCTAACAATACTACAGTATATTGAGTAAATATATTTCAAAGTGTATAAAGTAGACAAGTAATTACACCTTAATGAGTACAATGTGCTACATGGTTTCATCATAAACTATGTCACAGCTGACAAAACTAATGGAAGTTGCTAAGCAATTTATCCTGCTATCACAGAGGTGTTTAATATTGTGTTATTAATTACAGTCAATTAATTATTGCATAAATTATTAATGACACTTTAATCCCCACAATCATATACAGTGGGGAGAACAAGTATTTCATACACTGCCGATTTTGCAGGTTTTCCTACTTACAAAGCATTTGTATTTGTATCATAGGTACACTTCAACTGTGAGAGACGGAATCAAAAACAAAAATCCAGAAAATCACATTGTATGATTTTTAATTAATTAATTTGCATTTTATTGCATGACATAAGTATTTGATCACCTACCAACCAGTAAGAATTCCAGCTCTCACAGACCTGTTAGTTTTTCTTTAAGAAGCCCTCCTGTTCTCCACTCATTACCTGTATTAACTGCACCTGTTTGAACTTGTTACCTGTATAAAAGACACCTGTCCACACACTCAATCAAACAGACTCCAACCTCTCCACAATGGCCAAGACCAGAGAGGGTGTAAGGACATCAGGGATAAAATTGTAGACCTGCACAAGGCTGGAATGGGCTACAGGACAATAGGCAAGCAGCTTGGTGAGAAGGCAACAACTGTTGGCGCAATTATTAGAAAATGGAAGAAGTTCAAGATGACGGTCAATCAGCCTCAGTCTGGGGCTCCATGCAAGAGCTCACCTCGTGGGGCATCAATGATCTTGAGGAAGGTAATGGATCAGCCCAGAACTACACGGCAGGACCTGGTCAATGACCTGAAGAGAGCTGGGACCACAGTCTCAAAGAAAACCATTAGTAACACACTACGCCGTCATGGATTAAAATCCTGCAGCGCACGCAAGGTCCCCCTGCTCAAGCCAGCGCATGTTCAGGCCCATCTGAAGTTTGCCAATGACCATCTGGATGATCCAGAGGAGGAAAGGGAGAAGGTCATGTAGTCTGATGAGACAAAAATAGAGCTTTTTGGTCTAAACTCCACTCGTCGTATTTGGAGGAAGAAGGATGAGTACAACCCCAAGAACACCATCCTAACCGTGAAGCATGGAGGTGGAAACATCATTCTTTGGGGATGCTTTTCTGCAAAGGGGACAGGACGACTGCACCGTATTGAGGGGAGGATGGATGGGGCCATGTATCGCGAGATCTTGGCCAACAACCTCCTTCCCTCAGTAAGAGCATTGAAGATGGGTCGTGGCTGGGTCTTCCAGCATGACAACGACCCAAAACACACAGCCAGGGCAACTAAGGAGTGGCTCCGTAAGAAGCATCTCAAGGTCCTGGAGTGGCCTAGCCAGTCTCCAGACCTGAACCCAATAGAACATCTTTGGAGGAAGCAGAAAGTCTGTATTGCCCAGCGACAGCCCCGAAACCTGAAGGATCTGGAGAAGGTCTGTATGGAGGAGTGGGCCAAAATCCCTGCTGCAGATTGTGCAAACCTGGTCAAGAACTACAGAAAACGTATAATCTCTGAAATTGCAAACAAAGGTTTCTATACCAAATATTAAGTTCTGCTTTTCTGATGTATCAAATACTTATGTCATGCAATAAAATGAAAATTAATTACTTAAAAATCATACAATGTGATTTTCTGGATTTTTGAAAAAAATTACAGACCTCTACATGCTTTGTAAGTAGGAAAACTTGCAAAATCGGCAGTGTATCAAATACTTGTTCTCCCCACTGTAATTAACACAGATTAATTAACACATTGATTTATTTTTTATTCATTTAAATTCTAGAAAATCCTTAATTCATGGAGGAATCCATAGATAATTCCTTATGGCAACATGTGACCCGTGGAAGGGAAGGGTCTGAATGTGAGGGGGCTCTTCAAATACTTTTCAAGTGACACCTTATTAATGAGGGTTTTGGAAAATAGTTAACCAATTTAACAATGCTCCATGAAGGTTCTAACAATTATTTTAGTACTATTAGGCTTTTTGGGAAACGGTACTGTAGTGGCTTAACACTTAGTACTTATTTATATAATAAGAAAGACTCTGAAGACAAGCAATTGAACTGGAGCTTCACATTTACTCAAACTAGTTAGTACCAGAATAACATAGAACAACACTGTGCATGACCAAGGGTGCTCCATCCTTAAAGGGGACATCAGTAATTAACAGAACATAACAGGTACTATGTATTTTACTTTTTCAATCATCAAGCAGCAGCTTGAACTTAACGTGAAAAGTAACTATTGTTTCATTCAAATTATTGTTGTTGCATAATTATGTTATTTATGCCATGCATAGAGGTAGCATAGAATTTGCCAATCAAATCATCTCAATCGCTCCAATCAATCCAGATGAAAGGGACCAGTCTGAGGTGGATTATGACGCTGGCTTCCCCCCTCCATTTTAGATCCCTTGGGGTCATGTGCAGCACTGTACAATATTGCTGCTAAGCTGCTTACTGTTAGAGACCTGTGGAGCAGGCCTGAAAAGCACAAGAAGATTTGACACTATCTACAGTGGCATCAAACATGTATTAATGACATAATCACAGGACTCTTTGACGATTGGATTGGCCTCAGATGAAAGCACTCTTTAAAGCCTTGTTGATGTTTTTTATCAAACAAAAGCTGAAAGCGTTAGTGCTGACCAGTTTTATTTATTACTAGGGTCTTTCATTTAAAGTTCTGCCTCTGCTACCTTTGAGGAAAGTATGTATACTTTCTACATGCTGTGTCTCTACACACTTGCCTCATTTCTAATCATTTACAGATGTATTTGGCTTCACAATACATTGTACCAATAACAACACAATCCCTAAATCATTTGGCTAATTGAGCTTTCATGCCGTGAGTTCAATGACTTAACAACTTGTTTTATGTTGCCAACAGTTTGACATCAGAGTGAATAGGGATGGGTGGATTTCATTAAAGCCAATTCTCCTCTCCTTTTCCCTATTGGCTCTTCCCCTCCTTGCTTTAAACCCTGTGATGTTGTCATAATGGGTTCAAGGTAAAATCACAAAGAAAGGACAGTGAGTGCACTTGCATAAATGTGCTTCTTCAGAGCATAGCCAGAAACAAATAGGCTTATGCAGACCCTTGACCAAATGCCCTCCATCTTTCAAATGAATACACATGCTATCACTCTCATCCTTTCTGTCCCAAAATGGCCTTTACCATAAAATACCCAAAGATGACTTTTTGGGTCAGGACCTTCCAAATAAAGGAAGCATCTTGTTATAGAAAAGCCTTTACACGGAACCCAAACCACCTGCGCGTGTGCGCTATCGTGCATACATTTATTTTGTCCCCCTACACGACACGATCACAACACGCAGGTTAAAATAGCAAAACAAACTCTGAACCAATGACATTAATTTGGGGACAGGTCGAAAAGCATTAAACATGTAAAATTCGATCCCTAGTCTTTTTTTATTAAAAAAAAATATTTTACCCCTTTTTTCTCACCAATTTCATGGTATCCAATTGGTAGTAGTTAAAGTCTTGTCTCATCGCTGCAACTCCCATACGGACTCGGGAGAAGCGAAGGTCAAGAGCCATGCGTCCTCCGAAACACAACCCAACCTAGCCGCACTGCTTCTTGACACAATGCACATCCAATCCGCAATGCACATCCAATCCGGAAGCCAGCTGCACCAATGTGTCCGATGAAACACCATACACCTGGCGACCTGGTCAGCATGCACTGCGCCCCATGGACCTCCTGGTCATTGCCGGCAGCAACAGAGCCTGGGCTTGAACCCAGAATCTCTGGTGGCACAGCTAGCACAACTTATTGTGGGAAGCTTGTGGAAGGCTACACTAAATGTTTGACCTAAGTGAAACAATTTAAAGGCAATGCTACCAAATACTAATTGAGTTTATGCAAACTTCTGACCCACTGGGAATGTGATGAAAGAAATAAAAGCTGAAATAAATCATTCTCTCAACAACCACCCAAGCCACTGCCTGTTCCCTCCGTCACCATCCATAAGATGAGGTCAGTATAGGTGCATCAAAGCTGGGACCGAGAGACTGAAAAACAGCTACTATCTCAAGGCCATCAGACTGTTAAACAGCCATCACTAACACAGAGAGGCTGCTGCCTACATACAGACTTGAAATCATTGGCCACTTTAATAAATGGAACACGAGTCACTTTAATAATGACACTTTAAGAATGTTTAAATATCTTGCATTACTCATCTCATATGTACAGGGGCAAGAAAAAGTATGTGAACCCTTTGGAATTACCTGGTTTTCTGCATAAAATAGTCATACAATTTAATTTGATCTTCATCTAGGTCACAACAATAGACAAGCAAAGTCTGCTTAAACTAATAAAACACATACATTTTGGTCTCAATTCTTCAAAATTCAAATTCAAAACAATCCTTAATCTTAGGTCTTCTGATATCTCTTTTGTTTGAGGCATGGTTCACATCAGGCAATGCTTCTTGTGAATAGCAAACTCAAATTGTGTGTGTTTTTATAGGGCAAGGCAGCTCTAACCAACATCTCCAATCTTCTCATTGATTGGACTCCAGGTTAGCTGACTCCTGACTCTAATTAGCTTTTGGAGAAGTCATTAGCCTAGAGGTTCACATACTTTTTCTAACCTACACTGTGAATGTTTAAATGATGTATTCAATATAGACAAGAAAAATACAATAATTTGTGTGTTATTAGTTTAAGCACACTATGTTTGTCTATTGTTGTGACTTAGATGAAGATCAGATCATATTTGATGACCAATTTATGCAGAAATCCAGGTAATTCCAAAGAGTTCAGATACTTTTTCGTGCCACTGTATATATTGTATTTTATACCATCTTTTGCATATTGCCTATGCCACTCTGTCATTGTTCATCCATATATTTATATGTATATATTCTTATTCCATTCCTTAACTTAGATTTGTGTGTATTGGGTAGTTGTTGTGGAATTGTTAGATTACATGTTAGAAATTGCTGCATTGTCGAAACTAGAAGCACAAGCATTTCGCTACACTCGCAATAACAGCTGCTAACCATATGTACGTTACCAATTAAATTTGATTTTGATTTAGCTACACCGCTACATGGTAAAACAGTAGTGTGTAATTCTAGTAGTTCGCTACACCGCTACATGGTAAAACAGTAGTGTGTAGTTCTAGTAGTTCGCTCCACCGCTACATGGTAAAACAGTAGTGTGTAGTTCTAGTAGTTCGCTACACCGCTACATGGTAAAACAGTAGTGTGTAGTTCTAGTAGTTCGCTACACCGCTACATGGTAAAACAGTAGTGTGTAGTTCTAGTAGTTAGCTACACCGCTACATGGTAAAACAGTAGTGTGTAGTTCTAGTAGTTCGTTACACCGCTACATGGTAAAACAGTAGTGTGTAGTTCTAGTAGTTCGCTACACCGCTACATGGTAAAACAGTAGTGTGTAGTTCCAGTAGTTAGCTACACCGCTACATGGTAAAACAGTAGTGTGTAGTTCCAGTACTTAGCTACACCGCTACATGGTAAAACAGTACTGTGTAGTTCCAGTAGTTAGCTACACCGCTACATGGTAAAACAGTAGTGTGTAGTTCCAGTACTTAGCTACACCGCTACATGGTAAAACAGTACTGTGTAGTTCCAGCACCACTGGAAACACACTACACATGGCTAAAAGGTTCTTAACTATTGAAAACACTACAAATATTTTAATTTAGTTTAACTACCACCAAGCTACTGTAAAATGTAGTTTAATTACTAGTCGGACTACATATAGTTCACGACTCCCCAACACTGTTAACGCTATGGCTAAGTTAGCACTTAACGAATACCAACCGCCCACGCTTTTGGTAAAGTTTGTAGCATGTTAGCCTTCGAAGCCAAATTCACTGCAGTATGTATCTACATCAAGTATGTGCAGTTCTCTATATGCTATCATTATATGGCTGGAAAATCCTTGAAAAGTGGTTGGTCATGCTGGGAGCAGAGTCACAGCCAGGTGTTACCTTTTCACACATGTTTAGTGACAAGCCTCCTGGTGTCACCTGCTGTTTCCCACACTCACCCCCGATCGATCCCCCCCCCTCGTTTTCTCCCTCTCCCCCCTATCTCTCACACTCTCTCTGAATTATGTGTTGGACAAGAAGCTGTTAGAAAGAGATCTCATAGTGAGTCAGACTCTTAAAGTGGCAATCTGCAGTTGCGACATCCATTTCTGGACTTATAAATTAATGATATACACCCATTGATCCTTGAAGAATAACTTATAAACGCCTCATGAGCTTAGTGCAACTGTCACACCCCTAAAATACAATTGTTTTACTCCAATGTTTGTAAACATTCTAAATGTAAACAAACACTGTAAAGCCTCAAAACAGGGTTATAATGCTGATATTATGGATGGGGAATCTTTGCATCCATAGTTCTGTCTATGATTTTAAGAGTGGATACATTTATCCAGCCCCATCCCTCTTCTTTTTACCAAAACAGAGTCGAGGTGCACACTTTGTTATTGTTTCAACTGTGGATCGGCCTTTTAAGTCTCAAATAAAATGTTCTACTGATGGTTTCCAATTACAGTGTAACTCCCGGAGTTTAGGGCCACTTCAATTGTTTCCTTTGATTGTTCTTGAGCTGAAAGGTCAAGTCTAATGCTTCAGCTATTCTTTGACAGATCCTGGAATCCTCAGGGTGGAAAATACGCTGTGGCACAGATTAAAGAGAGATGTAGTTGGCAGCTGGGATACTAACACATTAAAGAGAGATGTAGTTGGCAGCTGGGATAACAACACATTAAAGAGAGATGTAGTTGGCAGCTGGGATAACAACACATTAAAGAGAGATGTAGTTGGCAGCTGGGATAGCAACACATTAAAGAGAGATGTGATTGGCAGCTGGGATAGCAACACATTAAAGAGAGATGTAGTTGGCAGCTGGGATAGCAACACATTAAAGAGAGATGTGATTGGCAGCTGGGATAACAACACATTAAAGAGAGATGTAGTTGGCAGCTGGGATAGCAACACATTAAAGAGAGATGTAGTTGGCAGCTGGGATAGCAACACATTAAAGAGATGTAGTTGGCAGCTGGGATAGCAACACATTAAAGAGATGTAGTTGGCAGCTGGGATAACAACACATTAAAGAGAGATGTAGTTGGCAGCTGGGATAGCAACACATTAAAGAGAGATGTAGTTGTCAGCTGGGATAGCAACACATTAAAGAGAGATGTAGTTGGCAGCTGGGATACTAACACATTAAAGAGAGATGTAGTTGGCAGCTGGGATAGCAACACATTAAAGAGAGATGTGATTGGCAGCTGGGATAGCAACACATTAAAGAGAGATGTGATTGGCAGCTGGGATAACAACACATTAAAGAGAGATGTGATTGGCAGCTGGGATAACAACACATTAAAGAGAGATGTAGTTGGCAGCTGGGATAGCAACACATTAAAGAGAGATGTGATTGGCAGCTGGGATAGCAACACATTAAAGAGAGATGTAGTTGGCAGCTGGGATACTAACACATTAAAGAGAGGTGTGATTGGCAGCTGGGATAACAACACATTAAAGAGAGATGTAGTTGGCAGCTGGGATAGCAACACATTAAAGAGAGATGTGATTGGCAGCTGGGATAGCAACACATTAAAGAGAGATGTGATTGGCAGCTGGGATAGCAACACATTAAAGAGAGATGTGATTGGCAGCTGGGATAGCAACACATTAAAGAGAGATGTGATTGGCAGCTGGGATAGCAACACATTAAAGAGAGATGTGATTGGCAGCTGGGATAGCAACACATTAAAGAGAGATGTAGTTGTCAGCTGGGATAGCAACACATTAAAGAGAGATGTAGTTGTCAGCTGGGATACTAACACATTAAAGAGAGATGTAGTTGGCAGCTGGGATAGCAACACATTAAAGAGAGATGTAGTTGGCAGCTGGGATAACAACACATTAAAGAGAGATGTAGTTGGCAGCTGGGATACTAACACATTAAAGAGAGATGTGATTGTCAGCTGGGATACTAACACATTAAAGAGAGATGTAGTTGGCAGCTGGGATACTAACACATTAAAGAGAGATGTAGTTGGCAGCTGGGATAGCAACACATTAAAGAGAGATGTGATTGGCAGCTGGGATAACAACACATTAAAGAGAGATGTAGTAGGCAGCTGGGATAGCAACACATTAAAGAGAGATGTAGTTGGCAGCTGGGATACTAACACATTAAAGAGAGATGTAGTTGGCAGCTGGGATAGCAACACATTAAAGAGAGATGCAGTTGTCAGCTGGGATTGCAACACGTTAAAGAGAGATGTGATTGGCAGCTGGGATAGCAACACATTAAAGAGAGATGTGATTGGCAGCTGGGATAGCAACACATTAAAGAGAGATGTGATTGGCAGCTGGGATAGCAACACATTAAAGAGAGATGTGATTGGCAGCTGGGATAGCAACACATTAAAGAGAGATGTGATTGGCAGCTGGGATAGCAACACATTAAAGAGAGATGTAGTTGGCAGCTGGGATAGCAACACATTAAAGAGAGATGTGATTGGCAGCTGGGATAACAACACATTAAAGAGAGATGTGATTGGCAGCTGGGATAGCAACACATTAAAGAGAGATGTGATTGGCAGCTGGGATAGCAACACATTAAAGAGAGATGTGATTGGCAGCTGGGATAGCAACACATTAAAGAGATGTAGTTGGCAGCTGGGATAGCAACACATTAAAGAGAGATGTAGTTGGCAGCTGGGATAGCAACACATTAAAGAGAGATGTGATTGGCAGCTGGGATAGCAACACATTAAAGAGAGATGTAGTTGGCAGCTGGGATAGCAACACATTAAAGAGAGATGTGATTGTCAGCTGGAATAGCAACACATTAAAGAGAGATGTGATTGGCAGCTGGGATAGCAACACATTAAAGAGAGATGTAGTTGGCAGCTGGGATAGCAACACATTAAAGAGAGATGTAGTTGGCAGCTGGGATAGCAACACATTAAAGAGAGATGTGATTGGCAGCTGGGATAGCAACACATTAAAGCGAGATGTAGTTGGCAGCTGGGATTGCAACACATTAAAGAGAGATGTGATTGGCAGCTGGAATAGCAACACATTAAAGAGAGATGTGATTGGCAGCTGGGATAGCAACACATTAAAGAGAGATGTGATTGGCAGCTGGGATAGCAACAGAGTTCAAGGAGATTTTCAGACTCTCTGCCGCATCAGAGGCTTTCTTTACGCATTTAATATCTGTCTTAAATAAAGAGTGAATAATCACAAGCCCTCTCAGATGTAATGTGTTTATAACATGTTTATATTAATAAATAGCTGATGGTACGAGATGATGGCAGATAGATCATGAGTTAATTCAGTATACTTTGATCCACCACAGCATTGCAGGTACAGATAAGTACTTCAAAAGGAATTTTGAAATATTCAGCCATATTCATCCTTTTCAAATATCCACTTTAGAACAAGATGGTTCCTTTTAAGCTTGATTTCATGTATCATACCTCTATTCACAGATCGCTTTCATCCCAAACAAAAAGCTCCAAATAGAAACGTTGATGTATGATCCATAAAAGTGCATTCGAAAAAGATTCACAAACAAAAGACGAAGAGGGGGGCAGGAAACAACATCCATTCTTACCAGCGAGGGGCTCAGGGTAATAGCTTGTTGTCAGTTCCTAATGCCATCCTTCCTCCCGCTTCCAGCTGTGGAGTTTGTCCCCATATCCTGTTCCACATCAATGAGGGTTGTGTAATTAGACCAAAGTTATCCAAACTATTATTACTGCGGCCTCTTCTGTGGGTGGGGGTAATTACGAGGCCTGAGCGGTACACTGGAGAGCAACAATCAAAGACATGCAAATGAGCCGGAGCGAATGCATTAGCTAGTTTCCTACATCAAGACTGGTTGGTTGGATTGGATCAGCTGACATCGACTCAATGGGTAAGATTGTTGCCATGACACCCAAAATGCTGTTTTATTTTTTTGTATCTGTCTTGTGGCGACTCTAAATCTGATTAAATCGTTTTCTAATGAGACAAAGCATACAGTGAGGGAAAAAAGTATTTGATCCCTGCTGATTTTGTACGTTTGCCTACTGACAAAGAAATGATCAGTCTATAATTTTAATGGTAGGTTTATTTGAACAGTGAGAGACAGAATAACAACAAAAAAATCCAGAAAAACGCATGTCAAAAATGTTAGAAATTGATTTGCATTTTAATGAGGTAAAGAAGCATTTGACCCCTCTGCAAAACATGACTTAGTACTTGGTGGCAAAACCCTTGTTGGCAATCTCAGAGGTCAGATGTTTCTTGTAGTTGGCCACCAGGTTTGTACACATCTCAGGAGGGATTTTGTCCCACTCCTCTTTGCAGATCTCCAAGTCATTAAGGTTTCGAGGGCTTTTGTTTGGCAACTCCAACCTTCAGCTTCCTCCACAGATTTTCTATGGGATTAAGGTCTGGAGACCTTAATAATTCAGATGTTCATTGGCAAACTTCAGACAGGCATGTATATGTGCTTTCTTGAGCAGGGGACCTTGCGGACGCTGCAGGATTTCAGTCCTTCACGGTGTAGGGTGTTACCAATTGTTTTCTTGGTGACTATGGTCCCAGCTGCCTTGAGATCATTGACAAGATCTTCCCGTGTAGTTCTGGGCTGATTCCTCACCGTTCTCATGATCATTGCAACTCCACGAGGTGAGATCTTGCATGGGGCCCCAGGCCGTGGGAGATTGACAGTTCTTTTGTGTTTCTTCCATTTGCGAATAATCGCACCAACTGTTGTCACCTTCTCACCAAGCTGCTTGGCGATGGTCTTGTAGCCCATTCCAGCCCTGTGTAGGTCTACAATCTTGTCCCTGACATCCTTGGAGAGCTCTTTGGTCTTGGCCATGGTGGAGAGTTTGGAATCTGATTGATTGATTGCTTCTGTGGACAGGTGTCTTTTGACACTTTAAGAGCACACTCTTAAAGGGATCACTCCTAATCTCAGCTCATGACCTGTATAAAAGACACCTGAGAGCCAGATATTTTTCTGATTGAGAGGGGGTCAAATACTTATTTCCCTCATTAAAATGCAAATCAATTTATAACATTTTTGACATGCGTTTTTCTGGATTTTTTTTGTTGTTATTCTGTCTCTCACTGTTCAAATAAACCTACCATTAAAATTATAGACTGATAATTTCTTTGTCAGTGGGCAAATGTACAAAATCAGCAGGGGATCAAATACTTTTTTCCATCACTGTAAATAACAATAATGCTCACAAGAAAACGCTTGTCAAATTGGCTTGTCATCTCAGATCAGATTCGCATAGCTATATTTGACACTAGCAACATTCTCATAATCCAATAACTTCCTTCCATATTGCGCTCCTCCAACATACTGTACACCCATTGTGTTAATATTCGTTGTATTGGTTCAGTCGGATCAGTCCACAGACTCTACTCTCTATTACTCTAGAGCAGTGTTGTTAGAATGCTCCCCTGGTGCTAAATCAACATCAGTCTGGGGTCATCAAACTGTAAAGGGTGGCCATTGATTTATTCACTAAGCCTGTGAAATACGGGGCCTTTAATTCAAGTTCCCAACCGGTCCAGAGCAGATACATGGAGGGACAGAGTGGGATGAGGGATGAGGGATGGGATAGAGAGAGAGGAAGAAGAGAGAGAGCGAGGAAAGAGGAGGAAGGAGTGAGAGAGATACTACTTTTATTATTAATGCCTTATTGCTGTTGGTCCCACCATTTTTTGTTATTTGTATACCTTGACAATATAAGTAACTTAACTTGCCATGTTAATAAGGTCTACTGAATTGCATTGAAATTGAGAGGGGGGGAAGAGAGAGAGAGAGAGAGAGAGAGAGAGAGAGAGAGAGAGAGAGAGAGAGAGAGAGAGAGAGAGAGAGAGAGAGAGAGAGGGGTGAACTCCCATATCTACTGGGTGAAATTCCACAGTGTGCCGTCACAGCAGCAAGATTTGTGACCTGTTGCCACGAGAAAAGGGCAACCAGTGAAGATCAAACACCATTGTAAATACAACCCATTTTTATGCTTATTTATTTTATCAATGTGTCCTTTAACCATTTGTACATTGTTAAAACACTGTATATATATAATATGACATTTGTAATGTCTTCATTGTTTTGAAACTTCTGTATGTGTAATGTTTACTGTTAATTTTTATTGTTTGTTTCACTTTATATATTCACTTTATATATTATCTACCTCACTTGCTTTGGCAATGTTAACACATGTTTCCCATGCCAATAAAGCCCTTGAATTGAATTGAATTGAGAGGTGACTAGCTAGTTAGGGAAAACAGGGAATTGAGGCAGGGTTGGCTAATATTGCGTTAGCAGGATTATAAATGGTTCGACATCCATTATTGAATATTAGAGAGCGATCTTTTCATTAGTCTGCACAGGAATTAAATTAATACTGTACTGTCTAAACAAATGGTTGAGGGATTGTCCTTCAGAGGAGGATGTTTATGTGGAGAATAAGACAATTATCCACCACTTACTGCAGGCCAATACAGAGTTGACAGTATGTAAACTGGTTGCTTCAATAATCAGTTGTGTAAAGCACTTAAGTAAAAACTACTTTAAAGTACTACTTCAGTACATTTTTTTGTGGTATCTGTACTTTACTTTACAATTTATATTTTTACTTTTACTTTTACTTCACTACATTCCTAAAGAAAATAAATGTACTTTTTACTCCATATATTTTCCCTGAAACCCAGAAGTACATTTTGAATGCATAAAAGGACAGAACAATAGTCCAACTCACACACTAATCAAGGGGACATCAATGGTCATCCCTACTGCCTCTGATCTGGCGGACTCACTAAACACAAATGCCTTATTTGTAAATGATGTCTAAGTGTTGGAGTACCCTGGCTATCCATACATTTTAAAAACTAAAAAATGGTGCTGTCTGGTTTGCTAAATATAAGAAACGTGAAATGATGTATACTTTTACTTTTGATACTTAAGTATATTTAAAACTAAACACTTTTAGACTTTTACTCAAGTAGTATTTCACTGGGTGATGACAATTGGGTTCTATTTCCACCACTTTCAATAATACACACTATCACACCAATGTGAAATTGATACCTATCTCAGTAGAAATACTTCCTATTTTGTTTGAAATAGATCAGCATGGTATGCATAGAGAGGGCTCAAAGAAAACTAGCTGTGGAAAACTGACATTTACAATACAATTAGCTGAATATAATAAAACAAACAATGATGTGAGGCAACAAGTTTGGGAGTGCGTACAGAGAGAGATCACAGATGCTGAGGTAATTGGTGAGCATTGATGGCGGTGGTTAACAGTGGCACGGAGATAATGACTGTAATCTATACAGACTGGTGTGTGCCCGGACACAACCCTCATTGGTAGAGCAATCCTATGCTAAATCACTGTCATTCAAAAATGACACAGAAAAAAAACGGATGTTATCTCACGATGCTCTCAAAATCATACGTAATAGACATTGAAAATGGTCAACTGCTGTCTGACACAGTGTTCAGGTTTAGTTGGTGAGGTAGCCCTTGATTTAGGTTTTTCCTCCTACTTAGTGTATCAAGCAAATACTTGGTTTTATTTTAGTCCCTGACCGCAGAACAGCTCATTGTGACAGTGTTGCAGGACAGAACATTCACTTTACCACCAGAAGAAAATGAGTGGGTGGCTCTCTTACAATGAGAAAACTCGTACATTTCCACTTTGTCAAAATGGGTATAATGTAACTGTTGCATTTGACTCGTCACATAACCCGCCTTGGGCACACAGGATTGATTTCAGCGAGGAAGGAAGGGAGTGTGTAGGCAGGGCTGGATTCACCTCCACCAAGGGAAGTTAGCTAGAGCATTGAAATAGAAAGCGAAACACATTCATTTCTCGAGGATGTTTTGGCAGAGCTCACTCGCATCTGTTTCGTGGGGGATATTAATATATTAGGAGCATGTGGTCCATGGTAACAGACTAGACGTGATGGAATGTGATTGCTGCTGTTTATGATCTTCTTTACGGCTTACAGTATGTACTCAGTGGAGGCTGCTGAGGGGAGAATGGCTCATAATAATGTCTGGAACGGAGCAAATAGAATGGCATTAAACACCTGGAAACCATGTGTTTGATGTATTTGATACGATTCCACTGATACCACTCCAGCATTAACATGAGCCTGTGCTCCCCAAATAACCTGGCATCAACCTCCTGTGATGTACATCTTCCTCATTTAACTGGGATATGTCTTCTGTAGACAGGTACAGGTAACTGCCAAAGTAAAGGAAACACCAACATAAAGTGTGTTAATAGGGCATCGGGCCATCATGTGCCAGAACAGCTTGAATGCACCTTGGCATAGATCCTACAAATCTATTGGAGGGTTGCGACACCATTCTTCCACGAGAAATTCCATCATTTGGTGTTTTGTTGATTTACATTTGACATTTGCGTCATTTAGCAGACACATTTATCCAGAGCCACTAACAGTATTGAGTGCATACATCAGATACAGGTGTGCACACGTGGAGGTGGAGGAAAACGCTGTCTCAGGTGCCACTCCAGAATGGTGACTGAGATGGCCATGGCATACATCACTTTCATGGTCATCAAACCATTCAGTGACCACTCGTGCCCTGTGGGCATTGTCATCCTATGGGGGCATAGCCATGGTAACCAAAACAATGACCTGCCCAGTATTTTTCTACATGACCCTAAGCATTAATTTCTTAATTAACTCAGGAACCACACCTGTGTGGAGCACAGTAGGTTGGTGGCACCTTAATTGGGGAGGACTGGCTCGTGGTAATGGCTGGATCAGAATGAGTGGAATGGTAGCAAATACATCAAACACGTGGTTTCCATGGTTTCCATGTGTTTGACGCCATTCCATTCACTCTGTTCCACCCATTATTATGAGCCGTCCTCCCCTCAGCAGCCTCCACTGGTGTGGAAGCACCTGCTTTCAATATACTTTGCATCCCTAATTTACTCAGGTGTATCCTTTATTTTGGTAGCTACTTGTACATTTAGTGTCATCCACCTACACTACACTCACACAGGAGCATTATGGATAATGTTGACTCCCCTGACCAAGTGGAAACCTTTTAGCCTGCTTCAAGAATCTACCCAGCTGTGACTCATAATCATTAAACTATGCCAGCAGAAGCTTTCAGCGCATTAAAGAACAAGATCTGTGCGCAAGTACCTCATGTTGGTCAAATGTCAACACAGAACTACTTGAAAAGCCTACACACCCCCTCACATCGTTTTTCCAGAGCCTTCAGAAAGTACCCACACTCCTTGACGTATTCCACATGTTGTTGTGTTACAGCCTGAATTCAAATTCAAACAATACCCCATCATTTCAAAGAGAAAACATGTTTTAATAAATGTTTGCAAATTTATTGAGAATGGAATACAGAAATATAGTATTCAGACCCCTGAGTGAATGTATGTTAAAATCAACTTTGACAGATTACAGCTGTGAGTTTTTCTGGGTAAGTCTCTAAAAGCTTTGCACACCTGGATTGTACAATATTTGCCCATTATTCTTAAAAAATTCTTCAAGCTTAGTCAAATTGGTTGTTGCTGATTGCTAGACAACACTTTTCATGTCTTGCCATAGATTTTCAAGCAGATTTAAGTCAAAACTGTAACTCGGCCACTCAGGAACATTCAATGCCTTCTTGGTAAGCAACTCCAGTGTAGATTTAGCATTGTGTTTTAAGTTATTGTCCTGCTGAAAGGTGAATTCATCTCTCAGTGTCTGAGGGAAGGCAGACTGAACCAGGTTTTTCTCTGAGATTTTGCTTATGCTTAGCTCCATTCTGTTTCTTTTTTATCTTGAAAAACTCCCCAGTCCTTACTGATTACAAGCATACCCATAACACGATGCAGCCACCACTGTGCTTGAAAATATGGAGTTGACTGCTGTATTTTATTTGCCCCAAACATACCACAAAAAGTGAAGGCTTTGCCGCATTTTTTGTAGTATTACTTTAGTGCATTGTTGGGATGCATGTTTTGGAATATTTTTTATTCTTTACAGGCTTTCTTCTTTTCACTCTGGCAATTAGGTTAGTATTGTGGAGTAAATACAATAATGTTTTCTCCTATCACAACCATTAAATTCTGTAAATGTCTTAAAGTCCCCATTGGTTTCATGGTGAAATCCCTGAGCGGTTTCCTCAATCTCTGGCAACTGAGTCAGGAAGGATGCCTGTATCTTTGTAATGACTGGGTGTATTGATACACCATCCAAAGTTCACCATGCTCAAAGGGATATTCAATGTCTGCTTTTTTACATTTTTACCCATCTACTAATAGGTGCCCTTCTTTGTGAGGTATTGGAAAACCTCCCTGGTCTTCGTGGTTGATTTATTTTTTATGTAACCTTTGTTTAACTAGGCAAGTCAGTTAAGAACACATTCTTATTTACAATGACCAAAAGGCAAAAAGCCTCCTGCGGGGACAGGGGCCTGGGATTACAAATAAAAAGAAATACTATGTATGTATATATATATATATGTATGTGTATATATATATATATATATATATATATATATATATATATATATATATATATATATATATATATATGACAAAACACACAACACAACAAGAGAGACAACACAACACTACATCAAGAGAGACCTAAGACAACAACATAGAAAGGCAGCAACACATGACAACACAGCATGGTCGTAACACAACATAACAACAACATGGTAGCAACACAACATGGTGGCAGCACAAAACATGGTACAAACATTATTGGGCACAGACAACAGCACAAAGGGAAAGAAGGTAGAGACAACAATACATCACACAAATCAGCCACAACTGTCAGTAAGTGTCCATGAATGACTGAGGGATCTTACAGATAGTTGTATGTGTGGGGTACAGCTATGAGGTAGTCCTAACTGTCATGACTGAGGGACCTTACAGATAATTGTATGTGTGGGGTACAGCGATGAGGTAGTCCTAACTGTCATGACTGAGGGACCTTACAGATAATTGTATGTGTGGGGTACAGCGATGAGGTAGTCCTAACTGTCATGACTGAGGGACCTTACAGATAATTGTATGTGTGGGGTACAGTGATGAGGTAGTCCTAACTGTCATGACTGAGGGACCTTACAGATAATTGTATGTGTGGGGTACAGCGACGAGGTAGTCCTAACTGTCATGACTGAGGGACCTTACAGATAATTGTATGTGTGGGGTACAGTGACGAGGTAGTCCTAACTGTCATGACTGAGGGACCTTACAGATAATTGTATGTGTGGGGTACAGTGATGAGGTAGTCATAAAAAAATTCAGTTAAACACTATTAATGTACACAGAGTCCATGGAACTTTTACTCCTGAACTTATTTAGGCTTGCCATAGCAAAGGGGTTGAATACTTATTGACTCAAGACATTTCAGCTTCTCGTTTTTTATTAATTTGTTAATATTTCTAAAAAGATAATTCCACTTTGACATTATGGGGTGTTGTGTGTAGACCAGTAACAAACAAAAAACGAAATGTAATACATTTTCAATTCAGGTTGTAACACATCAAAATGTGGAAAACGTCAAGGGGTGTGAATACTTTCTACAGGCACTGTATCTACTCATCAGTCAGTAAACCACCAGGCACTAGGGGAGATAGAACTGACCTAGTGTAGATTATAACAGTTCAATGATTTATGACACTCATCAGTCAATGTCTTCCTGAAGGACATAACTAACTACAAATGCTCCAGAGCATGATTGTATATGAACAGAAACCAAAGATGAGGATATTGCAGGTTATCTTATTTATCAGAGCAGTAATCCAAGGTGAAGAGAAACAACTACAACAGATCTTTATCAACTGAGAACACATTCTCATTTACAGCAACGACCTGGGGAATAGTTACATGGGAGAGGGAGGATGAATGAGCCAATTGGAAGCTGGGGATGATTAGGTGGCCATGATGATACGAGGTCCAGATTGGGAATTTAGCCAGGATTTAGCTACTCTGAGTTCTGTATTCTCAAAAAACACATATATACAAAAAGGTTAGCTGTCGGACTGGTGTGTTATACAAGACAGATATCTTCTAAATACTGTAATATTGAGAGCCTTGAGGCGTACTATTATTAAGTAGTGTATCTATGTTTGAAGTGACATTGAGGTATTCTCAGTGTTCAACACTCAGATGACATGTCAATCAACATACATAATAATGTCTGTTCATGCATTAAACATTCACATTAACTCATGTATTTGAAACAGTTTCCAACAATCAGCTGTTACAAAGAGCATTGACAGCATGGTGCCTGACTTCGGGTAATGAGGGGAAGAAAGAGAATGCGAGAATCACTAACCATTATTTTTTACAAAAGTAACCTTTGGAGGAAATTGGGACATGTGAAGCCTAAAAAGGGAACCACACATCAAGACAAATGGTCTCTATCTTAAAGGGACTGTTCGCCCATGTTACAAATGTGTGACTGAGTTGCTCTAATTCCTCAACGGCACAGCTGGCAGAGCTTAAAAAAGCACCGTATAGTTGAAAATTCTTCTTGGAGTCACAAGTGCATTGAAATGACTTAGGAACTCTGCATACTTTGGAGAGGTGTGGACACCTGCAGACACCAGTTAGTCCTTTCATTCAAACCTTTGTCATTTTTGTGTCTTATGTTGCAACTACCCCACATTTTCCAGGAATATTCTTATCATGTTACTGAATGTATCTAGAATATTTTCAGAAGCAGCAAAAAGTACAGAAAATGTCAAATGCACATAAAATCAACAGTGTAACGTTTGGATTCAGTCTTGCAGGTGAACTGTTGTATTCTCCCCTTTGGTTTAATAACACTTTCATAACCTCCCAACTGTTCCCTTAAAATTGCTACCATGGTTTTGCATATGCTTTTCATATTTCTTCTGTTAGAAACATTTCAATTTAGCCCTATCCATATGGACCTATTCCCACGAATGTGAGAGGTTAAACATTCACATTAACTCATGTATTTGAAACCGTTTCCTACAATCAGCTGCTGCAAAGAGCATTGACCGCATGGTGTGTGGCTTTGGGTAATGAGGGGAAGAACGAGAGAGCGTAAAATTGCTGCTTTATTTCCTATTCTTTTAACCTTTGGGAAAATGTAGACATTTGAAGCCTTAAAAGGGAATCACACAATACTTATTTTCTCTACCTTAAAGGGGCTGTTCACCCAGATTACAAATGCGCGACTGAGTTGATGTAGGCACACAACTGCACTCGGCACGCTACTTTATTTGTGACATACTACCAATCCCATTGGTTTGCGCGCAACAATGTTAATACTAACTAGAGTAAGCAAACTATCCTGCATGGAGTGTATAAACATTAGGAACACCTTCCTAATATTGAGTTGCACCCCTTTAGACATGGACTCTACAAGGTGTCAAGCGTTCCAAAGGGATGCTGGCCCATGTTGACTCCAATGCTTCCAATATTTGTGTCAAGTTGGCTGGATGTCCATTGGGTGGTGGATTATTCTTGATACACACAGGAAACTGTTGAATGGAACAGGAAACTGTTGACAAACCCACCAGCATTGCAGCTCTTGACACAAACTGATGCGCCTGGCACCTTGTACCATACCCCATTCAAATGCACTTTTGTCTTGCCCATTCACCCTCTGAATGGCAAACATACACAATCCATGTCTCAATTGTCTCAAGGCTTAAAAATCATTCTTTAACTATCTCTTTCCCATCATTTACACTGATTGAAGTGGATTTAACAAGTTACATCAATCAAGGCTCATCACTTTCACCTGGTTAGATCATGTCATAGAAAGAGCAGGTGTTCCTAATGTTTTGTACACTCAGTGTATATTGTTAGTCACTGACTGACTTACCATAGAGCTACACATTTCTCTGGATACATTTGTAATGTTTCATTCAATCAAAAGCCATACTGCCTATACCCTTCCTCAACTATGACCCACACCTGCTCAACTCCCAAGGAAATCACATCCTGTTCAGACAGAGGGCGAACCAGCCAAAGCAAGTGGACAGGGTGTTGTATGGGTTTGACAAAATGGTCTAGTAGTCCAGAAACACCTTTCCCCCTTCCCTCCAGATGGCCAGAGGAGACTGCCAGGGCAGGGCTGGCCTGCCTGCACAACCATGACCTCCAGCTCTGGATCAATTAGCCCAACATTAATGTTGTTAGTCTGCTACAGAGATACAGAGATGCCATCTCTCATGAAAATCAGCTGAGAGGAATTCTCCGTACAAGTCTGTAAACATGGTTAAAGATGGAATCTGCAGTAGGGGACACAGCGCCACTGTTTGTCCCAGAGCCTTTGTTATTGTTTTGTGGATGAGAATGGAGGAGAGAAGCGTCCGACAGCGTGGTAATAACAATGTGCACTACATATTCTGTTGTTCTATCGCGTGTGCGATGATGTCAGAGGGAAAGTTAAAACAGTGTTTGTTGTTTGCAGTAACTTCTTAGTGGTTGTAATATCCAAACGGACTTGGCAGTCTCACCAATTAAGGATCCTAGCTTTCAATTATGGGGGAAAGCACTAACTGTATTTTTGCAACAATATTATCATTCTGGAACAACAGAGGGTCCCTTTAAAGATGGCATCCGCAGTATGGGAAACAGCTCCACTGGCAGCCCCACTACGTTGTTATTGTTGTTAGCTGCAGAGCTGAGGAGCGTCAGGCAGCATGGTAACAAAATCAGCGCAGTACATATTGTGCTCTTCTATCACACGTGCGATGATGTCAGAGGGGACAAAACTGTGTTCATTGTTTGCAGTTACCTCTTTGTCGTTGTAAGATCCCAAACGGACATGGCTGTTTCACCAACTAAGGATTACAGCTTTAAGAGATTGTATGTGATTTTAACATGAAAATAAATTACAGAAAATACAAGGAATGGGATATTCCTAAAATGACACCATTCTCAAGATCTTGGTTTTATTAACAGATGGGAAAGTGTGCCTTGCTTCCTCCTCTCCTCTTATATGGAGGCAGGAGACCCATGTAGGCTACACTGCTCCGGGGACCATATGTTACTCCTTCCTTCATGGAAGAGATGGAGGCATGGAGACTTGCCAAATCACATTGGCTAGACCCCAGGGTCTTTCTCTATTGTGTCAGGGAGAGCTTTGATGGACTTCCTCCAACAATATGGACCATTTCAATTGACCCTCCAATAAACCACCTCTTCTGGTACTCCCCAAAGACCAAGAGATCCAAGCATCCATTGAGACAGTGAGTAACTGAAGTAGTCAGGGTCTGTGTGTCACACCCTGATCTGTTTCACCTCTCCTTGTGCTTGTCTCCACCCCCTCCAGGTGTCGCTCATCATTCCCAGTGTATTTTTATCTGTGTTTTCTATCTCTCTGTGCCAGTACGTCTTGTTTGTCAAGTCAACCAGCGTATATCTCCTTGCTCCTACCTATATCTCCTTGCTCCTAGTTTTGACCCTTGCCTGTCCTGACACCGAACCCGCCTGCCTGACCATTCTTACTGCCCTGACCTCGAGCATCCCTAACACCTTGTACTGTTTTGGACTCGGACCTGGTTACTGAACCCCTACCTATCCTGACCTCGAGCATCCCTAACACCTTGTAGTCTTTTGGACTCGGACCTGGTTACTGAACCCCTACCTATCCTGACCTCGAGCATCCCTAACACCTTGTAGTCTTTTGGACTCGGACCTGGTTACTGAACCCCCTGCCTGTCCTGACCTCGAGCATCCCTAACACCTTGTAGTCTTTTGGACTCGGACCTGGTTACTGAACCCCTACCTATCCTGACCTTGAGCATCCCTAACACAATGTAGTCTTTTGGACTCGGACCTGGTTACTGAACCCCTACCTATCCTGACCTCGAGCATCCCTAACACCTTGTAGTCTTTTGGACTCTGACCTGGTTACTGAACCCCTACCTATCCTGACCTCGAGCATCCCTAACACCTTGTAGTCTTTTGGACTCTGACCTGGTTATTGAACCCCT
Source organism: Oncorhynchus mykiss (assembly GCF_013265735.2). Classification (NCBI taxonomy): domain Eukaryota; kingdom Metazoa; phylum Chordata; class Actinopteri; order Salmoniformes; family Salmonidae; genus Oncorhynchus; species Oncorhynchus mykiss. Next base: position 10,940,840 of record NC_048571.1, on the reverse strand, counting down.
ACCTATCCTGACCTCGAGCATCCCTAACACCTTGTAGTCTTTTGGACTCGGACCTGGTTACTGAACCCCTACCTATCCTGACCTCGAGCATCCCTAACACCTTGTAGTCTTTTGATCTCGGACCTGGTTACTGAACCCCTACCTATCCTGACCTCGAGCATCCCTAACACCTTGTAGTCTTTTGGACTCTGACCTGGTTACTGAACCCCTACCTATCCTGACCTCGAGCATCCCTAACACCTTGTAGTCTTTTGGACTCTGACCTGGTTACTGAACCCCTACCTATCCTGACCTCGAGCCTGTCTAAAGCCCTGTACTGTTTGGACTCTGACCTGGTTTATGAACTCTCACCTGTACCCGACCTGCCTTTTGCCTACCCCTTGTGTTATAATAAATATCAGAGCTCAACCATCTATCTGCCTCCTGTCTGCATATGGGTCTCGCCTTGTGCCCTTATTGTGTTATTTCAAAACAGAGGTTATATTGTGCTGGGCATGACACAAGCACTATCAGTTTTCTACCCAGAATACCTATGGTGATGTCTGGTTAACACCGTCATCTCCCGCAAGGAGACACATCAACAATCAGCATCATTAGTGTCTACTGGGTCTATATGAATGACCTACTGTACACTCACAAGAATCAATATGAATAATCCAAATGGAGTTTACATAACAGAGTATGGATAGCAGGCGTTCCCTATCTCCAATCTATTTCCAGCAGTAAATCATTCACCCACCGAGGCTACAAGCAACATTTACCACTTTGTAACAACATGGAAGGATAATGAAATAGAACATATAAATGTAGTTACACTGCGTGGATGGGAGGGAGATATCAATATCTCAGACCCTCCTGGTTGGTTTCTGCAGGAACACTCTCCTGTTCTCTATGGCTGGGAGTGAGGAGGTAGGTTCTCTATCTCTGCAATCATAATCAACATTGATTCGACTACACTACATGCACGCCAGCATGGATTCATCTGAAGGGCGATTACCTAGGTTTTCATCTTTTCTTATTTGGAATCTACCTGCAAAATGCAGACAGGATACGTGTGATCACAGATTCATATTATTCAGGAAAATGTACAGTGTAGTAATCTACAACCTTCTTCAGGCTTGCAGTGACCTGTATCTATTCATTTGTGGTTGGTGGAAAAGGATTAGTGATCAGAAAACACATTAAAATGTTGTTGGGTTACATCCTGCAGCTCAGATGAAGAATACAAAAATCCACAAAATACCACAAGACTAATGTAGGTGTCTGAGTTTCCTGGAAGCCATACAACATGCCGCCAATGACCGTCCTCAGCTTGTAGTTGTCTCTAACTTACTCGTTTTACACATCCAGTGTTAATTGTCACCTATTTTAGATTTAGTTTTAGGCTTAGTCTTTATGACTAAAACACATTCTGATCTTAGTCACATTTTAGTCATTTCATCCTTCTTAGTTTTAGTTATGAACGGTCGACTAAAACTCTGGACAATTTTTGTCTAGTTTTAGTCAGTCATTTTAGTACTATTTTAGTCATTGTAGCGTTCTTCTGTTTTGATAAATAGTTCATACAAACCTCTAACTTAACTTCCATCATAGCTTCCACTCCCTTAGTCACAGCCATTTCAGTCACACAATAGTCAGTGCAATCTTTTCTATGAAATAATTAGGCTAATATTTAAGCTACCTGTATGTGCACATTCAGGTGGCCTTGTCCAACTAGGCCTACGATCCCCTTGTATACTTTAACTGGCAACATTGATATTGTGGCAGATTGTAACCAATGCCAGCCATAATTAACCATATAACACTCCCCATCATAACCATCAACGGGGTAAATAACAGTGGTTTTCTGAGAAAAGGGGAGAATTGAAGTTTTACAGAAATGGCAGAAATATTACTTGCACTCCTAATATTCAACAAATACCATTTGATTTTCCCAGAGGAAAAAAGCAAAGTCAACCCGCATTTACGGACTGCAAGAGACCGCATCAATGAACAACAGCGCACATGGGAAAAGAGAGCTTCTGATGAGATCAAAGCAAAAATAGCCTACATGAAAGTAAGAGGGAGAGTAATCATTATTGTTTCTAGTTCAGGTCAGTTACTCGTGAAGTGGCCTTGCTTTGCATCAGTTCAAAAGATTGATGAGTGACTGAAGAGACCGCCTGGGAGCTGTGTGGGAGAACCGCGTAGATCAGCTCAATCAGACCGCGCAACTGAAAGATCTTAATTAATGAGAGGATTGCATGACATTATTTACACAACAAACCCCCAGCAAGCTTAGTATTTAAAGCAGTGCAGTTGACAAAGCCCCTATGGTGGAGCTGAGGTCATTCTCACTGAGGTGGGATAGCTGATAAACACCTTAAAAGCCCAAACATTAAGCCTTTATTTATCTATCAGCTCTCACCATGAGAGAAGGTACAGACCCATATGCTGTGGCCCAGTGAGTTCTAGGTATGGAACCATAGGGCAGAGCCTTATTCTCTCTAGCAGATGTACAGAGTGTAATTACTGTTCACAAAGGGGGTTCTAGCAGCACGCTATGGGCCGCAGGTCCTGTCCTACACAGCCTTTCTCTAGGAAGAGCCCTCAGGGAAAGAGCCCTGATGGGGTGGGTTGAGTCCCTGTGCCCCCTGTCACCCCCTGCCTCATGCTGTCAGATATGTAGATGACCTTTGACCCCCAAAACGGTCCCTAGATGGAAACAGGGCATATGTGCCACTACCATCATGTTCAGTAGCAGGGCCATGTTTTGTAACCGTATGCTGGATAACGTGGAAAGGCAGCAGAGGCAGTCAAGAGAGGCGAATTACAAGGTAATTGGGGTGCAATTTTAGGAGAACATGACAGATTTGTGAGTTTAATGAGCATAGAATGTTTAGCATTTTAGTCTGTCATCTGATTTGAAATGGTTAGACATTATGTCCAAATTATTACAAGGCAATTGATTTAATGAGAAGCTGCAGAGCCAAAAGTCTGGTTTCTGACTACCAATGCATGGTGGTTGAAGCTGGTTTCACCATACATTTATTTTTTACTTCAACATAGCCTACATAACCATGAGTTATAGTCTATGGAACTACACACAACTTGGAGGCAGTTGAAGTAAAGACACATTTGAACTGTATCCTTTCAGTTTCTCTACTAGTATAACTTCCATTTTCATTAGGCACTTTTATGGCCCTGTTCCCAGGTGAAAACCCCAGTAAGGTATGGCTGTTTCCTCCCCTAGTTATTAATCAAACAACAATCCTTCTAAAAGAACCCATAGGGCGGAATGCTCTATTCCCCCGACTACGACACTCCACTGACCAATTTCCCATCAGGCACAGTGACTCACCCCCATGTTGGTAGAAGCTGCAGCGAGACTTTATTACCTCAGCACAGGCAGACAGGGAGTCATAAAGCTGACAGGTGTGATAACTCGTCCCCACATTGTCAGGGTGGAGCGAGGGATGGGACAGAGGTGTGATGGGGAAGGGCAGGAAGTGATCATCTTTGGAGGTGCTGAATGGTGCTGAATGGTCCAGCGACACGCCGCTGCCATGCGCCAGCCAGGGTCTGACAGAGTGAGAGAGCCGTGGACAGTGATGGGTGACTGAATGGTCCAGCGACACGCCGCTGCCATGCGCCAGCCAGGGTCTGACAGAGTGAGAGAGCCGTGGACAGTGATGGGTGACTGAATGGTCCAGCGACACGCCGCTGCCATGCGCCAGCCAGGGTCTGACAGAGTGAGAGAGAGCCGTGGACAGTGATGGGTGACTGAATGGTCCAACGACACGCCGCTGCCATGCGCCAGCCAGGGTCTGACAGAGTGAGAGAGAGCCGTGGACAGTGATGGGTGACTGAATGGTCCAACGACACGCCGCTGCCATGCGCCAGCCAGGGTCTGACAGAGTGAGAGAGCCGTGGACAGTGATGGGTGACTGAATGGTCCAGCGACACGCCGCTGCCATGCGCCAGCCAGGGTCTGACAGAGTGAGAGAGCCGTGGACAGTGATGGGTGACTGAATGGTCCAACGACACGCCGCTGCCATGCGCCAGCCAGGGTCTGACAGAGTGAGAGAGCCGTGGACAGTGATGGGTGACTGAATGGTCCAGCGACACGCCGCTGCCATGCGCCAGCCAGGGACTGACAGAGTGAGAGAGCCGTGGACAGTGATGGGTGACTGAATGGTCCAACGACACGCCGCTACCATGCGCCAGCCAGGGACTGACAGAGTGAGAGAGCCGTGGACAGTGATGGGTGACTGAATGGTCCAGCGACACGCCGCTGCCATGCGCCAGCCAGGGTCTGACAGAGTGAGAGAGCCGTGGACAGTGATGGGTGACTGAATGGTCCAGCGACACGCCGCTGCCATGCGCCAGCCAGTGTCTGACAGAGTGAGAGAGCCGTGGACAGTGATGGGTGACTGAAGGGGAAGCGTGACAGATCAGATCCGGCTGCTATGGGTACGTTCCAAATGGCACCCTATTCATTCTCTATATAGTACTGGTCGAAACTAGTGCACTAAATAGGGAAAAGGGAGCCATTTGGGATGCAACCTATGTCTCCTGTTGTTCCTCCTCTGTAGAGTACAACCGTCCTCTGGGTTGGCACTGGGGAAGCACACTCACAGGCCCTGTGCCAGGTTCTACCCCTTCTACCCTCTGCCAAACAGCCATCTACAGTCTCAATGAAACTGTACAGCCACTGTGGGTTTGGCTACAGTTTTAAAAGGTCAAATTAGCCTAACATTTTGTCATCAATCTACTTCAACAATAACAAATGGATTGGTCATGTAGAAGCTTTGTGACTGTCTTCTTATAACTAACTAATGACGACCTTGAAACTAAAACCTTATAGATGCACTATGAAGAAATTGCTCAGCCATTTCCTGGTTGCTAAAATTCTAATAGTTTGCCTAATTTCAGTTTTTGTGACAAAATGCGCAAGTATAGTGTAGGGAATCATGTACCATCTAAATCTCTGTGAAATATATTTTCAATAAACAAAAACATAGTATTTCCAGCTGTTTGAAGCTGGTGTACAAAACGGAAGGTAAAAGACGCAAAAACTCAACTTAAGAACGGGAAGCATAGAACTAGTGCACATAGAAAAGATCTACAGCTTCTTAGACTTGCTTTCAATAAGAATGACGGATCTATAACACACATTTCTATGTGAATTTGGTCAGGTTACATATTGCAGCTTCGATAACAGTCTTGGTGGCCGTGGTGGGTGGAAAAAAAGGGTGGATGACTTTGATAATCTCTTACATCTAGCCTACATACTTAACAAGCTATGCCACAAAGCAAAATGTCAAGTATATATTTTGATCTCTATCAGTTTATATTTATAAAACATGAATAGAAGTGCAAGGATTTACGGCAAGTGAGCGTTTTTGATTTAAAGGTCATTCTACTGCCAAATGTCAAAATGGCCAATCGTTCCTGGGAGGCCATCATATCGTATTCATGGATCTCTGTATAACTTTGTGGCTGGGAGGCAGTACTGTCAACCAGAGCACAGACAATAACTTATTGCTGATGTAGATCACAGCCAGCCAGCACACAGCCACTGCCCTCTACATGAATATTTTATCTCATACATATATGCCACAGTGCCCTCAAACACATGATCTTCTTTCCTCTTGCCCTAGCAGTAACATATGAATTATGCCTCTGTCAGGAGATTTGGCTTAAGACCATATTTTTACCCACCAAGCACATACACTTACATGTAATAGCATACTATCATAATATCCAAATGCATGCAGGCTATATAGCCTTTATGTACAGTGTAACTCTCAGGGGGCACAGATAACTGCCTGCTTGTTTCAGCACGAACGCCCCTAGCTCCGAGGCAGAGACAGATGACACACCTCCAGACCCACCGTCAGTTCATTTACCTCCAGAATAAAGATTCAGTACTCTATTTTGTTTCTGTGGTGTTTGCCAGAGGTCCTCTGTTTTGCTCAGGGTTAAATGAATTAAATGGGCGTATCGCCAAACCACTGTAGCTCCAAACCATAAGATATTTGCAGCCCCTTCCCTCCCAAGGCCTGGAGAAAGAGAGATATCGGGTTGTGTGAGTGTGTTTATCGCTTTGGCTGTCGGTGGCTCTGTGGGAAAAGTTTATCATGCCAAAAGAAGAGTAGTCTGCAAGGGCTTTCTTTGGATACTAAGAGGGTCAGTGCAAGGGCTTTCTTTGGATACTAAGAGGGTCAGTCTGCAAGGGCTTTCTTTGGATACTAAAAGGGTCAGTCTGCAAGGGCTTTCTTTAGATACTAAGAGGGTCAGTCTGCAAGGGCTTTCTTTGGATACTAAGAGGGTCAGTCTGCAAGGGCTTTCTTTGGATACTAAGAGGGTCAGTCTGCAAGGGCTTTCTTTGGATACTAAGAGGGTCAGTCTGCAAGGGCTTTCTTTGGATACTAAAAGGGTCAGTATGCAAGGGCTTTCTTTGGATACTAAGAGGGTCAGTCTGCAAGGGCTTTCTTTGGATACTAAAAGGATCAGTCTGCAAGGGCTTTCTTTGGATACTAAAAGGGTCAGTATGCAAGGGCTTTCTTTGGATACTAAAAGGATCAGTCTGCAAGGGCTTTCTTTGGATACTAAAAGGGTCAGTCTGCAAGGGCTTTCTTTGGATACTAAGAGGGTCAGTATGCAAGGGCTTTCTTTGGATACTAAGAGGGTCAGTCTGCAAGGGCTTTCTTTGGATACTAAAAGGATCAGTCTGCAAGGGCTTTCTTTGGATACTAAAAGGGTCAGTATGCAAGGGCTTTCTTTGGATACTAAAAGGATCAGTCTGCAAGGGCTTTCTTTGGATACTAAAAGGGTCAGTATGCAAGGGCTTTCTTTGGATACTAGAGGGTCAGTCTGCAAGGGCTTTCTTTGGACACTAAAAGGGTCAGTATGCAAGGGCTTTCTTTGGATACTAGAGGGTCAGTCTGCAAGGGCTTTCTTTGGATACTAGAGGGTCAGTCTGCAAGGGCTTTCTTTGGATACTAAGAGGGTCAGTCTGCAAGGGCTTTCTTTAGATACTAAGAGGGTCAGTCTGCAAGGGCTTTCTTTGGATACTAAGAGGGTCAGTCTGCAAGGGCTTTCTTTGGATACTAAGAGGGTCAGTCTGCAAGGGCTTTCTTTGGATACTAAGAGGGTCAGTCTGCAAGGGCTTTCTTTGGATACTAAAAGGGTCAGTATGCAAGGGCTTTCTTTGGATACTAAGAGGGTCAGTCTGCAAGGGCTTTCTTTGGATACTAAAAGGATCAGTCTGCAAGGGCTTTCTTTGGATACTAAAAGGGTCAGTATGCAAGGGCTTTCTTTGGATACTAAAAGGATCAGTCTGCAAGGGCTTTCTTTGGATACTAAAAGGGTCAGTCTGCAAGGGCTTTCTTTGGATACTAAGAGGGTCAGTATGCAAGGGCTTTCTTTGGATACTAAGAGGGTCAGTCTGCAAGGGCTTTCTTTGGATACTAAAAGGATCAGTCTGCAAGGGCTTTCTTTGGATACTAAAAGGGTCAGTATGCAAGGGCTTTCTTTGGATACTAAAAGGATCAGTCTGCAAGGGCTTTCTTTGGATACTAAAAGGGTCAGTATGCAAGGGCTTTCTTTGGATACTAGAGGGTCAGTCTGCAAGGGCTTTCTTTGGACACTAAAAGGGTCAGTATGCAAGGGCTTTCTTTGGATACTAGAGGGTCAGTCTGCAAGGGCTTTCTTTGGATACTAGAGGGTCAGTCTGCTTGGGATTTCTTTGGATTCTATTATGTATGAAAGGAGATATAATATTAAGCAAGAAGCTATGTTTTTCTAATGAATCATGAAATAGTCTCTCATTAGAATCGTTCTAGTATAGAATAGTACATGATAATACTATGCCCTAGTTATCGTTCCTCAGACATTTCCCTAAATACATCATGGAGTTGAGATCAACATCCATGTAAACAAGAAAGCAATGTTAACATCAATGTAAACAAGTCAGTTGACTAAAGTGCGTTCCAAATACACTGAGTCTACAAAACATTCTGAACAGGATGTGATTTCCTTGGGAGTTGAGCAGGTGTGGGTCATAGTTGAGGAAGGGTATAGGCAGTATGGCTTTTGATTGAATACAACATTACAAATGTATCCAGAGAAATGTGTCAAACAATATAGACTAGGGACACCTGCTCTTTCCATGACAAAGACTGACCAGGTGAATCCAGGTGAAAGTGATGATCCCTTATTGATGTCACTTGTTAACTCCACTTAAAACAGTGTAGATGAAGCGGAGGAGACAGGTTAAAGAAGAGTTTTTAAGCTTTGAAACAATTGAGACATGGATTGTGTACGTGTGCTATTCAGAAGGTGAATGGTCTAGACTCTAGACAAAAGATTGAAGTGCCTTTGAACGGGGTATGGTAGTGTGTGCCAGGAGCACCGGTTAATGTGAAAAACTAGAGCGCTGCTGGATTTTTCACACTCAACAGTTTACCATGTGTATCAAGAATCTTCCACCACCCAAAGGACATCCAGCCAACTTGACACGACTGTGGGAAGCATTGGAGTCAACATGGACCAGCATCCCTGTGGAACGCTTTCGACACCTTGTAGAGTCCATGCTCCAACTCAATGATCGTAATGTTTTGTACACTCAGTGTGGGGTTTTTCTACATTCAGTAACCTAACTACAAACTATTTATTCAATTGAAGAAATTCCATCAGAGCGCCTCATTCATAAAGATGCAGCAAACGTCCCTGTAAGTCATCAGACAGCAGCCAGTACAGTCAGTACCAGTGTGCCCATGAGCTGCATGACTGCCTCCGTCATGGGTGGCATACGGAGGCACTGCGTCCACCAGGTGGCCCACACATCTGGCTCATTACCTCTCAGCTACCACCATGACTCTCCACCGCTCTGACAGCCTGTTGGAATAATCTCATCAGGACCAGGGAGGCAGGGAGGGAGTCACACACTGTCATCGTAACATGCTGCTGTCTGAAATGTGCTGGAGCAGGAGAGCGAAGGCAGCCATGCGCAGACCGTGCAGTGGGAATGAGTTTACATTCTTGTGACGTAAGAACGAGATGGACCTTAATCATACTTTTTCAGATAAGTGATACAATTAGAAAATAGCCATAATATGACTGATTTAATATGGCTTCCGACAGTCATGGATTTCAGAGCTCTAAAAGACAGGAGAAGAGGACGTTAGACGTTAATTGCTGTTGTCTGGCTGACTGTCACTGTCAGTGACTTACTTTGCCTGTCAGGTACTATCTGATGATGATCTTCTAGAACAGGGATGGGCAACTTTGATGTTTGGGGGCCACAAAAATTCTGAACTCGCGCACACACACACACACACACACACACACACACACACACACATTGAGAGCAAAACATTTTAGTGGCCCTTTTTTTTTCAATTTAAAGTTTTATTAACTTTTCTTGTTTTTCAAATCAACCAACACAACACATTCTACATTCACAGATGTGGATAAATAAATAAATAATAATAATAAATAATACTTATTTTTATGTATTTACAGTGCCTTGCGAAAGTATTCGGCCCCCTTGAACTTTGCGACCTTTTGCCACATTTCAGGCTTCAAACATAAAGATATAAAACTGTATTTTTTTGTCAAGAATCAACAACAAGTGGGACACAATCATGAAGTGGAACGACATTTATTGGATATTTCAAACTTTTTTAACAAATCAAAAACTGAAAAATTGGGCGTGCAAAATTATTCAGCCCCTTTACTTTCAGTGCAGCAAACTCTCTCCAGAAGTTCAGTGAGGATCTCTGAATGATCCAATGTTGACCTAAATGACTAATGATGATAAATACAATCCACCTGTGTGTAATCAAGTCTCCGTATAAATGCACCTGCACTGTGATAGTCTCAGAGGTCCGTTAAAAGCGCAGAGAGCATCATGAAGAACAAGGAACACACCAGGCAGGTTCGAGATACTGTTGTGAAGAAGTTTAAAGCCGGATTTGGATACAAAAAGATTTCCCAAGCTTTAAACATCCCAAGGAGCACTGTGCAAGCGATAATATTGAAATGGAAGGAGTATCAGACCACTGCAAATCTACCAAGACCTGGCCGTCCCTCTAAACTTTCAGCTCATACAAGGAGAAGACTGATCAGAGATGCAGCCAAGAGGCCCATGATCACTCTGGATGAACTGCAGAGATCTACAGCTGAGGTGGGAGACTCTGTCCATAGGACAACAATCAGTCGTATATTGCACAAATCTGGCCTTTATGGAAGAGTGGCAAGAAGAAAGCCATTTCTTAAAGATATCCATAAAAAGTGTTGTTTAAAGTTTGCCACAAGCCACCTGGGAGACACACCAAACATGTGGAAGAAGGTGCTCTGGTCAGATGAAACCAAAATTGAACTTTTTGGCAACAATGCAAAACGTTATGTTTGGCGTAAAAGCAACACAGCTCATCATACTGAACACACCATCCCCACTGTCAAACATGGTGGTGGCAGCATCATGGTTTGGGCCTGCTTTTCTTCAGCAGGGACAGGGAAGATGGTTAAAATTGATGGGAAGATGGATGGAGCCAAATACAGGACCATTCTGGAAGAAAACCAGATGGAGTCTGCAAAAGACCTGAGACTGGGACGGAGATTTGTCTTCCAACAAGACAATGATCCAAAACATAAAGCAAAACCTACAATGGAATGGTTCAAAAATAAACATATCCAGGTGTTAGAATGGCCAAGTCAAAGTCCAGACCTGAATCCAATCGAGAATCTGTGGAAAGAACTGAAAACTGCTGTTCACAAATGCTCTCCATCCAACCTCACTGAGCTCAAGCTGTTTTGCAAGGAGGAATGGGAAAAAATGTCAGTCTCTCGATGTGCAAAACTGATAGAGACATACCCCAAGCGACTTACAGCTGTAATCGCAGCAAAAGGTGGCGCTACAAAGTATTAACTTAAGGGGGCTGAATAATTTTGCACGCCCAATTTTTCAGTTTTTGATTTGTTAAAAAAGTTTGAAATATCCAATAAATGTCGTTCCACTTCATGATTGTGTCCCACTTGTTGTTGATTCTTCACAAAAAAATACAGTTTTATATCTTTATGTTTGAAGCCTGAAATGTGGCAAAAGGTCACAAAGTTCAAGGGGGCCGAATACTTTCGCAAGGCACTGTATGCATTTATTTTGGAGCTGTAGAGAGATTTTCAGATTCTGGCACAAATTTTTAAATTAGGAGACATGTCTGTTTTCATTTCTATGGAGTCTCAAAGGAGTGTAATAAAATTTGTAATTCGATTCCATTAATTTTTACATTAGTGGAGGAGCAGTGTACCTGTTGCAAACCTCCGCCCATAACTCATCACTGATAGTGAGACCTAGGTCCTTTTCCCAGATTATTTTCAAAGGAGTAAAGAAGGAGCCTCCTTTCTCAGAAAGGAGTCTATAGATATAAGATATTTTGCCTTTAATGGATTGTGCTGTGACAAGAAGGGTTTCAACTTCATTCAAATGAGTTCTAAACCTCCTCTTGGAAGTAAATGAGGAAATTACATGTCTAATTTGAAGATATTTTGAAAAATGGGATCTTGGCACATTGAATTCACTGCAGAGCTGAAATAGGTCTGAAAAGGTTCTGATTCCTAGAGTATGCCAAATATTAAAGTTGGCATCCCTCAGGGCTTTTGGCAAGTCTGGGTCGCCTACTATAGGCGAGTGAGAACATATTTGGGAGGAAATGCCCAGGTATTTCTTACAGTCCCTCCACGCTAGTAGGGTGCTGTAAATCACAAAGCTTTTGGCTATGTTTCCCACTTCACTAAATGTATTAATTAATATAATTGAGCTTAGGGGCAATGAACCACAGGATTGGGCTTCTATCTGAATCCACGTTGACTCTTGTCTGTTTGTGATCCATGTTAGCATGTTGCGGATTTGGGCAGACCAGTAGTACAATTGAAGGGAGGGAAGGACAAGACCACCCTTAGATTCAGGTTTCGATAGAGTGGAGAACTTGATCCTAGGTTTTTTATTGCCCCATATACATTTGGTGATGCTTTGGTTAGTTGTTTTGAAAAAGGAAACTGGGAGATAGCATGGGATTATCTGAAATAAGTAGTTCAGTCTAGGGAGGATGTTCATACGGATGACATTAATTCTTCCTACTAAGCTAATTGGGAGGGAGATCCAGGTTTGGAGACCGTTCTTGATTCGATCCAGGAGTGGGAGATAATTTTCCTTGAAAAGGCTATTCAGATCTGGTGTTATGAAGATCCCGAGGTATTGAAACCCCTGTGTCTTCCATTGGAAAGGACATAGTGTCTTCATAGAGCTGGTTAGCGTAATATTGAGAGGGCAGACGGTGGATTAGTTCATATTGATCTTATAACCTGAAAACTTGCCATACTGAGCAATTGTGTCTAAAATGGGAGGGATTTCTCATGGTTGGATATGTAGAGCAAGACATTATCAGCGTAAAGCAAAATCTTGTGCTGCAGGCCGCCTGCAGAGACACCCATAATACTTGGATTGCTCCTTATCAACTCTGCCAGAGGCTCCGCCCCCAACAAGTAGAGCAGGGGGGACAGCGAGCACCCTAGTCTTGTGCCCCGTTCCAGAGGGAATCTGTCAGAGTTCAGTCCGTTAGTAGTCACCATTGCATTTGGATGAGAGTATAGTGATTTGATCTGTTTAATAAAATTTGGGCCCATATGGAACTTTTCTAAGACTGAAAACAGAAATCTCCACTCCATCCTGTCAGACGCCTTCTCAGCATCCAGTGAAGCCAGCAGGACAGGGGTCTTCTGTGCGTTTACTTGATCAATAATATCAAAAAGACAGTGAATGTTATCAGAAGAGTATCTATCACTAATAAATCCAGTTTGGTCTGCTTTTATTATTTTGGGAAGAAGAGTGTTTAGTCTTTTGGCGAGCAATTTGGTAATTATTTTGTAGTTAAAATCCAACAAGCTTATTGGCCAGAAGGATAAGCAGGATAGAGGGTCCTTGTCTTTTTTGAGCAACACTGTAATGCAAGCTGTTTGCTTTGAGTCTGGGAGAACTCAGTTTTTGCAAAAATCCTCCAGCATTGGCATGAAGATAGGGCTGAGCTGGGGCCAAAAAGCTTTGTAGAACTCTCTGGAGAATCCATTTGGGCCTGGGGACTTATTAGGTGGCATGGAGGTAATTGCCTCCAGGATCTCCTCAGGAGTGAATGGGGAGTTGAGATGTTCTTGGTCTCTGATAGTCTCTGATAGTTTAGGTAGCGAGATTCCCTCTAGGAAAGGGTGGAGTTCTGCCTCCGTGTGTTTTCTCTCAGAGGTATATAGTTTGCAGTAAAAATAATGAAAAATTAAATTGATCTTTTTTTGGGTCATATGTGACCTCGTCCTCTGCTGTTTGGATAGCCATGATTGTACGCTCTGACTGCTCCTTTTTTAATTGGTAAGCAAGCAATCTACTGGGCCTATTTCTATACTCATGGTATTTCAGTTTAGTAAAGAAAACATATTTTTTTTATCTCCCGAGTGTAGTCCAAATTCAGTTTGGCTTTGGCTGCTCCAGGAGGTGCTGTCTGGGGATTGTTTATGTACTTTTTCACAGCATTCCAGCTCCCTCTCGAGATCTAGCCTGTGTGCTTCCATTGCTTTTTTCTTAGAGGAAGCATATGCAATTAGATGGCCCCTTAGTGTGGCTTTAGCAACGTCCCACAATGTGGCCGGAGAAACAGGAGAATCTTTGTTGTCTTGTGTGTAGTTGTCTATCCATGTAGTTACCAATGTATGGAACGCTTCGTTTGATAACACGGAGGTGTTGAATTTCCAGCTCTTTGACCTCGGGATGTTTTTGCAGAGGTCAAAGCAGAGGTGGACAAAGGCGTGATCTGAAAGTGCTATGGGTCCGATTATACACGTGGCTGAATTCATGAAACTCTTTGGGATAAAAATGTAATCTATATGGGAGTAGGTGTTATGGACATTAGAGTAGTATGTATAGTCCATAGATGAGCTATTATTCTCTCTCCAGATATCTATCAGTCCCATCTCTTTAGTAAGAGAGTTCAACATCTTTGCAGATCTAGGATTTGTGGTGGAGACTTGTGGCTCATTGAACAGGGTTATCATTTTTGACATGAAGGCAGGAGTATCTGTGTTAGGGGCGTATATATTTAAGATAGTAATTGGTTGACCATACAGTTAGCCAGTTATCAAAATAAATCTCCCCTCCGGGTCAGATATGTTTTTGTCAATTATGAATGGAACATTCTTATGGATAAGTATGGCTGTGCCTCTACTGTTTGATTTGAAAGATGAGAAATACACCTGTCCCACCCAAGCTCTGCGGAGTTTGGCATGTTCGGCATCACAGAGGTGTGTCTCTTGTAATAGCGCAATTTTCCTTTTTTAGAGCACATAGTATCTTTTTCCGTTTTATTGCATGACCTAGACCATGGCAGTTCCATGTCAGTAGATTTAAGGTGCTAGTCGTCGTCATTGAACAATAATGGAACTTTAGTGCAAGTCATCTCTGGGTAAAGGTGGATAATAGTTACAGCTGCGTTCACATAAAAGGAAAATAAATGGTGTACATAAAATAACAATCTCTGAACACCCCAGCCGAGTTCCCAAACAACTCGACACATCCCGTTGGATCTATTATCCCCCCCCCGCTCAGTCTCAATTCTGTGTTCCGAAAAAAAACGGGAAAAAAAAACAGGAACAGTTAGCAACTACAATGTTTTGGATCATTGTCTTGTTGGAAGACAAATCTCCGTCCCAGTCTCAGGTCTTTTGCAGACTCCATCAGGTTTTCTTCCAGAATGGTCCTGTATTTGGCTCCATCCATCTTCCCATCAATTTTAACCATCTTCCCTTTCCCTGCTGAAGAAAAGCAGGCCCAAACCATGATGCTGCCACCACCATGTTTGACAGTGGGGATGGTGTGAGCTGTGTTGCTTTTACGCCAAACATAACGTTTGATTGTGTCCCACTTGTTGTTGATTCTTCACAAAAAAATACAGTTTTATATCTTTATGTTTGAAGCCTGAAATGTGGCAAAAGGTCGCAAAGTTCAAGGGGGCCAAATACTTTCGCAAGGCACTGTATATAACGTGATGATCCTCTAGAAGGACTGTCACCAGAACTCCAGTCTATACATAACGTGATGATCCTCTAGAAGGACTGTCACCAGGACTCCAGTCTATATATAACATGATGATCCTCTAGAAGGACTGTCACCAGGACTCCAGTCTATATATAACGTGATGATCCTCTAGAAGGACTGTCACTAGTACTCCAGTCTATATATAACGTGATGATCCTCTAGAAGGACTGTCACCAGAACTCCAGTCTATATATAACATGATGATCCTCTAGGACTGTCACTAGGACTCCTGTCTATATATAACGTGATGATCCTCTAGAAGGACTGTCACCAGAACTCCAGTCTATATATAACGTGATGATCCTCTAGAAGGACTGTCACCAGAACTCCTGTCTATATATAACGTGATGATCCTCTAGAAGGACTGTCACTAGGACTCCAGTCCAGTTCTACCCCCAAGCCATAAGACTACTGAACAATTAATCAAATGGCCACAGGACTATTTACATTGACCCCCCCCTGCTGCTACTCACTGCTTATTATCTATGGATAGTCACTTCACCCCTACCTACATGTAGAAATTACCTCAACTAACCTAACACACTGACTCAGTACTGGTACCCACGAAATAGCCTCGTTATTGTTATTTTATTCTGCTACTTTTTGTAATGTTTTATTTATTTTATTTGGTAAATATTTAACTCTTCTTGAACTGCACTGTTGGTTAAGGGCTTGTAAGGAAGCATTTCACGGTAAGGTCTACACTTGTTGTATTCGGCGCATGTGACAAATAAAGTTTGATTTGATATATAACGTGATAATCCTCTAGGACTGTCACCAGGACTCCAGTCTATATATACCACGATGAGCTTCTGACCGAGGTCAGCCTTGTTAGTTTATTAGCTCTGAGCACTAACCTCATTAAGTACAGAGTCCTCTGCCTTTACCTTCCAGCATCCTCTGCTGACTCTCCGACCACCCTAAGGGGACGCGATGGCATCTCAAAGGTGTGCCACTTGGCCCCGAGGGCCCCAAGTGCCGCCAATCCAACCTGCGTTTTCTATCCACCATAGTTACAGCGTTGAGGCAAAAATGCTGTCACGGCAGATTTTTCATGCATACAATATTCCAGCTACAGCCACTGCCTTTAATCCCAGAGAGAACGAGAGAGGGCAAGAGGAGCTCTGATGATGGATTACCACTTCCTGTCATATACTGTAGTACTAACTAGACCCTGGCTATGAGCACGAGCAACAATTTCAAACACAGGCACTCAGTGAATACAGAATACAGCATGCAAGACGAATGTGATTGGAATACCTGGAATACACTCCTACTACTACTACAGATCCCTGCCGGTTTCCTGAAATAGCCTTGTTTATTGTCAACAGAGTTATGCCTCCCTATGAAGATTGACACTGTCGACTCCAAAATTAGACACGCCTGATATATTTAAAACAACTTCTCCATCCTTTGAAATCAATAAAACACTTTAATTGCACCTCATTCCTGTGTATACCCTCATTTAGGGCTGTCACGTTCTGACCTTAGTTATTTTGTTAAGTCTTTGTTTTACTATGGTCAGGGCGTGAGTTGGGTGGGTTGTCTATGTTCTTTTTTCTATGATTTGGGATTCCTGTGTTTGGCCTGGTATGGTTCTCAATCAGAGGCAGCTGTCAATCGTTGTCCCTGATTGAGAACCATACTTAGGTAGCCTGGTTTCACTTTTGAGTTGTGGGTGCTTATTTCCTGTTTAGTGTTTTTGTCTTTCACCTTACGGGACTGTTCGTTTGTTATTTATTGTTTTTGTTCAGTGTTCTAGTACGTGATTAAAAGCTATGAACACTTACCACGCTGCGCATTGGTCCTCCTCTCTTTCTCCCAACGCCGAACGTTACAAGGGCCGTAATTCGATGTTTGATAAATTGCATAATCCTATCAGAACACAGCAGGACGGGCTAGTACAGCAGGGCGAATGTGACAACAACAATGGTGTCAAGCACCGGTACGATGACAGATCCTCTATTTATCACAGAGATAGAAAGAGAGAGATGAGGTGAAATGGGAATGTTGTTGTTCCGTCCCTGGCTGTCTCCCCAGTCCCAGCTTCACTCCCCTTGCTTCAGCCTCTGTGTCTGTCCATGCCCTCCTGGCTCCTGTTTAAACTGGACTGCTTTTGTCCTTAAATGACAGGAGCTGCTGATGAAGCTGCTCCTAAATAAAGAACGACTAGTGTAATGAATGCTGGGCCTCCTCCTGCCAAAAACTGCATTACAGGCTCTAATGCGCTCCCTTGTCTGAATCAGTCTATCAGCTAACTTGTTCCCAGACAGTGAATTAAAGATCCAGAGAGGAATTAAAGATGATATTGGAGGAGAAGGGGTTAGTCGGAATGAGGGAGGGAAGGAAAGCCAATGAGCGATGCATCGAGACTCACCCAGGGCAGGTACACGACCCCGATCACCAACCCAGTGCCCAGGCGGCCATTACCTTTTAAAGCCTTTGAAATGAGAGGCCTCTCCATCCTTTCCAAGGTGAACAGCTCTCCCTCTATGTTGAATGGTTCATTTCTCTGTCAGCAGGAGAAAGCAGCAAGATGGTGATAGTCAGAGAGATACCTGCTTCCACAGACTCCAAAACAATCTTGAATGTTCTCGGCTTATTTATTAATTAATTTATTTGCCAGGGACCATGTACAACATGTCATTGCACCAGATTTAGCTTGATAGCTCATTTTCATCTGTAATCCCTGGGCAGAAAGCAATCAACATCAATACATCATTACAATGCTACAATACACTGAGTGTACAAAACATTAAGGACACCTGCTCTTTCCATGACATAGACTGAACAGGTGAATCCAGGTGAAATCTATGATCCCATATTGATGTCACTTGTTAAATCCACTTCAATCAGTGTAGACGAAGGGGAAGAGACAGGTTAAATAAGGATTTTTAAGCCTTGAGACAATTGTGATGGATTGTGTATGTGTGCCATTCACAGAGTGAATGGGCAAGACAAAAACCGCAAGTGCCTTTGAATGGAACGGGGTATGCTAGTGGGTGCCAGGCGCACCGGTTTGTGTCAAGAACTGCAAAGCTGCAGGGTTTTTCACACTCAACAGTTTCCCATGTGTATCAAGAATGGTCCACCACCCAAAGGACATACAGCCTACTTGACACAACTGTGAGAAGCATTGGAGTCAACATGGGCCAGCATCCCTGTGGAACGCTTTCAACAACTCGTAGAGTTCATGCCCTGACGAATTGAGGCTGTTCTGAGGGCATAATGGGGGGATGCAACTCAATATTAGGAAGGTGTTCAAATAGTCAATGTATATATATATATTTTCAGTGGGGAGAACAAGTATTTGATACACTGCTCATTTTACAGGTTTTCCTACTTACAAAGCATGTAGAGGTCTGTCATTTTTATCATAGGTACACTTCAGCTGTGAGAGACGGAATCTAAAACAAATATCCAGAAAATCACATTGTATGATTTTTAAGTAATTCATTTGCATTTATTGTATGATGTAAGTATTTGATACATCAGAAAGCAAAACCTAATATTCTGGATTTTTGTTTTAGATTCCGTCTCTCACAGTTGAAGTGTACCTATGATAAAAATGACAGACCTCTACATGCTTTGTAAGTAGGAAAACCTGCGAAATGAGCAGTGTATCAAATACTTGTTCTCCCCACTGTATATATACACTGCTCAAAAAAATAAAGGGAACACTTAAACAACACAATGTAACTTCAAGTCAATCACACTTCTGTGAAATCAAACTGTCCACTTAGGAAGCAACACTGACAATAGGAAGCAACAATGACAATAAATTTCACATGCTGTTGTGCAAATGGAATAGACAACAGGTGGAAATTATAGGCAATTAGCAAGACACCCTCAATAAAGGAGTGGTTCTGCAGATGGTGACCACAGACCACTTCTCAGTTCCTATGCTTCTTGGCTGATGTTTTGATCACAGTGGTAGCATGAGACGGAGTCTACAACCCACAAAAGTGGCTCAGGTAGTGCAGCTCATCCAGGATGGCACATCAATGCGAGCTGTGGCAAGAAGGTTTGCTGTGTCTATCAGCGTAGTGTCCAGAGCATGGAGGCGCTACCAGGAGACAGGCCAGTACATCAGGAGACGAGGAGGAGGCCGTAGGAGGGCAACAACCCAGCAGCAGGACCGCTACCTCCGCCTTTGTGTAAGGAGGAGCAGGAGGAGCACTGCCAGAGCCCTGCAAAATGACCTCCAGCAGGCCACAAATGTGCATGTGTCTGCTCAAACGATCAGAAACAGACTCCATGAGGGTGGTATGAGGGCCCGACGTCCACAGGTGGGGGTTGTGCTTACAGCCCAACACCGTGCAGGACGTTTGGCATTTGCTAGAGAACACCAAGATTGGCAAATTCACCACTGGCGCCCTGTGCTCTTCACAGATGAAAGCAGGTTAACACTGAGCACGTGACAGACGTGACAGAGTCTGGAGACGCCGTGGAGAACGTTCTGCTGCCTGCAACATCCTCCAGCATGACCGGTTTGGCGGTGGGTCAGTCATGGTGTGGGGTGGAATTTCTTTGGGGGGCCGCACAGCCCTCCATGTGCTCGCCAGAGGTAGCCTGACTGCCATTAGGTACCGAGATGAGATCCTCAGAACCCTTGTGAGACCATATGCTGGTGCGGTTGGCCCTGGGTTCCTCCTAATGCAAGACAATGCTAGACCTCATGTGGCTGGAGTGTGTCAGCAGTTCCTGCAAGAGGAAGGCATTGATGCTATGGACTGGCCCGCCCGTTCCCCAGACCTGAATCCAATTGAGCACATCTGGGACATCATGTCTCGCTCCATCCACCAACGCCACGTTGCACCACAGACTGTCCAGGAGTTGGCGGATGCTTTAGTCCAGGTCTGGGAGGAGATCCCTCAGGAGACCATCCGCCACCTCATCAGGAGCATGCCCAGGCATTGTAGGGAGGTCATACAGGCACGTGGAGGCCACACACACACTACTGAGCCTCATTTTGACTTGTTTTAAGGACATTACATCAAAGTTGGATCAGCCTGTAGTGTGGTTTTCCACTTTAATTTTGAGTGTGACTCCAAATCCAGACCTCCATGGGTTGATACATTTGATTTCCATTGATAATTTTTGTGTGATTTTGTTGTCAGCACATTCAACTATGTAAAGAAAAAAGTATTTAATAATAATATTTCATTCATTCATATCTAGGATGTTATTTTAGTGTTCCCTTTATTTTTTTGAGCAGCGTATATATATACACTGCTCAAAAAAATAAAGGGAAAACTAAAATAACACATCCTAGATATATATATGAAATATAAATATATAACAATAGCAATACCTAGGGAAGACAATTTAGTGTGAATGCAATGATACGTTTGTTAAAATAGATGATTCATCTCATCTGAAACCATGCATTTTCTACTCAGACTAGGCTGGAGATATTTTTGTGAAAATAGATGATTCATCTCATCTGAAAACATGTATTTTGGGTACTCAGACTAGGCTGTAGACATACCATAAATCTTTCACAGACTCCAAAACAATGTCTACACAATGTTTTCAGCTTAGTGACGCCTGATGAAAACAATTGTGACAAAATGTGGACCAGAACTAGTATCTCTTGTTGTTGATATAACTCAAGACAGTTTTATTGGGTCCTTCAGACACCAACTAAAGTACTGTTTTCAAACCAGGTCATCTTGCGATGAGAAAACAGGCCTATAACAGGAAAATGAGCAATGGTGAATTGTTAATTCATTATCCCAATGAATTAGTGATAGAGAGAGGGTGAGATACATGAGGCACATGAAGAAGAGGGGCTGCAGATGCTCCCTAGTGCTTAGGGGCTCAGAGCAAACAAACACAAGCGGTGCTCAAACACACACAACCCATGTCACAAAACCAACCTCTCCCACTCCATTTCAGAACACTTTTCTTTGTGTAGGGCACCAGGTTACTAGATGTCTTTCACCAACACATGTGTAAGCCCAGTGATATAACTCTGAATGCATCAAACAAATAACCATATGCATATTAAATCCCTTCTTCTATCCATATGACGTTTGTACTCTTACCGAGATATTGTCAGTTTCAAGTTTAATCTTTGAATTTCAACTTGAATATATCAACTTCCCTTCCATCTCTGCAGGGCAAACATACAAGCAGGAGCCGGGAGAATACTGTACATTTAGAAAATAAAAATGTATTCTGGGAAGTGTGTTTTCTCCCCCTCAAGGAACGAAGCAGAAGTCTTTAAAAAGACATCCCAGGATTATCTGGACAGGCCACAAAGAAATGTCTCTGGAGTGAGAATATTGGGCATCCTGTCTTCTGACACACAATACTGCCAAGGGAAGGAGAGGAGTCTGACAGTGGCAATAAGAGCGCATCTCCTCCTTCTGCTATCAATATGTACAGCTGGTAAAAAAATAAAAACGTGTTTATGCTTTGACAGTAACACTAGGATTGGAAACCGCAGAGCATTTTGTAAAAAAAAAAAAAAAAAAAAGCAAGTGCAAGTTTTTATTTCATTATTTAGGCACACAGACTCTGATATGGAACTGGGTTTCTATGGATAATGATGTATGTGGCTTTTTGCACCTCTAATAAAAAGTGTATTGCTCTTCAATACATGAATACATCAAACCTGACGCACAGGTCAATGCTAGATATAATGTCCTCCGTAAATGTCTTCCTTACCTTTAACAACATCAGCATAACAAATACATTATGTAATTTCAATAAATAATGAATGATTATCAAACAGCAGTGGTGGAAAAAGTACCCAATTGTCATACTTGAGTAAAAGTAAAGATATGTTAATAGAAAACGACTCAAGTAAAAGTGAGTCACCCAATAAAATACTACTTGAGTAAAAGTCTGGTTTTAAATGTAAACGTGAGTCACCCAATAAAATACTACTTGAGTAAAAGTCTGGTTTTAAATGTACTTAAGTATCAAAAGTAAATGCAATTGCTAAAATATACTTAAGTATCAAAAGTAAAAGTATAAATCATTTCAAATTCCTTATATTAGCCAAACCAGACGGCACGATGTTCTATTTTTACTTATTTACGGATAGCCAGGGGCACTCTCCAACAATCAGACATAAATTATAAACAAAGCACCAACTAAAAAATACATTTTTAACACGATTTTTTAAATAAAAAGACAAGTGTCGTAGCAGAATCAGAATTTTTTAGGTAACATTTATAAATAACATGTTTTATTCATTTTATTGCATGCTTATGTGAGATATTTGTCATTAGAATGTCTTCTTTTGGATAATACTGTTGGCCGTTTGCAGTTATCTGTTCTCTGTCAGGGTTCAGTTACTTGGGCCACAGAAAGGGGAGAGGTCAAGCTTGTCTTCATATGTAAACATATATTTTAAACCATGTGAAGGGATGATTGAGGGGGAACCAATTATCTCTTGGCTCCACAATGTCTGTGTGCCAGTCACTGTGTCTCTGTGATCTTGTCCAGGAGGGGTGTATTTGATATATGCTAGTGGATGAGGTTTTGTTTTTGGTCCTGAGTGGTACCAAGAGCGAGATAAGAACATAGTTTAGGAGACAAAGCTGAATGATAATTTATAGCCAATGCTGTCTGGCTATGTGTGTCTTTGCTATAAAGGATCTCAGTTGCAATGTGTAAGCACTCTCAGAGAATTCATTTATAGACACTGAATTGATCTGAGAGTCACAGGGTTGTGATGGAGCTCATAATAATTAAATATGGACTTTATGATAACTCTGACTTGTGTAGTGGTTTGCTCTCATGATTTGGTAAATACAGGAAATTTCCACTACACAAGTAAATGAGCATGATAATTACAATTTTTTTTTTAAAAGCATTAGTGTTTGTGAGTCTGCCAGATCAGGTAGTAGGGATGACCAGGGATTTTCTCTTGATAAGTGCGTGAATTGGACCAGTTTACTGTCCTGCTAAGCATTCAACATGTAATGAGTACTTTTGGGTGTCAGAGAAAATTGAGTAAAAAGTACATTATTTTCTTTAGGAATGTAGTGGAGTAAAAGTAAAAGTTGTCAAAAATATAAATAATAAAGCACAGATACCCCAAAAAACAATTTTAAAGTATTTTTACTTAAGTACTTTACACCACTGTCAAACAGTGATACCATTAGCCAATAACAGCTGTCAATTGGGGCTGCATGATTATGTGGAATTAAGGAGGAATTTTACCTCCGTCGCTAAGCACGTCCATTCACCAGCTGACTCAGGCCTTGTTTGGTTTGCTATCAGTTGAACATTTTCCTTAACTCAGCACCGGTTGTGGCGAGCATACCGAAGAGACTGCCTCCATCTGTGAATAACAGTACTGGACACACAACTATTAACTGATTATGGCAGAAGGCCGAGTATGGCAATAGTCATGTAAACACCTTACTCTGCTTTTCTTAATCGTCAAAATCGAAGTAAGCATATGACGACTAAAATACCTGGTTTTCTGATAAATGTTTCAAATAATTAGGACAAATAAACACTAATCGGCGTTCCAGCGGATTTATCTGCGCACGTGCTAGCATCAGACGAGCCCTCTATAGGGCGAGTGATGTGAGTTCGGAACAACTGAATGTATACGTCTTAGAAGTAGTTTTCACATACACGCTATATGCTTCCTAAAAATAGCATGGTCGCTGTGGTAAAACGTTTATTTTGATATGGCGATTTTCTGCATTTATCAGTGCCATCATTTAGCCTGATTTCAGATGTGTCCATTTAAACCAGATTATTATGGATTTTTTTTCTTGCAAACATGTAAACGTTTTAATCGAACTATTATATGAATCTGACTATCCACAATAATTGCATTGTGCATGTTACCGTACTCAGTAAATCCTCCTCGTGGTTATTTTATCACAGGTATGTCATGTGTCCTGTTTGGAAGAAATTGAAGTGAAGTTTATTAAGCAGTAAGTACCCCGTACTCAGTAAATCCTCCTCGTATATATGTAACAAGTGTCCCTTATGGTAATCTCTTGTGGACAGACTACGCAAACATAAATGGTACCGTAGATATGTCATGATACAACGGGATGTGCGCAATCGTCACTGGTTATTTGGAGAAATCCCGATTTCGCAGGCGTTAGAATCTTTTGAATTAAGGAAAGGGTTCCGATGTTCTTTCTCGCTCTTCTCTTAACACGTATGGACACAGAATTTAATCGAGCATCAGACCAATTACGCAATACTTTAGTTCTAGGTTAATTTAGGCAACATGCACTTCTTCCTCAACTAGATGGGATGGCTGGAGGAGACGCGTGTTATTCTGCTGTAGTTTGGTACCACAGATGGGTCCGATCTGTCCTAATCAGATGCCTGAGCTGGGCTGGCTGTACATCTCTGGTGTTTGTTGTCAAAATGCGGCACAGGCCTGCACGAGCATGCTTGCACACAAAACAGCCTGCAGTACGGGAGGCAGTGCACGTGCACACTCAATGTGACGTTCTCATAAATCTACCAATGTGGATGAGAAGAAAAAATAACTGAAAAAGCATTTCTAAAAGGTATTCTTCTGAATCCAACCTGCCTTTATAGATTAATGATATAAAATGTGCCATACTCTTGACACCAGACAGCAATCTATGTCAAGTCTAATTATACCCAGTCTATAATTATACTGCATGTTATATTCTGAAAGCCAAAAAACAGAAACCAAAGTCTCTAAATAATATTAAAATCAAGGCGAACAAATACAATCTCATGCAATTCCCTGTAAACATCTCAATATATCTAAGAGTATCAAATCAAATCAAATCAAATTTATTTATATAGCCCTTCGTACATCAGCTGATATCTCAAAGTGCTGTACAGAAACCCAGCCTAAAACCCCAAACAGCAAGCAATGCAGGTGTAGAAGCACGGTGGCTAGGAAAAACTCCCTAGAAAGGCCAGAACCTAGGAAGAAACCTAGAGAGGAACCAGGCTATGTGGGGTGGCCAGTCCTCTTCTGGCTGTGCCGGGTGGAGATTATACCAAAACATGGTCAAGATGTTCAAATGTTCATAAATGACCAGCATGGTCGAATAATAATAAGGCAGAATAGTTGAAACTGGAGCAGCAGCACAGTCAGGTGGACTGGGGACAGCAAGGAGTCATCATGTCAGGTATTCCTGGGGCATAGTCCTAGGGCTCAGGTCCTCCGAGAGAGAGAAAGAAAGAGAGAATTAGAGAGAGCATATGTGGGATGGCCAGTCCTCTTCTGGCTGTGCCGGGTGGAGATTATAACAGAACATGGCCAAGATGTTCAAATGTTCATAAATGACCAGCATGGTCGAATAATAATAAGGCAGAACAGTTAAAACTGGAGCAGCAGCACAGCCAGGTGGACTGGGGACAGCAAGGAGTCATCATGTCAGGTAGTCCTGGGGCATGGTCCTAGGGCTCAGGTCCTCCGAGAGAGAGAAAGAGAGAAGGAGAGAATTAGAGAACGCACACTTAGATTCACACAGGACACCAAATAGGACAGGAGAAGTACTCCAGATATAACAAACTGACCCTAGCCCCCCGACACATAAACTACTGCGGCATAAATACTGGAGGCTGAGACAGGAGGGGTCAGGAGACACTGTGGCCCACTCCGAGGACACCCCCGGACAGGGCCAAACAGGAAGGATATAACCCCACCCACTTTGCCAAAGCACAGCCCCCACACCACTAGAGGGATATCTTCAACCACTAACTTACCATCCTGAGACCAGGCTGAGTATAGCCCACAAAGACCTCCGCCACGGCACAACCCAAGGGGGGGGCCAACCCAGACAGGATGACCACATCAGTGACTCAACCCACTCAGGTGACGCACCCCCTCCAGGGACGGCATGAGAGAGCCCCAGTAAAGCCAGTGACTCAGCCCCTGTAATAGGGTACCCTCTTAACCACAGCAAATCATCAGTGCATTCAGTACAAGTTATTCACAGCACTAACAATAGTGCACTAGCAGTGCAGAAGTTCTTCATGTTAAATACCTAAGGTCATAACTTAAATTGTTATTTTATCTTTCTTTTTTGATAGACATCTAATTTCCGCAGTTGACATGAATTAGCATGCTATCTAATAACCTCGTCATCACATTAAGCTGTCTGAGCTTGATTTGTTGAAAAATGACACACTCATGTCAGATCAGTGTCACAGATGAGCAGCTAGCGTTGCCTTACTCCCGACGGTAGAACAGAGCCAAGTAACAAAACATACTTGTGTGTTAAGAGTAAACCCATGGAAGAAAGACTGACTGCCAGACATCACTGATTGTTTGGCTTGTATTCATGTTATCCTCCTGATGGCACTGACACGGATAGAGAATCAGCTGCCAGCCCACTCTCTCTCTCTTCCTCTCTTCTGAGGAGTAGGCACTGATCTGCCAGAGGACCCTGTACCTCTCCGTTTATCTGACAGTTGATCCACTTCCTCTAGGCACTGCCGCCAGTGCCTTCCATCTGTGGAGGCCACCGTCAGGACAGGACAGACATGTCACTGTGGCATGGCGACTGGGGAGGTCCCGTGCAGAGCTGCTTGTGATTTAGAAACTTGGCCTTGCCAGAAACCCTCCTCCTCACATTAATTTGTCATGCACAAGTTCACTACTCAACGTACAGACAGACACCAAAGGAGATCGATCTCAAGAAATTATAAGCAAAATGGAAAAATACAGGAAGCACAAATGATTGCCCAATAAGGAGAGAATGATAATCCTAATCAATATACTACTCTCCTCCACCCACCCAAATCACTAAGCTATAATCTTCACACTTGCCCGTATCATTCAGCCAGCACTGGATGGTGATATGATGTAATATCACCAAGGGAAATTCAGATTCTTCCCTGATTCTTTTGTCGGTTCTGAAAGGAGGCTACGTCAGGGAGAGAGGACTTCCATGTAGACGGAGAGTAAACAAAACCTTACGACTGAAACACAGTGACTCTGTCTGTCTGTCTCCAGGGCTTTGGTCACAGTCACTTTTCTCATTTCTAACTTGTCAGACTCGACTTCATCTTTTTTTATCGCCATTGAAATCCCCATTTGCACCACGAGGCGCTGGAGCAACTTGACAGTGCAAATATGACAGTAACACATTTGGACCGAAGAGCAAAGAGAATGTATACAGACACCACCACCAAGGCCTGAGACTGTAGACACTGGAGCCTACTACAGCACATCTTTAATAGACACTATATCAGTGTTCTATATCTATGCTGTCTGTGACCACATACAGTGCCTTGCGAAAGTATTCGGCCCCCTTGAACTTTGCGACCTTTTGCCACATTTCAGGCTTCAAACATAAAGATATAAAACTGTATTTTTTTGTGAAGAATTAACAACAAGTGGGACACAATCATGAAGTGGAACGACATTTATTGGATATTTCAAACTTTTTTAACAAATCAAAAACTGAAAAATTGGGCGTGCAAAATTATTCAGCCCCTTTACTTTCAGTGCAGCAAACTCTCTCCAGAAGTTCAGTGAGGATCTCTGAATGATCCAATGTTGACCTAAATGACTAATGATGATAAATACAATCCACCTGTGTGTAATCAAGTCTCCGTATAAATGCACCTGCACTGTGATAGTCTCAGAGGTCCGTTAAAAGCGCAGAGAGCATCATGAAGAACAAGGAACACACCAGGCAGGTCCGAGATACTGTTGTGAAGAAGTTTAAAGCCGGATTTGGATACAAAAAGATTTCCCAAGCTTTAAACATCCCAAGGAGCACTGTGCAAGCGATAATATTGAAATGGAAGGAGTATCAGACCACTGCAAATCTACCAAGACCTGGCCGTCCCTCTAAACTTTCAGCTCATACAAGGAGAAGACTGATCAGAGATGCAGCCAAGAGGCCCATGATCACTCTGGATGAACTGCAGAGATCTACAGCTGAGGTGGGAGACTCTGTCCATAGGACAACAATCAGTTGTATATTGCACAAATCTGGCCTTTATGGAAGAGTGGCAAGAAGAAAGCCATTTCTTAAAGATATCCATAAAAAGTGTAGTTTAAAGTTTGCCACAAGCCACCTGGGAGACACACCAAACATGTGGAAGAAGGTGCTCTGGTCAGATGAAACCAAAATTGAACTTTTTGGCAACAATGCAAAACGTTATGTTTGGCATAAAAGCAACACAGCTCATCACCCTGAACACACCATCTCCACTGTCAAACATGGTGGTGGCAGCATCATGGTTTGGGCCTGCTTTTCTTCAGCAGGGACAGGGAAGATGGTTAAAATTGATGGGAAGATGGATGGAGCCAAATACAGGACCATTCTGGAAGAAATCCTGATGGAGTCTGCAAAAGACCTGAGACTGGGACGGAGATTTGTCTTCCAACAAGACAATGATCCAAAACATAAAGAAAATCTACAATGGAATGGTTCAAAAATAAACATATCCAGGTGTTAGAATGGCCAAGTCAAAGTCCAGACCTGAATCCAATCGAGAATCTGTGGAAAGAACTGAAAACTGCTGTTCACAAATGCTCTCCATCCAACCTCACTGAGCTCGAGCTGTTTTGCAAGGAGGAATGGGAAAAAATGTCAGTCTCTCGATGTGCAAAACTGATAGAGACATACCCCAAGCGACTTACAGCTGTAATCGCAGCAAAAGGTGGCGCTACAAAGTATTAACTTAAGGGGGCTGAATAATTTTGCACGCCCAATTTTTCAGTTTTTGATTTGTTAAAAATGTTTGAAATATCCAATAAATGTCATTCCACTTCATGATTGTGTCCCACTTGTTATTGATTCTTCACAAAAAAATACAGTTTTATATCTTTATGTTTGAAGCCTGAAATGTGGCAAAAGGTCGCAAAGTTCAAGGGGGCCGAATACTTTCGCAAGGCACTGTATAAGCTTCAAGAAGTGAGAAAGTAATCCACCTATGCCATGTTGTATAGAGGCTAAATCACAATCTCCATCTGGGCCCCGGGGACAGTAATATAGAATGAGGGTTTATTTCTGTGTCACTGCGGTCGGGTGAGACTGAGTAAGTACACCTTTCTTTCTTCCGTGCAGGTGAGTGTGTGATAATAGTTTGTGCAATCCAAGGCTGCTGGAGATAATGCCTGCAGGACCCTGGTTAATTTGCTGTTGCCAGTGATGTGTTAAATGGCCATCTGTGAAAAGGTGAGAGCCTCAGTAATGACTTCCTGTATGGAGGAGAAGGAACGGTGGAGTTTGGGTCTGATGGAGGGGGAGGGGGGGGGGGGTTATCACACTTGTTGTTCCTGGTAAACTGGTATCATACTCACTGTATAGGGCAAGTTTATACTGCATGCATTTGTGCCACTGGCGCTACACAACCAGAACTGTCAGTCAAAGTTACTTCCATTGATATGGCTTCATGGGGAATTGATTAATTCAATTAATAAATAAAAACCTTTTAATGTGTTTTCTGGTTCACTAGCCACATTCTTTAATGATGGTTAGTTAATACAAATATATGCAGCATATCTATTTATGATTTAGAGCTCAGCAAAATATCAGCAAGTAATTTAACCATTTCCAAAATCCCAGAACTAGATAAAATGCATAGTGAGGAGTTATTACTGCACATGTTTTACTGGCCTTACCTCACCAAGTATAGTATAGATTGAAAGGGCCACATCAGCCATACTCAGGCACTGCAGTTCAACTCCAGCCCTGTATTTAAGGGTATTATGCTGGTCACCTCTGAAATAGAGTTCTCCCACCTTAGAGAACATTCACCAGTGGATAATTATCCCTAATCATCACCTCAACAAGCCTACTGTGTAATTTTACAGTAGTTACTTTGGACAGCTACAGCTAGCTAGCATTCTGCTTTCAGCTTGATCAGCAATTCTCTGTGCAGGTTTGGTCACACCAAGGTCACACCAGATCGACTTCAGTATTCAACGTTTGTCCCCAGGACGTTGGGAGATGCCTTTAATGCATCCACTAGGGGCAACGTGAGCGCCTAGTACCATCTGGTACAATGGTTGCCAACTCCAGATCTCATGTACCCCCAACAGTACACATTTCTATTGTAGCTCCGGACAAGCACACCTGATTCAACTAGTCAACTAATCAACAGGCCCTCATTTAATATATATATACACTGCTCAAAAAAATAAAGGGAACACTTAAACAACACAATGTAACTCCAAGTCAATCACACTTCTGTGAAATCAAACTGTCCACTTAGGAAGCAACACTGATAAACAACAGGTGGAAATTATAGGCAATTAGCAAGACACCTCCAATAAAGGTGTGGCTCTGCAGGTGATAACCACAGACCACTTCTCAGTTCCTATGCTTCCTGGCTGATGTTTTGGTCACTTTTGAATGCTGGCGGTCCTTTCACTCTAGTGGTAGCATGAGACGGAGTCTACAACCCACACAAGTGGCTCAGGTAGTGCAGCTCATCCAGGATGGCACATCAATGCGAGCTGTGGCAAGAAGGTTTGCTGTGTCTGTCAGCGTAGTGTCCAGAGCATGGAGGCGCTACCAGGAGACAGGCCAGTACATCAGGAGACGTGGAGAGCAACAACCCAGCAGCAGGACCGCTACCTTCGCCTTTGTGCAAGGAGTAGCAGGAGGACCACTGCCAGAGCCCTGCAAAATGACCTCCAGCAGGCCACAAATGTGCATGTGTCTGCTCAAATGGTCAGAAACAGACTCCATGATGGTGGTATGAGGGCCCGACGTCCACAGGTGGGGGTTGTGCTTACAGCCCAACACCGTGCAGGACGTTTGGCATTTGCCAGAGAACACCAAGATTGGCAAATTCGCCACTAGCGCCCTGTGCTCTTCACAGATGAAAGCAGGTTCACACTGAGCACATGTGACAGACGTGACAGTCTGGAGACGCCGTGGAGAACGTTCTGCTGCCTGCATCATCCTCCAGCATGACCGGTTTAGCGGTGGGTCAGTCATGGTGTGGGGTGGCATTTCTTTGGGGGGCCGCACAGCCCTCCATGTGCTCGCCAGAGGTAGCCTGACTGCCATTAGGTACCGAGATGAGATCCTCAGACCCCTTGTGAGACCATACGCTGGTGCGGTTGGCCCTGGGTTCCTCCTAATGCAAGACAATGCTAGACCTCATGTGGCTGGAGCGTGTCAGCAGTTCCTGCAAGAAGAAGGCATTGATGCTATGGACTGGCCCGCCCGTTCCCCAGACCTGAATCCAATTGAGCCCATCTGGGACATCATGTCTCGCTCCATCCACCAACGCCACGTTGCACCACAGACTGTCCAGGATTTGGCGGGTGCTTTAGTCCAGGTCTGGGAGGAGATCCCTCAGGAGACCATCCGCCACCTCATCGGGAGCATGCCCAGGCGTTGTAGGGAGGTCATACAGGCACACGGAGGCCACACACACTACTGAGCCTCATTTTGACTTGTTTTAAGGACATTACATCAAAGTTGGATCAGCCTGTAGTGTGGTTTTCCACTTTAAATTTTGAGTGCGACTCCAAATCCAGACCTCCATGGGTTGATAAATTTGATTTCCATTGATAACTTTTGTGTGATTTTGTTGTCAGCACATTCAACTATGTAATGAAAAAAGTATTTAATAAGAATATTTCATTCATTCAGATCTAGGATGTGTTATTTTAGTGTTCCCTTTATTTTTTTGGAGCAGTGTATATTTTTTATTAAAACCTATTGTTTTTATTTAATCTTTGGTCATGCTGCTGCTCCCCCTATGATCATTCCACTCCACACCACTGGTCATTTATTTGCCACAGTTATTATTATGTACATAGTGCTATTTCTATTGTGTGTTATGACCATTTCCATGATTTTATTTAACTTAGTCCTGCATGTTGGAGCTCGAAAATTAAGATTTTCACTCTACCCTGCAACCAAACCTGCAACCCTGTATGTGACTATTAAATCATCTGAATCACTGAGTTGTCTGGGGGCTACAACAACAATGTGTGCAGTTGGAGATACTGGAGGACTGGCGTTGGGAATCACTGGTCTAGTCGTCTGAGGATTGCAGGTTCAATCCCAGGGCTGGGCAATCGTTTTCCTTTTTTCTGTTTCTACCCTATCCCAAACCTTAAATCAGTCGGAATGAATGTCTAAACTTAACCCCCAGACAAACATTGAATACTGAAGTGAGATCTTATTGGTAATTTACCTTTCACTCGACCGAATCCTTCATGTGATATAAATTCAAATGGAAAATGGCACTTGCTGATTTATTGAGAATACAAAGTGTGTTTGACTGATTGGGTTTCTACCTTGTTCTGTTTGATGGTGCGATTTCATTGAAACTAAATTGATAATTGAAAAGTTGGACTGTAAGAAGCTAACAAAATATAACCGTATGGGATCCTGCTTATCTGCCTCAATTGTTCAATACAGACCATGACCTCTGAATCAGAATCTAGCATGGGAGTGTTTGAGTCAGAGTAATGACATTGTAGTCCCAGGGGGGAAATTCTGGGTTGATGCATGAACTAATTACATGCTTATCACACTATTTTACAAGGGAAATATTTTACAGCACCTGATTGCAAAGTGAATAACTAAAAACATTTTTTCAAAACAGTCCAAAAATCTGTAAAAAGGCTTTAACATGAAAGTGTTGATTTCTAGATCATTCAGCACAAATCTTTCTAAGGAGCGTTGTCACTCAGCTCTTGAGTGTGTGTGTGAGAGAGAGAAGGGGACTGCTGCCCGTACTGTGTTTTGTTCGATGGGCCACTCTCCTGGAGAGAGGCAAAGTGAGGACACACTCGCCAAAAGCATTGTCCCCAGTCAGCCATGAAAACAGCATCAGTGTTCCTGCTGCTAAGCTGCCAGCGCTGAAATGAGACTGTCTAATGACACAATGCCCTAGGAAGGCTCAGGTCAGCAGCCCAAATGTGAGGCTGCCCTCACAAAGGGCAGCCTGCCGTGTCACTTCAGCTGGCCGGCCCACCCTCCACACAGGGACAAATGTGAAAGGACTGAGAATGTCCCCATAATAATCTCTACCTCTCAGAGTGGGTGTTTCTGTTTCTGAAAAGAACTGCAAGGGCAGGTAATGATGAAATGTCTTAATAGCTTTTTAATGAAAATAACTTTTTACCCACATAAGACAACGTAACAAAATATCATGAAGGCAATGGTCTGAGCTCTAAACCCAACGGTCAAGCTCCAAAACATTCCAAAATAGTTTTGATGTTTAACATGCAGTCTAATTCTGTTTGCTCCCCAGGTCAAATAAGCCAGGTGCTCATGAATATAGAAGGAATTAAAGATGCGAGAAGTTATTAATTACAAGTTGGAGATTTTTAACAAGGTTATTCTTTCGTCTTGCTTTCCAGTCAGAAACACGGCTGTCAGATCATCTCCTGTTCCCTCTCCCCAGGTGGCCCTGAGGGCTGGATACTCAGACAGCAACAACGGCCCTCACAAATCATCCAAATGCAAGTCAGCCATGGTTCTCACAAAGGAAGGTTGGTACGGGACTGTACATGGTTCATAAACACAGGTCAATGTTGAATGTGAAAAGGGCAGAACGATAATGAATACCGAAATGAAAACTGCACTTAAAAAAAATGTTTAAAAAAACCTACTCATTGTTCCATTTTACTTACTGAAAGGAGTAAACAAATGTAGCAAGATTACATTTTCCAGTAGATGGCCAGTTAGAATCAAACTCCCAGACAGGAAATGTACATTTTTCTGTATCACCAGTGTGCATTGAAGAGCGCTCTCTATCCCCCATCCCAGCTCCATACAACCAGCGCATGGCTGTCTCATTGGGAACACCAATTATATATACTGAATTGTTTTGTTAGGAGGATATTGTGATCAAGTCTGCTAACAATGGATAAATAGCCATCTCCACATGATTGCCTGTCAAACTGATAAGGAATCCGTAAAGATAATCCCCATGCTCATCCCGATGTCATTATTTACTTCTTAAAACTTGAATTCGGACTTTTAAAAAAAACATACTTATTTCTTGGTTTTAAAAAAATGCTCCTCTAGACTTTACCACAGAGATATACTATGAGATGGATGTAATGGAATTAAATTGTGAAGGAATACATAGAAGTGAAATAGCAACAATGCTGCAGAGTACTTGGGTTGTCTGAAAACACAAGCCACCAAATCCTTGCTTCCTCCGTCCTTACCTCAATATACTTCTCAAAGCAAATGAGGCGGCGCTCCTGCTCCTCCCCAGAGCTTGGAGGAAACAAGGATTTAGGACAGATAGGAACATTTTCAGACACCATTATGGACGCTGAGGAAACGAGAGCGTTCTGATAATTGAGCAGTTGCCAAGGACACTGATAACACACTGCAGAGATGGCAACACCCTCCTGTGTCCTGCGATGTACACTAATCACAGTGTTTGAGAGTGTGAACACAAGGCTTCATCTGCTGCGGGATTGAGTCATCTTCCTTCAGATTGCGCTTCCAAAAAGCAATAAATGTTACTGCTAGAACTGGATGTACTGCCACACATCTGGTGATGAAGCTTTTCATGTAAGAGTGTAAACGAATTAGCGGGCAAGGCTAGATTTCATTCTCCTCATTCGTTCAGCATTAACCATTGGGTATTTCTGAATGCCAGTGTACTGTGCTGGGTTTAAACAGAGGTTGGTGCTCAGGATAAATCATGTAACATGGGCTCCACACAGTGGTGGCACAGGGAAAAGGAAAATCAGACACCGTCACTGATTAAAGGGCAACCAACTACCGCAGTGCTCAGCAGAAAACATTGGAGGAACATTCTGATGGAAATATATGAAGTTAATTAGAACATTATGTCCCAGTGACGTGCAGACTGAAGAATCATGTCAGTTCTATTCATGTAGCTGTCCCACTTCTATTGCGAGGACGTATCACTAATGTTGATGAGATGTTTTGACTGACAGCTACAAGAAGAAAATGCCACTCTCCTCACATGCTTGCACTGAACCTGTCCTCTGAATTAGGCAAAATGCAAGGGGAAAACCAGCTAATTAATTCAGTGACAAAGCAGGTCGCCAAAGTCTCAAAACGGTAAATCAGTGTCATGTGTTTTAGAGGAGACAAAACCAGAAAGTCAATGTCGAAAAACTAAGTAGAATTTTATTAAATTAGATTTGATTTTATCAAAATGTCAAGTTTCCAGGATGAAGAAAACAGTGCAAAACAGTTACTTTAGACAAATATTTACAAAACAGGTAGCATTCAGCCAAGTTGAAATAAGGCAGCTGTTTCATGTATCGTGGCATTTTTCAACACATCCACAAAAACATCCCCTACATATAAAACATCTTGGTGAAAAGGACAGTTCATCATTTCTCTGACAGCCTTTCACATTTTAAAGGCCACTTCATCATTTCCTTGTGATAACATTCAACATTCAATAGTTCAATGGCAATAAACACATTTTACAAAACAACTTAAATACAAAAAGCTTAAATGCACATTTAAAAAACAGCTTACCAAAATTCAAAGCTCTCTTGTATTTACTCTGAGGGAATACTGTAGGCAAGGGGGAATAGCGCAACACAAGGCAAGGGGGAATAGCGCAACACAAGGCATGGGGGAATAGCGCAACACAAGGCATGGGGGAATAGCGCAACACAAGGCAAGGGGGAATAGCGCAACACAAGGCATGGGGGAATAGCGCAACACAAGGCATGGGGGAATAGCGCAACACAAGGCATGGGGGAATAGCGCAACTCAAGGCATGGGGGAATAGCGCAACACAAGGCATGGGGGAATAGCGCAACACAAGGCATGGGGGAATAGCGCAACACAAGGCAAGGGGGAATAGCGCAACACAAGGCAAGGGGGAATAGCGCAACACAAGGCAAGGGGGAATAGCGCAACACAAGGCATGGGGGAATAGCGCAACACAAGGCAAGGGGGAATAGCGCAACACAAGGCAAGGGGGAATAGCGCAACACAAGGCAAGGGGGAATAGCGCAACACAAGGCAAGGGGGAATAGCGCAACACAAGGCATGGGGGAATAGCGCAACACAAGGCATGGGGGAATAGCGCAACACAAGGCAAGGGGGAATAGCGCAACACAAGGCAAGGGGGAATAGCGCAACACAAGGCAAGGGGGAATAGCGCAACACAAGGCAAGGGGGAATAGCGCAACACAAGGCAAGGGGGAATAGCGCAACACAAGGCAAGGATACCAAACATAATTGAATGGCAACCACTGATATACGCTGTTCAATAGTGCAACCCCATAGACTTGGAAGCCGTGCTGATGGTTGTCAGCTGATCTTAGTGTTGGCCATTTCAGTGGGTGTTCATGGAACAAACCTGTGCTTCGCCGAGGCTTCTCTCCAGCTCCTGAATACAAGGAGAGATCAACTGACTGTGCAGCTGTGCCATTTTAAACCTGAAGGAAAGAGTTATAGAAAAGAAGAGTTGAAAGGAGCAGTATTCCCACAGATTTCTCTTCACAGTTGGCAAGAAAAAGTGTATGAACCCTTTGGAATTACCTGGATTTCTGCATAAAACTGGTCATCAAATCTGATCTTCATCCAAGTCGCAACAATAGACAGTGTGCTTAAACCAATACACACATTGTATTTGTCTATATTGAATACATTTAAACATTCACAGTGTAGGTTAGAAAAAGTATGTGAACCTCTAGGCTAATGACTTCTCCAAAAGCAAATTGTTGTCAAGAGTTGTTTAACCTGGAGTTCGATCATTGAGAAGATTGGAGATGTTGGTTAGAGCTGCCTTGCCCTATAAAAACACACACAATTTGAGTTTGCTATTCACAAGAAGCATTGCCTGATGTGAATCATGCCTCAAACAAAAGAGATATCAAAAAAACCTACAATTAAGAATTGTTGACTTGCATAAAGCTGGAAAGGGTTACAAAAGTATCTCTAAAAGCCTTGATGTTCATCAGTCCACGGGAACACAAATGGTCTATAACTGAAGTGCAGCACTGTTGCTACTCTCCCTAGGAGTGGCCGTCCTGCAATTATGACTGCAAGAGCACAGCGCAGAATTCTCAGTGAGGTTAAGAAGAATCAGCTAGACTTACAGAAACCTCTGCTAATATCTCTTCTGTTGAGGAGTCTACAATACGTAAAACAAGAATGGTGTTCACAGGAGGACACCACGGAAGTAGCCACCTCTGTCCAAAAAAACCCCATTGCTGCACGTCTGAAGTTTGCAAAAGTGTACCTGGATGTTCCACAGCACTACTGGCAAAATATTCTGTGGACAGATGAAACTAAAGCTGAGTTGTTTGGAAGGAACACACAACACTGTGTGAAAAAAAAAGGAAAAGCACACCAACATTAAAACCTCATCCCAACTGTAAAGTATGGTGGAGGGAGCGCCGTAGTTTAGGGCTGCCTAGTTGCCTCAGGGACAGGACAGCTTGCTATTATCAACGGAACAATGTATTCCCAAGTTTATCAAGACATTTTGCAGGAGAATGTTAGGCTGTCTGCCAATTGAAGCTCAACAGAAGTTAGGTGATGCAACAGGACAGTGACCCAAAACACAGAAGTAAAACAGAATGGCTTCAACAGAAGAAAATACACCTTCTGGAGTGGCCTCATCTCAAGAGTACTGACCTCAACCCGATTGAGATGGGAGCATGACCCCAAGAGAGTGGTTCACACCAGACATCCCAAGAATATTGCTGAACTAAAACAGTTTTGTAAAGAGGAATGGTCTAAAATTCCTCCTGACCATTGTGCAGGTCTGATCCTCAACTACAGAAAACATTTGGTTGAGGTTATTGCTGCCAAAGGGTGAACCAGTTATTAAATTCAAGAGTTTACATACTTTTTCCACCCTGCACTGTGAATGTTTACACAGTGTTCAACACAGACATGAAAACATAATTGTTTGTGTGTGATTAGTTTAAGCAGAGTGTTTGTCTATTGTTGTGACTGAGATGAAGATCAGATTTTATGACCAATGTATGCAGAAATCCAGGTATTTCCAAAGGGTTCACAGTTTTTCTTGCCACTGTAGGTGTCTTTTACTCCCCGTGTTTCCATTATGAAAAAGTTGTGCCGGTCAAATGTCCAAACATATTTCAATTTGCCAGACTGATGCCAATGTGCAGTTTCTCTAGAGAAAAATCAGATCAAGCACAGGCTGGACGATGTAGTAGGAGGTTGTAATTTCCAACAGGCCAATGTTTTACATAGTTCAGCGCAGAAAACGTGGTAATTAACTACAATGACCATAATCCATTTGCCCGGTCTGTGTTTTTACACAACTTATTTACACGAGGTAATAAAGCTTGAATCCATAATGTTTCTAGGCGCACTGGTGCTCCCAAATTAGAATTCCAGGCCATTGAGCAGAATATTTAGGGGCATATGCGAGTAAAATGGTCGCACTGTGGAGCCTTGAGCCTCGTCTGTCAGACTCTGTGAGCCAGTACCAGTAACAGTGTTGCAAGTTTGCAATAGCAAGAGGTCAAGACTAACAGGCGGAGTTGACAGACTAGAGATATACGATTAAAAAACAACCAGAACCAACCTCCATGCATAGCCAAAGTGACTTTATAGAGCATATTTACTTTTCAATTTGTATTTATTTATCTGGTTTTATGCACTTTTACCATCCAAACGCTGCCAATTCTCAGTCAACAGAAACACCAGTTTAAACTCAATACAGTGTTAACAATTCAGCATGACCTGTGAAAAGGTTCCAAAGAAAGGAGGACTCTTACCTCCTGTGCAGCTCTATGGCTTTGCTGGGGTCTGGGCAGTAGTGCTGTAGAGCTGTGATGCAGTGGGCTGCCAGCATGCTGTAACACTGTTCCCTCACCAAGTTGTGGCTGCTGGTGTCCCACTGTGGCAGCTCACTGGTGTACCTCCACGCCACTAGGGCGTGCTCCAGAGCAGACTCCCACTCCTCATTCTGCAGCAGCAGCTGACCCCACTCCTGGCAGGAAACCTGGGAGGAAAAAGACAAGGTTCGTTAAAACACACAGCAGGTGATGCAGCATAGTACCAATCACCATGACAACCCAGAATGTCTAGCTATTAAACCATCTTAGAAGCACTTAAGTCACACAATCAGCTTGAAAAAAGTTTGTGTAAATCTTAAAAGACGTATATTATTTACTGCAAGGAGATTCAACTTCAGGTCAATTACCCGAGTTACAGTCACATAAGGGCAACTTAAAGAGCATAAAACAAAAATGTTGATACTCACTTTAAACACCACCAGGTGTGGATATGCCTTTCTGTAACAGTGTGCGTCTCGGTTGGACCCCAGCCGTGAGTAGGGTATAGATCTGTAGACATTGGTCTTTTTCAGGTGCAAGTCCTCCTGTAACGGCTTCAGGTCTGTAGTGAGGGCTCTGGGCTCCT
Organism: Oncorhynchus mykiss; assembly: GCF_013265735.2. Taxonomy (NCBI): domain Eukaryota; kingdom Metazoa; phylum Chordata; class Actinopteri; order Salmoniformes; family Salmonidae; genus Oncorhynchus; species Oncorhynchus mykiss. The sequence continues at coordinate 10,901,444 of NC_048571.1, read as the reverse complement.
GCCTCTGCCCCTGTTCTACTAGGATGAAAGATCTTATGAGCTGCACAAGCTGCTGGTTGGACAGGGGTGTCTGGTCGTCTTCCATTCTTTCACTTTGGGCCTCACTCCGACTACTCACTGTTCTGTATATGGCTGGGTCCACTGCAAAACATACACCACCGTATTGGTCACACTAATATAAGACTAGAAACTGAACGACATGATCCATTTAATTTGCTTACTAACATGAATGCCCACGTTTTGAATTGCTGGTCAGGTTTCTGCCTCTAGAAGTGGTTGAGAATGGAGCTATGCGTGAACTTAGAACCTCCAGGTAGGACCTTCTCATTCGAGCTGCAAAAAAACATTTGGCATAACTTTAGAGTGCATTTGTGTCTACTAACGTTACAGGATCATAGTTAACCCAGTTACAATATTATTCTAGCTGTACTAGAAAGGAAGGCAGATGCAATGTTTTGGTACTTGCATAAAACAAAAATAATGGTCATGTCTTGCTGAATTAAGCTACAAACAGCTCACCCACAATCTTTATTACTTAGCTAAAAATGTCCAATATCAGCTAGTTATAACTAGGTAAAGTTGTTAGCAAAGGCTAACAATAGGTACCATGTTGTGTCAATGCAATTGCTAACTCAAAGATGGCTATCTAGCTAGTTGCCCACACAAGTTAAAACGGACTTATTTCCATTATTAGCAAATTGACACAATTTGATTGTTCAGACTCGGTGTTTTATTGGATCTTACTGGCTGACTTCATTGTTATGATTCAACATATTTAGAAAATAAGGTAGCCGCTATTTAGCCACATTTGTTCCTGGCCCGCGCTTACTTTACCAAGGACAGCTGTTGTGATGCTGCAGTGGAGGGAAATGTAGCTGGCTAGCCAGCTAACGTTACCTACTTTATGAAGTTGTTGAAGTCAGACGTACCTGCAATTTTCGGCTGTGGTGCTGGGATTTCCATCAGGGCACGTCTTGAGTGACACATAGTTGCCATATTAGATACTTTGGATCAAAACGACAGACCTCTTGCAAAAAGTTTGCCAGTTATGTTGTTAACGTTAGCTGTCTAGCTAGCTAGGAAACTGTCTAGTAGTGTGCAGCCAACAAACTGTGAAGGTTGTACTAATAACACGCAGCTACCGCATGCCAAGTACCTCAAATAAATGCCATAAATTTAAATAGTTGCTGGCAAAGCTGTTCTCCCGCGAATGTATGACAAAATTACTGTCGCAAGAACTTAGCGCGCGGTCGTGGTTCATTACCCATCAACCTGATTGGTCAATGTCGAAACAGGCGCGTGCATTTTTATTGGCGAATGGGATCTTGAATTGCGCTGTGTTGAAATACCAAAAAATTATAACTGCTTAAAAACAGTAGGCCGACACATGTACTGTTGTGAAATAGGACTTACGTAGCCATTTGTGAAGTGGTTAAAGTCTGACATACCTGACATTGTTGGCTGGGGGATAGTTAGCTAGCTACTTTATAGTAAAAAGACATAGACTTTGCAAACATTTGACCAGTTCTGTTGTGGGCGACCATTGATGCACTTTCTTTTAATAACATACAGCTGCCAAGTAGAAAACAAATGACAACAAATGTATTATGGTAATAGTCATTGCTATGAATTTAAAAAATCTTCTTCTGTGGGGTTTATCGGATGTTGGCATCCAACGTTATGAAGCATTACCGCCACCTACTGTACTGGCCTCTTACGAAAAAAGATTGCAGTAAGAGTGCAGTTTAAACTGGGTGGTTCGAGCCCTGAATGCTGATTGGCTGACAGCCGTGGTATATCAGACCGTATAACACGGTTATGAAAAAATAAGTATTTCTACTGCTCTAATTAAGTTGGTATCCAGTTTATAATAGCAATAAGGCACCTCGGGGGTTTGTGATATACGGCCAATATACCAGAGGTGTGGACTCGAGTCACATGACTTGGACTCGAGTCAGACTCGAGTCACAAATATGATGATTTGCAACTTGACTTTGACATTAACACCAATGACTCGTGACTTGACTTAGACTTGAGCCTTTTGACTCGACCTGACTTGATACCCTCCCCAAGCCCAAATATGAAAAATTATGCTATTAAAAAAGGTGTGCCACGCATCAACTCTTCATTTGACAGATTACAGTTTGAATCGGACAGCAGCCAATCAAATTGTGCCAACTGAGAAACAGTTGAGCGTGGCAGTGCAGAGGAACATCGGTGGGTGAATTCAGATGGAGCCCTTGGAAAGATGATACCCAAAATTATTATTTTCGGATATAAAGACTACGCTGTATAAACAAAAAATGGATTGTAACTTGCAAAACATGCGGGAAGAAAATTACAGACAGAGGCAACAATTTCCAACTTTGTTTGACATTTGACACTGCACAAAGAACGGTAAGTCGTGGCTAATATAGCCGACAGCTATATATAACTTTCCTAGTGTAGCATGTAGGCTAACGTAACGTTAAATCTATGAGCCTCCACACAGTCAGTCAGTGCGGGAACGTGATCATTGCACCCAAGATTGAGCAACAACTGGCTAGGCAGTTGGTAGCCTAAAGCCTGCCTGATGTTACTGCTGTTCCTAAAACCATTGACATACGTTAGCCTACTGTAACCACACACAGAGAGGATGTGTGTGTGTGTGTTAAGGTTGGGCGATTGTGTACAAGCCTACATCACCCGATTGCGACCCATAGCGATCCTCGATAGTCAATCGCTACGGGGAGAGGGGGGGGGGGTCTTTCTCAAGGCTATACATGCAAGTTTATTTGGAAAGTAATAAATATATATATTTTTAAAGCATTCAAGATTTTTGGTGACATTTTTGGAACATTTGGTGAAGAGCACATTATAACTTGTTTAGGACTCGAAACTGAAAGTTTAGGACTTGAGACTTGACTCGGACTTGCCTGTCTTGACTTGGGACTTGAGTGCTAAGAATTGAGACATACTTGTGACTTGTAAAATACTGACTTGGTCCCACCTCTGCAATATACCACGGCTAAGGGCTGTGTCTAGCCCTTAGCCGTGGTATATTGTCCATATAGCACACCTCTTCATGCCTTATTGCTTAATTAGAGTGCAGTATAACGGCAGTATGCAGCAAATACTGCGTCCAAAACAACAATGTTTTTATACTACAGTACTTTTGCAGTGGAACTGCAGTTAGAGTGCAGTATAACTGCAGTTCAACTGCAGTACACTGCATTTGTTCTGCAATTACTGCGTCCAAAATACCACAGTCGACTGCAGTTACTGCACTTTTACTGCAGTTTCAAAACTGTAATCTTTATTTGTAAGGGGCCTGTGGGCCAGCCCACCTGCCAGCCCCTTTTCTCTTAAAAAAGATAACAAAATATTTGAGACTGTATTTCTGCCACGCTGATCCTCAACACAAGGGCCCCTCATGGGTGTATGCACAGTCCCCTCCTGTACTCCCCATTCACCCATGACTGCATGGCCAAGCACGACTCCAACACCATCATTAAGTTTGCAGACGACACAACAGTGGTAGGTCTGATCACCGACAACGATGAGACAGGAAGGAGGTCAGAGACCTGGCAGTGTGATGCCAGGATAACAACCCCTCCCTCAACGTGATTAAGACAAAGGAGATGATTGTGGACTACAGAAAAAGAAGGACTGAGCACCCCCACCCCCAGAATGGGGGCCCCAACCCCCATTCTCATCAACAGGGCTGTAGTGGAGCAGGTTGAGAGCTTCAAGTTCCTTGGTGTCCACATCACAAACAAACTTTTTTATTTTTTATTTCACCTTTATTTAACCAGGTAGGCTAGTTGAGAACAAGTTCTCATTTACAACTGTGACCTGGCCAAGATAAAGCAAAGCAGTTCGACACATACAACAACACAGAGTTACACATGGAATAAACAAACATACAGTCAATAATACAGTAGAAAAAGTCTATATATACAGTGTGTGCAAATGAGGTGAAATAAGGGAGGCAAGGCAATAAATAGGCCATAGTGGCAAAGTAACTACAATATAGCAATTAAACACTGGAGTGATAGATGTGCAGAAGATGAATGTGCAAGTAGAGATACTGGGGGTGCAAAGGAACAAAATAAATAAATACAGTATGGGGATGAGGTAGTTGGATGGGCAATTTACAGATGGGCTATGTACAGGTGTAGTGATCTGTGAGCTGCTCTGACAGCTGGTGCTTAAAGTTAGCGAGGGAGATATGAGTCTCCAGCTTCAGTGATTTTTGCAGTTCGTTACAGTCATTGGCAGCAGAGAACTGGAAGGAATTTATCGCCGAAGTCGAGGATCGGTAGGATAGTCAGTTTTACGAGGGTATGTTTGGCAGCATGAGTGAAGGATGCTTTGTTTCAAAATAGGAAGCCAATTCTAGATTCAATTTTGGATTGGAGATGCTTAATGTGAGTCTGGAAGGAGAGTTTACAGTCTAACCAGACACCTAGGTATTTGTAGTTGTCCACATATTCTAAGTCAGAACCGTCCAGAGTAGTGATGCTGGACGGGCGGGCAGGTGTGGGCAGAGATCGGTTGAATAGCATGCATTTAGTTTTACTTGCATTTAAGAGCAGTTGGAGGCCACGGAAGGAGAGTTGTATGGCATTGAAGCTCGTCTGGAGGTTAGTTAACACAGTGTCCAAAGAAGGGCCAGAAGTATACAGAATGGTGTCGTCTGCGTAGAGGTGGATCAGAGAATCACCAGCAACAAGAGCGACATCATTGATGTATACAGAGAAGAGAGTCGGCCTGAGAATTGGACCCTGTGGCACGCCCATAGAGACTGCCAAAGGTCCGGACAATCATAGTCCAAACACACTAAGACAGTCATGAAGAGGGAACGACCACACCTATTCCCCCTTGGGAGACTGAAAAGATTTGGCATGGGTTTTCAGATCCTCAAAAAGTTCTACAGCTGCACCATCGATTGGTTGCATCACCGCCTGTTATGGCAACTGCTTGGTCTCCGACTGCAAGGCACTACAGAGGGTAGTGCATACGGCCCAGTACATCACTGGGGCCAAGCTTCCTACAATCCAGGACCTCTATACCAGGTGTCAGAGGAAGGCCTTAAAAATTGCCAAGGACTCTAGCTACCCTAGTCATAGAATGATCTCTTTGCTACCGCATGGCAAGCGTTACCGGAGCGCCAAGTCTAGGCCTAAAAGGCTTCTTAACAGATTCTACCCCCAAACCATAAGACTCTTGAACAGTTAATTAAATGGTTACCCGGACTATTTGCTTTGTCCCCACCCCACCCCCCATTTTTACGCTGCTGCTCCTCGCTGTTTATTATCCATGCATAGTCACTTTAACGGTGCCCCTGCACGTTGACTCTTTACCGGTGTTGACTCTTTACCTGAACCGCTTGTATATAGCCTCGCTACTGTTATTTTATTGTTGCTCCATAATTATTTGTTATATAATTCTATATTTCTTTCTTAAAACTGCATTGTTAGTTAAGGGCTTGTAAGTAAGCATTTCACTGTAAGGTCTACATCACTGTAAGATCTATATCACTGTAAGGTCTACATCACTGTAAGGTCTACATCACTGTAAGGTCTACATCACTGTAAGGTGCACATCTATCTGTTGTATTCGGCGCATGTAACAAATACAATTTGATTTGATTTTGTATCTAATGATGTTCTACTCAGTATTCTCTTTAAACTCAATTCCTCTACCCCCTTCTCCCTCATACTGGATCTCTATTTCCCTCTCAATACTGCCCACACTATCAGTACATGCTCCACTATCTCTGTTTCCTGGCAGTAATCACACCTTCCTGTGGTTGGTGACTAGAGGGAGTACAGCTCTGACCGGAAGTTACTTTTTGTAGCAGGTTAGCAGAGCATTTGAGCTAAACCTAACCCTTTTCCTAACCTTAATCCAAGTCTTCTAACCTGCCACGTTAATTATCCTAACCTGCTGCGTAAATTGTCCTAACCTGCTAGGAAAAAGTCTGGTCTTAGCTGTACTACCTATAGTACCCCTTCCTGTTGGACGCTTTCCTATCACATTTAACGTCTTATTCAACCTGCAGTGTCCCACCCTTAGCCTTGTAAAGATGTCCTCCTCTCTTCTCTCTTCCTGCCGTCCTCCCCTCCCCAACTTTCCTCTGTACTTGGAATAGATGCCTGCCCTTAGTGTTGCTGTTCCACTGCTCCTGCCATCTCTGCACCACAACTGTCCTTATAACTCACTTAAGCCTCTTCCTTGCTTATCGGCATCTCCACATCCACCTCCTCTCTCCTAAGGGCCTGTTTAGCCAGAACATCTACTTCCTCATTCCCTTCCATCACCACATGGGCTGGGACCAAATCGAAACCTATCTGGTTACCCATCTGTCTCACCCGGGCATGAATTTGGAGTACCTCATATAACATGTTGGAGGCTACTGCTAAGAGAACTTCACAGATAATCTGCATCTCCCGCAAAGAATGAACCACGAAGGTGTGGTTGTCTGATCACCTGACTGACCCATCAACATGATTGGTGATCGTCGAAACAGGTGTGTGCATTGCAATTGGAGGATGTCATTTTGAATTGAACCATGATGAGATCCTCTGATATACAGGTAGGCCTGCATTTACACAGTGGTGAAATTCTGTGATGGAATACTGTGATAATTACCCATTTAAAAAATATATATATATTAGCTTGCACAATTCATATTCCCACCAGATTGGGAGTGTTTTTATGTTCTATATTTCAGGCAGAGCAAGCTGGGTTTCTTATATATAAAATAAAATGTAAATGTGTATATGTATATGTAGGTATAAAAACAATATTTATTGATAACCAATTAATAGTCTGATCATTACATTTCAGAGATCATCACTGAGGAAGTCGCATTCAACATAAAATACCAATAATACACATGTACATTATTGAAACTGTTGATAACATTCCTTTTTTTGCCACTCATAGAATTAGACTAATTAAGTAGTGGATGTAAATTAGATAGGTCTAACCACATTAAAATAGCAATACAGTTCATGTTACAAGGGGATAATACACATTCATATTTTAATGGTATTAGCAATAACAGTAGCCTATATATATGTATATATATATATATATATACATATGTGTATATATATATATATATATATATACATACATGTGTATATATATATATATATATATATATATATATATATATATCATAATTGATCAATTACTGCAATTATCGCTCACCAGGGGCGCAACTTTGGTTTTAGAGGTGGGGACACACGCATATATATATTGTATTTTTTTTCTACCCGACCGCTCGGAGGCGTCTGCATGGTCCTAAAGTACCCCGCTGCCTTGTTTTGTATCACATTCCAATCATAAAACCCTGTCCCCAGTAAAAGTTGTGTCCCTGCTGCTTACACAGACAGATCAGTGAATTTTTCTTTGTGAAACACGTATGCTAGTTAACCTTGTCCTACTCATCTTCCTATTTTGGTGTTTTCATTATCAATACCGAGGCACACAAAAGCAGAAGTCTTTGTAGCAACAGGACTACATCATAATTGAGATCATAATGTGATGATACATCCAAGTGTGTGACGTTATATTCTAGTGGGGCGGTTGACCACATTTAGGTTGTTGGCTGCACTCTGAGTACCCTGCAGCGTCTTCTCTGAGGAGAGAGCTGTCTGGGGCTGTCCTTTATTGCTCGGCCCTGGATTGACCGCACTGTTTGTTCCTTTTGTACCGTAGGCTTTAGGTTTGGGGATCCTGGTTGGACCTGGGCGTCGGAATGCTTCCAAGGGGATCTGAGAATAGACAGAGAGAAAAAAGGGATCAATATCCTTACGATATATAACTGTAGGTTGTTTATCAAACTGACCACAAGATGGTGCCAAATTATGTTTTTTGGCATACAGTAGCAAATATCTAGCAATTTCTGACAAAACACATTACAAAATAAATCATTACATGCTTATTAAGACATGTACAGGTTCATGTATGTGTGCAGTATAACAAGTAGACTAATAAAACATTACTATTTAAGTAAAGCTTTGACCCTTTTTTCAACACAACCGACCTCTAAAGAATGGAACTAAAGAAATCCATGATTCCCTTTCTGAAACCATCTTTGGAGTTTGTAGAGCTATTCACAGACAAGTAATTGTTTTGCTCCCAAAGAAGGCTTATAAGAGAGAGTGGGGAGGGAAAATGTTTGGAGACAGGTATTGGATCGTGTTTTAGCACCAACTGCCAAAACAGTCACAGGAAATGTCTCCCGTGGGGTTTGCATCATTGTGTTGTTTACTGCACAATCAGCTTAAACTGTCATCTAATGCTCCTAGCGCTCCGTCTCAGCTCTGCCAGAAGGTGATGTCACCATAGGAGCTCTTCATGTTTGTCATCGCTCTGCGTTTAGTTTAAACCCCTCTCTGCTCAGTCTAAATGCTTCTCTGCTCAGTCTAACCTCCCTCTCTACTCAGTCTAAACCCCCCCCCCTCTCTCTCTTTGCTCAGTTTAAACCCCAGGTATTGCCCAGTTTAAACTCCTCTCTCTTTCTGCCCAGTATAAACTCCTCTCTCTCTCTGCTTAGTTTAACCCCCGCTCTCTCCCTCTGCTCAGTTTAAACCTCTCTCTCTCTCTCTCTACTCAGTTTAAACCCCACTCTCTCTGCTCAGTTTAAACCCCACTCTCTTTCTACTCAGTTTAAATCCCTCTCTCCCCCCCCCCTCTCTCTCTCTTTCTCTCTGCTCAGTTTAAACCTCTCTCTCTCTCTCTCTCTCTTTCTCTCTGCTCAGTTTAAACCTCTCTCTCTCTCTCTCTCTCTCTCTTACTCAGTTTAAACCCCACTCTCTCTTTGCTCAGTTTAAACCCCACGCTCTCTCTCTCTCTACTCAGTTTAAATCCCTCTCTACCTCTCTCTCGTTTTCTTTCTCTCTGCTCATTTTAAACCCCACTCTCTCTACTCAGTTTAAACCCCTCTCTAATCCCTCTCTCTGATCAGTTTAAACCCCCCTCTCACTCTGCTCAGTTTAAACCCCCCTCTCTCTCTCTCTCTTCAGTTTAAACCTCTGTCTCTCTGCTCATGTTAAAAAAAACTCTCTCTTTCTCCTCTGGCTTTAATGTAACTGCATGTGAGACTAGAGGGATGATGATGAGGGTGCTTAGAGCAAAGAAAGACAAGAAGGGGTATAGATGATGAAGTAGTGTGCTACATAGGGAATAGGGTGTCATTGGGGAGGTGGTTCATTTTGCACATTAAGGCATTCTCCCAGACCTGTTGCGCAATATAGGTTATTATAATGTAGTTTTAACGTTGCAGCTTATTTCATCACTCTTTCTTTCTCTGAGAGAGAGCTCTTGTGAGACACTCCAGTTACATGCCGAAAGCTATTGAGTGAATCTACCTAGTCCAAGGAGTGAGTGGTTAAATGCTTTTAAAGACCAACTGTAAGTGAGTGTGTATAAGTGTTTTATGGTTTCGAAGATTAATTCTGAAACGTGCAATGAACCATGTCCTTAAATCCATGCAGGACATAAATTTGAAATGTGTTTTGAAAATGAGGTTAATGGACCAGAAAATCTGTGTGGGTCATGTCAGGGGGCCATGTTGATTTTACACGGAATGACCTTTAATTATAAGCCTCCTCCCTTTGGAGGCATGCAACAGGAGTACTAGAGTAAGCACTTCCTCTGCCACGGACAGACCAGCCTGAAGTTCACTAGGCCGGCCTGCGTTCTGCAATACTGGCAAAGATGCAGGGTTGTCTCCATGGCAACAAAACACAGGATTTGTTTTGTGCTTGGATTGTGGTGCGAGACACTATTTCACAGCACACTACTGAGCCTCAGGATCCTCTTTAGTTCACAATATGAGGCCTTTGTTTGAAATGGGCCCTGCCCTGTCCGTTTATTTTCCTCTCCTTGTTCATTGGGCCTATCGGTCAAGGTGTTTGGATACCATTGTGATGATGACCGTTATTGTAAACTACACGTGAATCCCATCAACTCCTAAACTAGCCTGGGATTAGCCTTTGCAGGGTCGCCAGAAACCGCTTACATCCGGTTTTCAGGGATACAATATTTTCAACCTAACTTCTGTTTCCCCTGAATAGCGGATGTGGGAACTCCGCTCAGGCGTCTTTTTACGCCTGCTACATTAGATTAGCCTGTGATGTACACTGACGATTAGTCTCGCCTCTGATTGGCTACTGTCCTTTCTGTATTGAAAAACAGCACAGTGGATGATGGTGCTGTGTGATTGTATAGCTTACATAGACCTTAGATTTATCTGATGCGTCAAGTGAGATATAAAAAGGGAAAGGGTGTGTCAGACTATGAAGCCATCATCCATACTACTTGCACTTTGCTCTCATTCGATACGGACTTTGATGTTATTTTTACATCAGAACATATGATCTGCCTGGCTCAAACAATGACCTCACTAGATGTGAATAAGTACGATCAGATAGATAATGACATGGAGGATATTTAAGGACACAGCTACTCTGATCCCTTGAATGAACAGCGTCTTGTTTAGCCTGCAAATTATTCTTGGGCATTGAGAGATTGGGATCCTGTTTCCAAATGTCAATGCTCCCAGCCTGAATCGATTTAAAGCTTGACATAGACACCTCTTTATAGTGATACTGACTCAGAGAGTATTTGGATTGGGTGTGCATTTTCACATGCGTGAATGGATCTGACACATTTATGCTCATTCAGGTGAGCTTTATATTACCAGTGTCACTCAGAAGTCTCTTCATGATAAGCCAGTGCTTTGAGTGATGAGTGTGGTTTTTCTTCATTCCTCTACTGCAATCTATTTGCATTGTTGTGTAGGTTGCATGATAATTTGCCATTAAAACAACTGCATGTATTTGCAAAAGAATCATACAACACTATGATGAACGTAAAGAATATTGATTCAAATTGATGCAGAGAGTTGCAGCAAAGAAACATCCACTTGGAGAAGACCCTCAACAGTTAAAGCACCTCTCGTTCGTCCAAGCTGACTTACATGGACTTTCCATGGTATCATTAAAGAGGAACTTCAAATTCACTCATGCTAGTCTTTACTCTTGGTAACTGGGTTTTTGTGTTTGGGATAGAAGGAGAAACTATGACATCACCAGCCTATGAATTTAACTCAGCCAAGAAAACACATGTCAGAAATCCCTGGCCTTTTTTTCATTTTCTAATAAATTCTGGACGTTCACACAAGAGTTCTTCTGAGAGTCCTGCTAGTAAAAAACATAAATGAAGTGTCTCTAAAATGTCCTATTCATTGTATGTGTGTGTCTTGATGGTTGAAGGACAATGGACTGCTATCAGTAGTTGTATTGACTGAATACTATTTCAAATGGTTAAGGCAGCACTTGAGCGGTGGAAATTAGATCACAATGAACAAATAAAATATAAAAACTAGAAGTTAGAAAACATGCATAAATAAAAACATTAAAAATATATTTGAACCTTGAAATATATTCCTCATTTTCATCATTCAGCATGCAGGGTTTACCACTTCTGAATGAGTAAATGAAATATGCAAGCATGGATGACAAACTAAAACATAACTTTTGCACACTTTAATATTTAGAAAATAAATCAGCTTAAACAAAATGCAAGTTGTGTAATATGAAGTTTAAACACAATTGAAACGGTCCATCAGTGAATAGTCTTAGTACATGGTATATTTACCAAATTGCATATACAGTAAAGTTATCCCGGTGTTCAGTAAACGTTTCTTACTACAAGTGCCTTCAAAGGGTTATTGTTCTGTTTTGTATTTGAATGACAATTCATGCATGCAAACATCTTTCCAAACAGAACCAAACAAACAAACAAACCCCAAACACAAACAGAGGTCGGCCTCTCTTCATACAGATGAAGTAAAATGGAGGTGGATGGATCAAGATCGGATGACTAGGGACTGAGGAGGTTGGGTTGGGATAGGTGGTGCTAATGGGAGACGGACAAACTAGGGTTTACTAATGGGGTGAGGTCTCTTGGGATGGGGAATCAGTCAATCATAGGCATTACTTACTGTAATTTGTGAAGGCTTTTTGTTTGGGGTGGATGTTGGCTTTATAATGATGCTACTTGTGATTTTGCTGTTGCCTTTGACAGGGGTACCATTGGATGATACAGGAGATCTCTGCTCCTGCCCAGGTGAGTAGCATGGGCTCACAGGCTGGGGTGTAGTGTTTAAGCTCTGAATGAAGGGGCTCCCTAAGTGAATGTGGATTTTGTTGTCCTCCGTGGTGATGACGTTGGGGCCGGAGCTGTTGGACCTCTGAACCTGCCAGCTGCTCTGCCTCTCTGGTGTCACCCTGAAGACTGCATGACCTCCCATGACCTCTACTGGCTCCGTGAACAGGGACCGGTCAGGAGTGCCTGTTGTGACCGAAACGATCTGGATGGGTGACATAGCCCTGTCTGGAGTGACCGACCCAGAGGAGTCTGGGGTCATCGCTCTAGAGTAGGTGGTCATGGTGAAGGGAGATATGGCTCGATCAGGAGTGCAGGGGGAACCATCTGATGAGGGGGACCTTAAACCTTTGTTTCTGGTAGTCGGGGAGATGGATGTGTTCTGAATTATGGTGATTCTTTGTTTGGGTGGACCTCCGCTTGTGGGGATGACTGCAGTGCTGGTGTATGACTGGGTGTTTTCTGCGGTGGGGCTGGTGATTTCTAGCATGGCCATGTTATGCCCGTGGTCTGGGGTTACCTTGATGTGCAGTGGTTGCCCGGGGCTGTGTGTCAGAAACACGTCTCCTTGCTGCACATGGTTCCCATTCTGTCTGGGAACCTGCACTTTGCCATTGACTGGGTTGTGGCTTTCTTTGGTTTTGAGAAAAGGGACTCTCCTGATGTTGTTGTTGAGGTTGTTGACATTGTTGAAGAGGGAGGGGTTACATTGGGCGAGGGGCAGCTCATTGTTGTAGTTTGGATCGTCCCCAGAGTCACTCTCTTCGTACAGTTTTCCGTTCACCACGGCCCGCTCCAGTGGGGCGATGCTCTTGTAGTTGGGTCGAAGGTGGTCTGCTAGATCTGTCTGTACCTCCTTGGTGCACACCTGTAAGTCTGAGAAACGTCTGCCGTTCATGCCTGGGCGGAGACTTTTGCTGAAGCGACGGTATCGCTCCAGCTCCCGATTGAGGGTCTCCATCTCTCTGGCCAGTTCTTTATTTTTCACCTCTTGCAGAGTCAGTTTTCTTTGCAAGGTGGAGTGGTCATTTTTCATGCGACAGATGTTTTCCTCTGTGCCCATATATTCATGGATCTTCTCTTTTAGGGCCGCCACCTCTCGGGTCAGATGACTGGACTTGGCCTCTTCCTCTTTCAGACGCTTGTAGAGGATGTGCTCCTGGTTGGACTCTTGCTTCTCTGCCAGTTGATACTTTAAGAGCTCATTTCTGGATATTTCCAACTCCTCCATCAAGGCCTTTGCTCGCTCTTGTTCCCTGGAGTATCTCTTCTCCATTGACTCAAACTCATCCTCAGTCTTCAACAAGTCATCTTCGACAACCTTCATATCTTTAAGTTTTCGCCTCAGGCGCTCAACTTCCTGCGTAAGGTCTTTGACTTTGTAGTCCTCTTGTTGGGAGCGGTTGGCGATGGGCGCCTTGATGTTTTCCTCTTTGGCTTTGTTCCTCAGGAATTCCCTCTCTGCAGCTTCCAGTGACTGCAACCTCTTCTTCATCATGGTAACTTTGGACTGCAGGTCGTTGCTCTTTTCCTCCTCGGCTTGGAGCTTGGCCTTGAGTTCATCCCTGTCCTTGGTGGCGCCACACATTTTCTCCTCAAGCTCAGCATTCGACCTTAGGGCTTTCTTGCTCTCCTCAATAAGCTTCTCTGTTACTGTTGTGACTTTGTGCTGCTCAGCTTGCAGTTTGCCAGTGCTGTTATGGACCTTGTCCTCCATCGCTTTCAGTTTCTCAGCCATGGTCTTCCTTTCATCCACCAGCATGACCGTCAGCGTCTTCAGCTTGGTGAGGTCTTCCTTTAGTGTAAGCTCTGTCTTCTCCAGCTGACCCTCCAAGGCCTCCAGTTCTTTGACCCTCGCTTTCAGGATGTCCATCTCCCTGGACAGAACGTTTGACACTGTCCTCTCTTTGTCCAGATTGCACTTTAGCGCGTTGCACTCCTGTTTGCTCTTGCCGAACGCATCCTCTAGTTTCTCCAGCTCCATGATCCTGTGGTTCAGCTTGTCCACATCAGCCTTCAGGCTACGGCTTTGGCTGGCTTCCTTCTCCAGCTTCTTGTTGAGGTCCCTGCACTGGTCCTCCATTCTGACCAGCTCCTCGTCCTTCCCCTCCATCTCCAGAACCCTTTTCCGTAACTCCTCCACCTCATCCATGAGGCTGGAGTTGCCACATTCCCCGCGGCTGATCTTGTCCCTCAGCTCCTGGAGCTCGTCCTCGGCCCTCCGGAGGGTCTTGTTGGTCTCCTCCAGTTCATCCAGCTGCCGGCTGAGTGTGGACAATTTCTGCTTGAGCTGCCGGTTCTGGGCATCCTCGCTGGTCAGTTTGGCTGTCATGGTCTCCTGTTCCTGGTGAAAGCGACTGGCTTGGTCGCCTAGCTCTGTCTCCAAGTGAAAGACTTTCTCTTCCCCCTCTTGCACCTTTGCATTAGCAGAGCTCAGCTCTTCCTGGGTGTGGGAGGCGCTGGCGGTCAGTTCCTGGACCTTAGCAGTCTGTTGGGTCAATTGCTCTGTGAGGCGCTGCTGCTCGTCCACGACCATCAACGCAAATGACTTCAGCTTGGTCAGCTCCTCCTTTAGGCTGGTGACCTTCTTGTTGTTCTCCTCCTCTTTCCTTTCCTGATAGGCCTTTTCCTGGTCAATGAGCAACTTCAGTCTGAAAGAAAAACACAAGAAGAAGAGAAAAAAAGTTTGAATAAAAAACCATGTTGAACTTTTCACTGATACACACATTGGACAACTGACACATGGGTGGAGAAGGTGATGGATGACACAGGGAGCAACATAACACGACATCAATAATATAACATAAACAATATACAGTATATCAGCTTGGTAGAAAATTGTCATTCGTTGTTTGCTTGTGAAGTATCAAATGTGTCTAATTCTTATTCCCAAGTGCCATCGGGCCTATTATTAGTAGGAATGCAGACACACCATAAACACTCATGGGTGTCACATTTGTCTGACCATACTGAATGGATTTCTGAAGGGTTTTGACATTTTATGTAATGGAAACTTTAACAGATCATAAATATAACTGTGCTAACTTTCCCAAGTCGGTAGCCTGACATACACTTGCAGTGTGTTCCTTTTAAGGTCCCCCGATAGCAGTTAACTCTCATATGGGTTGGAAACTCTACACACCATAGTAAAAGTCCAAAATAGTACTCCTTACGGTCATTCCTATACAAATGGACTATCTAGATTACTATTATTAGGATTTGCATGACTGATTACTGATGTCCTGTATTGTTTATCTACTGTTACTTGAAAGAAGAAACATAATAGAGAATGGACTAAATGCAGTGTTTGTACTGTGTGAGGATGTTCCCTCCAAATGCAAATCCAATAGACTTTTTTAGAATGCTGAATGTTTACCCTGACCCCTATCTGACAAGAATACTCCCATCAGTCCCCATCAAACTGTAGACTAAACCCGTATTCAACCACACTGCTGTTTTTGAAATGTCCCAGTGAATACAGCCCTCTTTCATACCTGTTAGAACCACCAACCCTGCTTAAAGAAACCACTAAGCTTATATTGCAGTTATTTTAACATCTAGAGTGATATTGAGTTCATAGTGTGTACTTGTGAGCATGTGTGTAGGTGTATGCCCAGTGTAAATGTACAGTCTACTGTATATACAGCATATGTAACAGAATCACGGGGGAAGCTGGGGTCACGGTAGCTGGCAGGGCATGCATCGCACCGGGCCAGTGTGCCTCCGCTCCAGGCAGCGTCGGAGGGGATGTTATGACTGCTGAATGTGCAGCTGCCAGCGTGCTAGCACAGATGTCGCATTGGCATGGAACAATCCCCTAATTAAGGGGTTCCTCTACTACCCCCTGCCTCCCTCTCTCTCTGGTTATATGTTTAAAGGAATCCCCCCTGCTTCCAGTGGCAATTACAGCCTGGCTGGATAAACAGAGGGCCTCTCTCAGGGATCACTAATTACACCTAGTCTCCTGTAGAGGAACATGATGTCAGCATGGTCGCTGGTAGAACTGGGGCTAAGGCAGGTCCATGGTAGGGCTGGGGCTGTCCTATGCCCTATGATGTTAATCCCATGATGTTCCACATGTTCCACTGTGCCAGAGATCTGATGATCAAAGCTGATCAGCTTGAAGTTGATGTACAATAGGAAAGCATCAGACGGGGAGGAGTTTGTAATGGCCTCTAGTGTCCCACTGAGAAAGTTCACAATGGGAATGTGTGGTAGTCAGTTCTACAATATTCTAAGACATGTCTTTCTGGCAGAAATGATCATTTAGAAAAAATCATCTAAATCATGATATTCTATTAACATTGCTGAGACGTCAGGGCAGAGCAGAGGAGTGGCAGCCATATAAAGGCCTGCAAATGTAGCTAGAATGTAGCTAGAGCTAGACTGCTTTATTTGTATCCTTGTTTACTCTAGCAGTTATCTCCGCTACCCAGTTATGCTCCGTTTTCCCAGTGATGCAATCAAACCAGAACAGAATGTGAGCCGAGGTCCTGGACTTTAGACACTGCTAGTTAATCACAGAGGGTTACATTGTGAAGATACATTATGGAAACAGAAGATACATTCAGGGAAACTTCCATGTATTATTAATCAGGTGCTTGAGATCAGCCAAGACATAGTAGGCTATATGATGTCTCTGGAGAGGAAGTACATGTGTTCCCTAGGATCCTAATCGCTTGACATGAGAATACTGTGTCCCTCCAAAGGGACAGTCATTGGATTCTGTTTCCCATGGACTCAGAATTCTGCTGGACTAGTGGGACTTGACAATCGAATAAGACAACTTGGGAGAGCAGAAGTTGAACTGCCAGTGAGTCAACTGTGACGATATGGTCGAAAGGGGAATACGAGGGACTTGAAGGCTACCACTTGAAATTCTCAACGTTTGCCAATGAATGATGTACTAGTTTACCCAGTTCATCCTTATACGGCTTTGCCATCAAACTTGGTTATACAAGATGTCAGCTGCAGAGAACAGCGACTTTGTTTATTAATCATTGAAAAACGATCAAATCCTATTCTAGATTAAATCATTCTATTGCGTGATTAACTTTGTGATTTTCCCCGGAATGGTGATTACAAGGTACGGTAAAGGCCACACTTGATTGAACAATTTATTTTATCACTGCCAATTTTCCAAATAGAGTCAGTCTGTCTAAAACGGTACATTCCCATAAGGAGTTTCTATGTCATGGAAAATAGAGTGATGCCTTCTGCATGGTAAGCAGTTAAGAAATGGGTGTGGGTGCAGATGGCTATTAACCCAAAACCAACCATTCACCTACTGACCTCTTCCGAGCAACATCAGCATGCAGAGGGGAAAACACACACACACATAGCCGGCAGCAGGATGTCACCATGCCCACCATTATGGCGAAGGCCACAGAGGGCTTTTCCTCACATTTAAATAAGCAGCTGTGGCCAGTGTCCTTTGAGCTGGAAACTATGGCTCAGACTCTGTAAACAGTGCTGCTGCTGAGATGATACAGGACATGCCAGTATTCTGTGTGTATGTTTTAGAAGTCAATGTCCAAGACAATGCCCTTGTTATAGGTCAATATCCTGCCCTTTCCCTTAAAACACCAGATTTTATTTGACATTTATATTAACAGGGGAGTCTCATTGAGACCAAGGTTCTAGGCCTCTTTCACACAGGAGCATACACATAATTTACAAAAGACATTATAAAACAATGATCTGTTCATGTTTGATCCTGAACCCTGTAAATAGATAGAAGCAGTCAGTTTGTTAGGAGGATTATTCCTGGAATGCTTTATGAAAGAGACATAGGAAGCTGGCCAGCATACGTCCAGCAGAGGGCAATCAGTAAGCAGTATGGGCTCATAAAATTACAGGCAATATTTGTATGCCTTCAGTTGAATGACTGTGCTAGTTAAATATTTTATTTTTAATAGTTACATTTTAGGGGTTTAGCTGGCTATGCTGTATGTTACACAATCAATAGCTCATCAAAAAATATATATACATATTTCAGGTTGTTGAATTCATTGTAATATCTGAGTTTATGTTCAAACTTAACTTGTTGGTTCATAAATGTATCACTCAGAAGTGATTCATTTTTCACAGGAGAGCAGGTTCAAATAACAATGACCATCTTTTTGATTTCACCATGCACATTTTCCCCAGATTCTCACAGACATTAGAGTGTCGTGTGAGTGTTGAGTGGCCCGTTCAACTACACTTAGGAAATGAACCACTGAATTACCCATAGCTTTAACTCACACACGGAATCAGCTTCTATCAATGTCCTCCCTCAATGGTACATTTGAAAATCACAATTAGGGAATAAACATTGTGTACAAATTGTTGCAATATTTAGTTACTGTACTCAGCATCCGTTTAATTGTAATCACAGTTTCCAAAATATCAGACTGCAATTGGTCAAAATTGTTTCACCATTTTTTCATGACTTGTTGAATGAAACCTTTATTTCTAATAGATTGCCTATAATTGTATCCCAAAAGACACAACTTTCCCAGAGTCAGATATCAATTCTTTACACTAACCCAACTGAATGTCAATATCAAAGCTGTACTTTCCCCCTTGCACTCAGTCACAGTGCTCCATAACGAACCAACAGAGCAGCTAAGTCGAGTTAAAGTTGCTTTTCCTCCTACCTGTTCCATAGGTCTGTCTGGTGGCAGCCTCAGTGATTGAAGCTCATTATGTTGCCGTACTCTCTCTGTCTCTCAGCTCTCACACAGCGGTCTGTGATGTGGACATTCCAGCAGGGAGACCAAACAATAAGATATGTCTCACTGCATGCTCCCTGCCTATGGAGCATTACATCATCAAATGCCCTTATATGGAACTTTGTGTTGTACAGCCTCCCTGACTCTCAAAGGGGTGTGTACTCCTGTGTGTGTGTGTGTGTGTGTGTGTGTGTGTGTGTGTGTGTGTGTGTGTGTTGTACAGCCTCCCTACCTCTCAAAGCGGTGAGTGTGTGTGTGTGTGTGTGCGTGTGAGAGAGAGAGAGAGATTCTTTGCATGTGGGCTTAAGCGTATGTGTGTGTGTGTGTGTGTGTGTGTGTGTGTGTGTGTGTGTGTGTGTGTGTGTGTGTGTGTGTGTGTGTTTGTCCACCTAGGTGTGGCGTGGGCCTTAAAACAAGAACAGAGAGGAAAAGTGTTGAGTGACGTCTGTAACGTGTGAAATATCTGCTCTCTCTGGTCTGTCTATACTCCAGAGGCAGAGGGTGAGGAGAGACAAGCGATTTAGGTTACAACATTTCCTTCTGACTTTCCTCAGTAAGAGTCATTGATTCAACTGAAGAAAAAAAGACTAAATGAACTTGACCGACAACCGTGTTTAGTAAGGAAATCTGTGTGTGTTTGGAATTTATTCTTGTAATACACTATTAGAGCCGAACCGAATTAGAAACACGCCAAACATTTACATGCAACACTTCACACAATCAACAACACAAACATACCGCAACAGTATATGACACTACTAATCGATAATGTTGGATTGTCTGTAAAACTGTTATTAGGGACTGCTAATCGAGTGCTGTCTGGACTTTTATGGCCAGGATTTCAACATGACCGTTCATCTAGAAACGATCCTCACATTTACAGTACATCTCACAATTCACATTTACAGCCCTCTGTATTATCACAGACGGCTCATTGCTCAGTCTATTCTACAGTGTGCCTATCTTTCCCTTGATACCAAGACTCCTCTCTCCACTTCACACAAGCAAAATTATAGATTCACACTAAATAGCTGGCAGCGAACTACACTCAAACTAAGCTAGTACCAAAAGCATTAAGTTCAGTGGGCCAAAATACTGGATATAGCCTGCTAATAGAGATCATTGAGTAAATTATCCTCCCGTATCGGTTCAATGTCCCTATTGTCGTCGGACAGAACATCAGCTGTTCGCTGAAACAATGGAGTTCACAGCATCAGCACGGACGTAACATGACATCAGTCATCCTCGTTAGGAGGAATCAAGGAAACACTGGGACATTTCCTGTCCCAAAATCCTCTAAATCAGATGTCACAGCTTCACAATGGGCGCCAAAGCTTGGTTACCAAGCTGTAGGAAACGAGGAAATACTGCCAAGACAATATAGAATAGAGATGTCCATGGAAGGCCAGAGAGCAAGGAGCCAAACAACCCCCTCCCTCCTTGTTAGTGGTTTGAAAATGGCAGCAACCACAATGAAACAAATACGTCATTTGACACGGTGCGATCCAGTTTCATGAGAACATTTTGTGGTGATAACCCAGATTATACAACGGACCGAAGAACCAAATACTGATTACATTTCACTATGTCATGATCTTTCTAGAATTTTTGTAACAATTTGTTTGTTCTTGACGTAAACACATTCCTTCATTTAGAAAGCCCAATTAGGGTTTGTCTATTTCTGAATCTGTACATTTCCAACACATCCTAGACAGAGTGATCCCAATCCCAGATGTTCTTCATTGAACATGAAAGTTGGCCACACAAACATGTTCTCTATGTGAAGCATCTGCCAAATTATAAATAGTGGAAAACAATCCCTGTTTTATGTAATGTCTTGGTACATGAGTCTTCCTCTGATACTCCGAAATGGAATGTAGAGTATTATGAATCAGCTAGATTGAGTGAAAATGTGTGGTTTCAGAGAACATTTCCCATGAACACACAATCTTAGAGCTACATGTGTATCTACGGCTCCTATAGTGTGTTTTAGGCTGAAAAACGCTCATCTCTATGACATTTTCGTATATACATGATTTGTAAAGCATTTATGTAGGTATTTTAAAGGTCTTACGTCTTTATCAGGCCTTTGTAAGACATGATTGGTTCAAGTGACCTTCTCTTGAGACTTGCCAAGTGAATAAAACCAATGTTTCAAGCCACAAGTTCTATACCATATAGGAAGAACCACCATGACCCACCATTTGGGAATCAAACCGTGCCCCGAGATGACAAATTGACTCTCTCCCTTCTGTGAGTGCTGTAGGAGTATGCAGATTGTTAGTGCTGTAGGAGTATGCAGACTGTTAGTGCTGTAGGAGTATGCAGACTGTTAGTGCTGTAGGAGTATGCAGACTGTTAGTGCTGTGGGAGTATGTATACTGTTAGTGCTGTAGGAGTATGCAGATTGTTAGTGCTGTGGGAGTATGCAGATTGTTAGTGATGTGGGAGTATGCAGATTGTTAGTGCTGTAGGAGTATGCAGACTGTTAGTGCTGTAGGAGTATGCCGACTGTTAGTGCTGTAGGAGTATGCAGATTGTTAGTGCTGTAGGAGTATGCAGACTGTTAGTGCTGTAGGAGTATGTATACTGTTAGTGCTGTAGGAGTATGCAGACTGTTAGTGCTGTAGGAGTATGCAGACTGTTAGTGCTGTAGGAGTATGCAGATTGTTAGTGCTGTAGGAGTATGCAGATTGTTAGTGCTGTGGGAGTATGCAGATTGTTAGTGCTGTAGGAGTATGCAGACTGTTAGTGCTGTAGGAGTATGTATACTGTTAGTGCTGTAGGAGTATGCAGATTGTTAGTGCTGTAGGAGTATGCAGACTGTTAGTGCTGTAGGAGTATGTATACTGTTAGTGCTGTAGGAGTATGCAGATTGTTAGTGCTGTAGGAGTATGCAGACTGTTAGTGCTGTAGGAGTATGCAGACTGTTAGTGCTGTAGGAGTATGTATACTGTTAGTGCTGTAGGAGTATGCAGACTGTTAGTGCTGTGGGAGTATGCAGACTGTTAGTGCTGTGGGAGTATGCAGACTGTTAGTGCTGTAGGAGTATGTATACTGTTAGTGCTGTAGGAGTATGCAGATTGTTAGTGCTGTAGGAGTATGCAGATTGTTGGTGCTGTAGGAGTATGTATACTGTTAGTGCTGTAGGAGTATGCAGACTGTTAGTGCTGTGGGAGTATGCAGATTGTTAGTGCTGTAGGAGTATGCAGATTGTTAGTGCTGTAGGAGTATGCAGACTGTTAGTGCTGTAGGAGTATGCAGACTGTTAGTGCTGTAGGAGTATGCAGACTGTTAGTGCTGTAGGAGTATGCAGACTGTTAGTGCTGTGGGAGTATGCAGACTGTTAGTGCTGTGGGAGTATGCAGACTGTTAGTGCTGTAGGAGTATGCAGATTGTTGGTGCTGTAGGAGTATGCAGACTGTTAGTGCTGTGGGAGTATGCAGATTGTTGGTGCTGTGGGAGTATGCAGACTGTTAGTGCTGTAGGAGTATGCAGACTGTTAGTGCTGTGGGAGTATGCAGACTGTTAGTGCTGTGGGAGTATGCAGACTGTTAGTGCTGTAGGAGTATGCAGATTGTTGGTGCTGTAGGAGTATGCAGACTGTTAGTGCTGTGGGAGTATGCAGATTGTTGGTGCTGTGGGAGTATGCAGACTGTTAGTGCTGTGGGAGTATGCAGACTGTTAGTGCTGTAGGAGTATGCAGACTGTTAGTGCTGTGGGAGTATGCAGACTGTTAGTGCTGTAGGAGTATGCAGATTGTTCGTGCTGTGGGAGTATGCAGATTGTTCGTGCTGTAGGAGTATGCAGACTGTTAGTGCTGTAGGAGTATGCAGACTGTTAGTGCTGTAGGAGTATGCAGATTGTTAGTGCTGTAGGAGTATGCAGATTGTTGGTGCTGTAGGAGTATGTATACTGTTAGTGCTGTAGGAGTATGCAGATTGTTAGTGCTGTGGGAGTATGCAGACTGTTAGTGCTGTAGGAGTATGTATACTGTTAGTGCTGTAGGAGTATGCAGATTGTTAGTGCTGTGGGAGTATGCAGATTGTTAGTGCTGTGGGAGTATGCAGACTGTTAGTGCTGTAGGAGTATGCAGACTGTTAGTGCTGTAGGAGTATGCAGACTGTTAGTGCTGTGGGAGTATGCAGATTGTTAGTGCTGTGGGAGTATGCAGATTGTTCGTGCTGTAGGAGTATGCAGACTGTTAGTGCTGTATGAGTATGCAGACTGTTAGTGCTGTAGGAGTATGCAGATTGTTAGTGCTGTAGGAGTATGTATACTGTTAGTGCTGTAGGAGTATGCAGACTGTTAGTGCTGTAGGATTATGCAGACTGTTACCGCTGTAGGAGTATGCAGATTGTTAGTGCTGTGGGAGTATGCAGAATGTTAGTGCTGTGGGAGTATGCAGATTGTTCGTGCTGTGGGAGTATGCAGATTGTTAGTGCTGTAGGAGTATGCAGATTGTTAGTGCTGTGGGAGTATGCAGATTGTTAGTGCTGTGGGAGTATGCAGATTGTTCGTGCTGTAGGAGTATGCAGACTGTTAGTGATGTGGGAGTATGCAGACTGTTAGTGCTGTAGGAGTATGCAGATTGTTGGTGCTGTAGGAGTATGTATACTGTTAGTGCTGTAGGAGTATGCAGACTGTTAGTGCTGTGGGAGTATGCAGATTGTTAGTGCTGTGGGAGTATGCAGACTGTTAGTGCTGTAGGAGTATGCAGACTGTTAGTGCTGTGGGAGTATGCAGACTGTTAGTGCTGTGGGAGTATGCAGACTGTTAGTGCTGTAGGAGTATGCAGATTGTTAGTGCTGTGGGAGTATGCAGACTGTTAGTGCTGTGGGAGTATGCAGACTGAGACACATGTTTGCATAATACTCAATCCATGCCTGGGGCCTGAGTACCTGACACATATGACATCACTAGTCCCTTAATCAAATCCATATGTCTCTCTCTCTCTATCTTTCCCATCTCTCTCTCTCTCTCTCTCTCTCTCTCTCTCTCTCTCTCTCTCTCTCTCTCTCTCTCCCTCTCTCTCTCCCTCTCTCTCTCTGTCTCTCTCTCTCTCTCTCTCCCTCTCTCTCTCTCTGTCTGTCTTCTTCGTGTTTGTGTAAAGGCTGAACTGACTATGTAGTAGGCCAGAGTGAGTCTGGGATCCTTTGACCTCGTTACACAATAACCTGGCTGTCTGTGGAGTCTGGCCATCCTGTAGGCTGCTTTAGTTCTACTGTCTCAGAAACAGGCTCCCTAATAGAAGTGTATCAGCGTTAAATAATATATAGTATTGAGTACCACAGCATGAGTCATAAAAAACAGAAATGGTTCCAATCGTTTTTTCACCATTTCCATCTGGGATTTTAAAACTAGTTCAAATAAGGTCTGTGTTTCATGTAGACTTACCTTGGCATGACGTTTTGATAACCTGGTCTGTGATTCATGTAGACTTACCTTGGCATGACGTTTTGATAACCTGGTCTGTGATTCATGTAGACTTACCCTGGCGTGACGTTTTGATAGCCTGGTCTGTTTCATGTAGACTTACCTTGGCATGACGTTTTGATAGCCTGGTCTGTTTCATGTAGACTTACCTTGTCATGACGTTTTGATAGCCTGGTCTGTTTCATGTAGACTTACCTTGTCATGACGTTTTGATAGCCTGGTCTGTTTCATGTAGACTTACCTTGTCATGACGTTTTGATAGCCTGGTCTGTTTCATGTAGACTTACCTTGGCATGACGTTTTGATAGCCTGGTCTGTTTCATGTAGACTTACCTTGGCATGACGTTTTGATAGCCTGGTCTGTTTCATGTAGACTTACCTTGGCATGACGTTTTGATAGCCTGGTCTGTTTCATGTAGACTTACCTTGGCATGACGTTTTGATAGCCTGGTCTGTGTTTCATGTAGACTTACCCTGGTGTGACGTTTTTATAGCCTGGTCTGTGTTTCATGTAGACTTACCTTGGCATGACGTTTTGATAGCCTGGTCTGTGATTCATGTAGACTTACCTTGGCATGACGTTTTGATAGCCTGGTCTGTGATTCATGTAGACTTACCCTGGTGTGACGTTTTGATAGCCTGGTCTGTGTTTCATGTAGACTTACCCTGGTGTGACGTTTTGATAGCCTGGTCTGTGTTTCATGTAGACTTACCCTGGCGTGACGTTTTGATAGCCTGGTCTGTGTTTCATGTAGACTTACCTTGGCATGACGTTTTGATAGCCTGGTCTGTGTTTCATGTAGACTTACCCTGGTGTGACGTTTTGATAGCCGCGCAAATCTACCTCGGACGAGGTAACTTTGATCAATAATTAGCATTGTGAATTGTTTTAAGTAAATTGTGGCTAATATATTGATAAAACACCTTGTCGGAGAGAGAATTACACAGCAATCAAAACGTCACGCCAGGGTAAGTCTACATGAATCACAGACCAGGCTATCAAAACGTCATGCCAAGGTAAGTCTACATGAAACACAGACCAGGCTATCAAAACGTCACGCCAGGGTAAGTCTACATGAAACACAGACCAGGCTATCAAAACGTCACACCAGGGTAAGTCTACATGAAACACAGACCAGGCTATCAAAACGTCACACCAGGGTAAGTCTACATGAATCACAGACCAGGCTATCAAAACGTCATGCCAAGGTAAGTCTACATGAAACAGCCTGGAGGTGTGTTGGGTCATTGTCCTGTTGAAAAACAAATGATAGTCCCACTAAGTGCAAACCAGATGGGATGGCGTATCGCTGCAGAATGCTGTGGCAGCCATGCTGGTTAAGTGTGCCTTGAATTCTAAATAAATCCCAGTGTCACCAGCAAAGCACCCGCACACCATCACACCTCCTCTTCCATGCTTCACGATGGGAACCACACATGCGGAGATCATCCGTTCACCTACTCTGCGTCACACAAAGACACGGTGGTTGGATCCAAAATCTCAAATTTGGACTCATCAAACCAAAGGTCAGATTTCCACAGGTCTAATGTCCGTTGCTCATGTTTCTTGGCCCAGGCAAGGCTCTTCTTCTTATTAGTGTCCTTTAGTAGTGGTTTCTTTGCAGCAATTCAAACCATGAAGGCCTGATTCACGCAGTCTCCTCTGAACAACTGATGTTGAGATGTGTCTGTTACTTGAACTCTGTGAAGCATTTATTTGGGCTGCAATTTATGAGGCTGGTAATGAACTTATCCTCTGAAGCAGAGGTAACTCTGTGTCTTCCTTTCCTGTGGTGGTCCTCATGAGAGTCAGTTTCATCATAGCGCTTGAGAGTTTTTGCGATTGCACTTGAAGAATCTTAAAAAGTTCTTGAAATTTTCTGGAGTGACTGAATGATTAGGTGTGTCCAAACTTTTGACTGATACTGTATATATACAATTGACAATGTAACAGTTGAATTTGAAGAGCGACACCAAACAGGCCATAATTTAGGACAAAATAATTGCCATTACCTCATAAAGGACACACTCTTGTTCTAGCCTTTGGTGAGAGGACGGGTGTGTGTGTGTGTGTGTGTGTGTGTGTGTGTGTGTGTGTGTGTGTGTGTGTGTGTGTGTGTGTGTGTGTGTGTGTGTTTGTGTGTGTGTGTGTGTGTGTCGACAGGGCTGTGGTGTGTGTCTGTTGCCATTTCTGGGTGCAGGTAGCTGATAATAATTACCTCTCAAGTGTTTGGATTGATGCTGCAACTCTGGAGTGCTTTGGAGGAGGATGTTTCCAATGGCTGTTTCACAGGAAGCACAGTGGATTTCAAAGCCTGGGTCCCGGGGCCATTACAGACATACAGTGCCTTGCGAAAGTATTCGGCCCCCTTGAACTTTGCGACCTTTTGCCACATTTCAGGCTTCAAACATAAAGATATAAAACCGTATTTTTTTGTGAAGAATCAACAACAAGTGGGACACAATCATGAAGTGGAACGACATTTATTGGATATTTCAAACTTTTTTAACAAATCAAAAACTGAAAAATTGGGCGTGCAAAATTATTCAGCCCCCTTAAGTTAATACTTTGTAGCGCCACCTTTTGCTGCGATTACAGCTGTAAGTCGCTTGGGGTATGTCTCTATCAGTTTTGCACATCGAGAGACTGACATTTCTTCCCATTCCTCCTTGCAAAACAGCTCGAGCTCAGTGAGGTTGGATGGAGAGCATTTGTGAACAGCAGTTTTCAGTTCTTTCCACAGATTCTCGATTGGATTCAGGTCTGGACTTTGACTTGGCCATTCTAACACCTGGATATGTTTATTTTTGAACCATTCCATTGTAGATTTTGCTTTATGTTTTGGATCATTGTCTTGTTGGAAGACAAATCTCCGTCCCAGTCTCAGGTCTTTTGCAGACTCCATCAGGATTTCTTCCAGAATGGTCCTGTATTTGGCTCCATCCATCTTCCCATCAATTTTAACCATCTTCCCTGTCCCTGCTGAAGAAAAGCAGGCCCAAACCATGATGCTGCCACCACCATGTTTGACAGTGGGGATGGTGTGTTCAGCTGTGTTGCTTTTACGCCAAACATAACGTTTTGCATTGTTGCCAAAAAGTTCAATTTTGGTTTCATCTGACCAGAGCACCTTCTGTCATGTATTGTCATGTTGTGTGTTTCTGTCCTTTCCCTTCACCCTGTCTCCCTCTGCTGGTCGTTGTTAGGTTACCTTTTCTCCCCCTCTTTCCCCCAGCTGTGCCTTGTCTCCTCCTAACTACCCATTCACCCCGTTTCCCACCTGTTCCCTTTTTCCCTCTGATTAGGTCCCTATATCTCTCTCTGTTTTTGTTCCTGTCCTTGTCGGATTCTTGTTTGTTGTGTTTCATGCCTGAACCAGACTATCGTCCTGTTTGCTGTAACCTTGTCCTGTCGGAATCTGCCGGTCTATCTGAGCCTACCTACGTTTGGTTATTAAAGAAGCTCTGTTTAAGTTAGTTCGCTTTTGGGTCCTCATTCACTCACCGTAACAGAAGAATCCGACCAAGAATGGACCCAGCGACTTCGGATCCTCTCCACTCAGCCGTCGAGATCCAGGGAGCGATGCTAGGCAGACACGAGCAGGAATTGTCTGCTGCTCGACATGCCGTTGAGACCCTGGCCACCCAAGTCTCCAACCTCACAGAACAGGTTCACCATCTCCGCCTCGATCCACCGGCCACTTCCAGGGCTTTCGAATCTCCGGAGCCCAGAATCAATAACCCGCCGTGTTACTCTGGGGAGCCCACTGAATGCCGCTCGTTCCTCACCCAGTGTGATATTGTGTTTTCTCTCCAGCCCAACACTTACGCCAGGAGCACTGCTCGTGTCGCCTACGTCATATCTCTCCTTACTGGACGGGCTCGTGAGTGGGGCACGGCAATCTGGGAGTCAAGGGCTGAGTGTACTAACCAGTATCAGGACTTTAAGGAGGAGATGATACGGGTTTTTGATCGATCTGTTTTTGGGGAGGAGGCTTCCAGGGCCCTGTCTTCCCTATGTCAAGGCAATCGATCCATAACTGACTACTCTATTGAGTTTCGCACTCTTGCTGCCTCCAGTGGCTGGAACGAGCCGGCTTTGCTCGCTCGTCTTCTGGAGGGTCTCCGCGCAGAGGTAAAGGATGAGATTCTCTCCCGGGAGGTTCCTTCCAGCGTGGATTCCTTGATTGAACTCGCTATTCGCATTGAGCGACGGGTTGATCTTCGTCACCGAGCTCGTGGAAAGGAGCTCGCGTTCTCCGTTGCCCCCCTCTCCGCATCACTACCATCTTCCTCTGCCGGCTCGGGAGCTGAGCCTATGCAGCTGGGAGGTATCCGCATCTCGACTAAGGAGAGGGAACGGAGAATCACCAACCGCCTCTGTCTCTATTGCGGTTCTGCTGGCCATTTTGTCACTTCATGTCCAGTAAAAGCCAGAGCTCATCAGTAAGCGGAGGGCTACTGGTGAGCGCTACTACTCCTGTCTCTCCTTCAAGATCCTGCACTACCTTGTCGGTCCATCTACGCTGGACCGGTTCGTCAGCTTCCTGCAGTGCCTTAATAGACTCTGGGGCCGAGGGCTGTTTTATGGACGAGACCTGGGCTCGGGAACATGACATTCCTCTCAGACAGTTAAGGGAGTCCACGGCCTTGTTCGCCCTGGATGGTAGTCCTCTCCCCAGGATTCAGCGTGAGACGCTACCTTTAACCCTCACTGTTTCTGGTAATCATAGCGAAACCATTTCTTTTTTGATTTTTCGTTCACCTTTTACACCTGTTGTTTTGGGCCATCCCTGGCTAGTTTGTCATAATCCTTCCATTAATTGGTCTAGTAATTCTATCCTCTCCTGGAACGTCTCTTGTCATGTGAAATGTTTAATGTCTGCTATCCCTCCTGTTTCCTCTGTCTCTTCTTCACAGGAGGAGCCTGGTGATTTGACAGGGGTGCCGGAGGAATATCACGATCTGCGCACGGTGTTCAGTCGGTCCAGGGCCACCTCTCTTCCTCCACACCGGTCGTATGATTGTAGTATTGATCTCCTTCCGGGAACCACTCCCCCCCGGGGTAGACTATACTCTCTGTCGGCTCCCGAACGTAAGGCTCTCGAGGATTATTTGTCTGTAGCTCTTGACGCCGGTACCATAGTCCCCTCCTCCTCTCCCGCCGGAGCGGGGTTTTTTTTTGTCAAGAAGAAGGACGGGTCTCTGCGCCCCTGCATAGATTATCGAGGGCTGAATGACATAACAGTTAAGAATCGTTATCCGCTTCCTCTTATGTCCTCAGCCTTCGAGATCCTGCAGGGAGCCAGGTTTTTCACTAAGTTGGACCTTCGTAACGCTTACCATCTCGTGCGCATCAGGGAGGGGGACGAGTGGAAGACGGCGTTTAACACTCCGTTAGGGCACTTTGAATACCGGGTTCTTCCTTTCGGCCTCGCTAACGCTCCAGCTGTCTTTCAGGCATTAGTCAATGATGTCCTGAGAGACATGCTGAACATCTTTGTTTTCGTTTACCTTGACGATATCCTGATTTTTTCACCGTCACTCCAGATTCATCTTCAGCACGTTCGACGTGTCCTCCAGCGCCTTTTAGAGAATTGTCTTTTTGTGAAGGCTGAGAAGTGCACTTTTCATGCCTCCTCCGTCACATTTCTCGGTTCTGTTATTTCCGCTGAAGGCATTAAGATGGATCCCGCTAAGGTCCAAGCTGTCATTGATTGGCCCGCCCCTAAGTCACGCGTCGAGCTGCAGCGCTTTCTCGGCTTCGCGAACTTCTATCGTCGTTTCATCCGTAATTTCGGTCAGGTGGCAGCTCCTCTCACAGCCCTTACTTCTGTCAAGACGTGCTTTAAGTGGTCCGTTTCCGCCCAGGGAGCTTTTGATCTCCTCAAGAATCGTTTTACATCCGCTCCTATCCTTGTTACACCTGACGTCTCTAGACAGTTCGTTGTCGAGGTTGACGCGTCAGAGGTGGGCGTGGGAGCCATTCTTTCTCAGCGCTCCCTCTCTGACGACAAGGTCCACCCATGCGCGTATTTTTCTCATCGCCTGTCCCCGTCGGAACGTAACTATGATGTGGGAAACCGCGAACTGCTCGCCATCCGGTTAGCCCTAGGCGAATGGCGACAGTGGTTGGAGGGGGCGACCGTTCCTTTTGTCGTTTGGACTGACCATAGGAACCTTGAGTACATCCGTTCTGCCAAACGACTTAATGCGCGTCAGGCGCGTTGGGCGCTGTTTTTCGCTCGTTTCGAGTTCGTGATTTCTTATCGTCCGGGCTCTAAGAACACCAAGCCTGATGCTTTATCTCGTCTCTTCAGTTCTTCAGTAGCCTCCACTGACCCCGAGGGGATTCTCCCTGAGGGGCGTGTTGTCGGGTTGACTGTCTGGGGAATTGAGAGGCAGGTAAAGCAAGCGCTCACTCACACTCCGTCGCCGCGCGCTTGTCCTAGGAACCTTCTTTTCGTTCCCGTTCCTACTCGTCTGGCCGTTCTTCAGTGGGCTCACTCTGCCAAGTTAGCCGGCCACCCTGGCGTTCGGGGTACGCTTGCTTCCATTCGCCAGCGTTTTTGGTGGCCCACCCGGGAGCATGACACGCGTCGTTTCGTGGCTGCTTGTTCGGTCTGCGCGCAGACTAAGTCCGATAACTCCCCTCCTGCCGGCCGTCTCAGGCCGCTTCCCATTCCCTCTCGACCGTGGTCTCACATCGCCTTAGATTTTGTCACCGGACTGCCTTCGTCAGCGGGGAAGACTGTTATTCTTACGGTTGTCGATAGGTTCTCTAAGGCGGCTCATTTCATTCCCCTTGCTAAGCTTCCTTCTGCTAAAGAGACGGCACAAATCATCATCGAGAATGTTTTCAGAATTCATGGCCTTCCGTCAGACGTCGTTTCGGACAGAGGTCCGCAATTCACGTCTCAATTTTGGAGGGAGTTTTGCCGTTTGATTGGGGCTTCCGTCAGTCTCTCTTCCGGCTTTCACCCCCAGTCTAACGGTCAAGCAGAACGGGCCAATCAGACTATTGGTCGCATCTTACGCAGTCTTTCTTTTCGCAACCCTGCGTCTTGGTCAGAACAGCTCCCCTGGGCAGAATACGCCCACAACTCGCTTCCTTCGTCTGCGACCGGGCTATCTCCTTTTCAGAGTAGCCTCGGGTACCAGCCTCCGCTGTTCTCATCTCAGTTCGCCGAGTCCAGCGTCCCCTCCGCTCAGGCTTTTGTCCAACGTTGCGAGCGCACCTGGAAGAGGGTCAGGTCTGCACTTTGCCGTTATAGGACGCAGACTGTGAGGGCTGCTAATAAGCGTAGAACTAAGAGTCCTAGATATTGTCGCGGTCAGAGAGTTTGGCTCTCCACTCAGAACCTTCCCCTTAAGACGGCTTCTCGCAAGTTGACCCCGCGGTTCATTGGTCCGTTCCGTATTTCTCGGGTCATTAATCCTGTCGCAGTTCGACTTCTTCTTCCGCGATACCTTCGTCGCGTCCACCCGGTCTTCCATGTCTCCTGTATTAAGCCCGTTCTTCGCGCCCCCGCTCGTCTTCCCCACCCCCCCCCCATCCTTGTCGAGGGCGCACCCATCTACAGGGTCCGCAGGATTTTGGACATGCGTCCTCGGGGCCGTGGTCACCAGTACCTCGTTGATTGGGAGGGGTACGGTCCTGAGGAGAGGAGTTGGGTTCCCTCTCGGGACGTGCTGGACCGTGCGCTGATCGAGGATTTCCTCCGTTGCCGCCAGGTTTCCTCCTCGAGTGCGCCAGGAGGCGCTCGGTGAGTGGGGGGGTACTGTCATGTATTGTCATGTTGTGTGTTTCTGTCCTTTCCCTTCACCCTGTCTCCCTCTGCTGGTCGTTGTTAGGTTACCTTTTCTCCCCCTCTTTCCCCCAGCTGTGCCTTGTCTCCTCCTAACTACCCATTCACCCCGTTTCCCACCTGTTCCCTTTTTCCCTCTGATTAGGTCCCTATATCTCTCTCTGTTTTTGTTCCTGTCCTTGTCGGATTCTTGTTTGTTGTGTTTCATGCCTGAACCAGACTATCGTCCTGTTTGCTGTAACCTTGTCCTGTCCTGTCGGAATCTGCCGGTCTATCTGAACCTACCTACGTTTGGTTATTAAAGAAGCTCTGTTTAAGTTAGTTCGCTTTTGGGTCCTCATTCACTCACCGTAACACCTTCTTCCACATGTTTGGTGTGTCTCCTAGGTGGCTTGTGGCAAACTTTAAACGACACTTTTTATGGATATCTTTAAGAAATGGCTTTCTTCTTGCCACTCTTCCATAAAGGCCAGATTTGTGCAATATACAACTGATTGTTGTCCTATGGACAGAGTCTCCCACCTCAGCTGTAGATCTCTGCAGCTCATCCAGAGTGATCATGGGCCTCTTGGCTGCATCTCTGATCAGTCTTCTCCTTGTATGAGCTGAGAGTTTAGAGGGACGGCCAGGTCTTGGTAGATTTGCAGTGGTCTGATACTCCTTCCATTTCAATTTTATCGCTTGCACAGTGCTCCTTGGGATGTTTAAAGCTTGGGAAATCTTCTTGTATCCAAATCCGGCTTTAAACTTCTTCACAACAGTATCTCGGACCTGCCTGGTGTGTTCCTTGTTCTTCATGATGCTCTCTGCGCTTTTAACGGACCTCTGAGACTATCACAGTGCAGGTGCATTTATACGGAGACTTGATTACACACAGGTGGATTGTATTTATCATCATTAGTCATTTAGGTCAACAATGGATCATTCAGAGATCCTCACTGAACTTCTGGAGAGAGTTTGCTGCACTGAAAGTAAAGGGGCTGAATAATTTTGCACGCCCAATTTTTCAGTTTTTGATTTGTTAAAAAAGTTTGAAATATCCAATAAATGTCGTTCCACTTCATGACTGTGTCCCACTTGTTGTTGATTCTTCACAAAAAAATACAGTTTTATATCTTTATGTTTGAAGCCTGAAATGTGGCAAAAGGTCGCAAAGTTCAAGGGGGCCGAATACATTCGCAAGGCACTGTAGGTCCTGAGACCTGGGGCCATTAAAAGGTCCTGGGGCAGTTACGGACAGAGGTCCTGGGGCCATTACAGACAGAGGGCTTGGGGTCATTACAAACAGAGGTCCTGGGGCCATTACAAACAGAGGTCCTGGGGCCATTACAAACAGAGGTCCTGGGGCCATTGCAGACAGAGGTCCGTCCTGGGGTCATTACAGACAGAGGTCCGTCCTGGGACCATTACAGACAGAGGTCCTGGGACCATTACAGACAGAGGTCCTGGGGCCATTACAGACAGAGGTCCTGGGGCCATTACAGACATATGTCCTGGTCCTCTTACTTACAGATTAGTGAGGAGCTGGAAAGAATAAGCCTTCCCCTGCATCCCAATAAAGCACAGTGCCCTGGTCAAAAGTAGTGCACTATATACGGAATACACACTACAGATGGGCAGGCTCCAAGTGTGGTCAGTCGGTTGAAGAGCACTTCAGCCACTAAGCAGCTAGGGCATCCTATGAGAGCACACTGCAGGGGAAAACACACTACTTAGGCTACATAACATGCTATTTTCCTATAGCTCTGGCTGGCCACGGTCTCTACTCCCTATCCTCAGCCAGTGATTAGCGCAGTGTCTGCTTTGCTCTGGCTTCTTAAACTGTATAGGAAGCACGGGAGAGATAAACAGACATTACTAACAGATCTGGGTCTGCCTGGGCGATCCTTAGATCCAGATCAGCTGTCAGTTGTGTCTAACTAGGGGCGACAGGTAGCGTAGTGGTTAGAGCATTGGGCCAGTAAGGTTGCTCGATCGAATCCCCGAGCTGACAAGGTAAAAATCTTTTGTTCTGCCCCTGAACAAGTCAGTTAACCCCCTGTTCCTAGGCCATCATTGTAAATAATACTTTCTTCTTAACTGACTTGCCTAGTTAAATAAAGGATAAACATTTAAATATCTATTATTAATCCTTGGCCATATCCTCCTGGATTTTCAGGAGTCTCAGGTTATCACAGATCTAGGATCAGATTACACAACCCTAAATCCCAACCTTAACAATAAAGAGCATGAAATCCAGTTCCTTCAGAAAGTATTCATATCCATTGACTAATTCCACATTTTGTTGTGTTAGTCTGAATTCAAAATTGCTGTAAAAAAAAAATATATATGTATATCACCCATCTATCTATACACCACATTGGCAAAGTGAAAACATGTTTTTTGACATTTATGCACATTTAATGAAAATTAAATACAGAAATATCTAATTTACAAAGGTTTGGACACACCTACTCATTCCAGGGTTTTTCTTTATTTTTACTATTTTCTACATTGCAGAATAATAGTGAAGACAACAAAACTATGAAATAACACACATGGAATCATGTAGTAATCAAAACACTGTTAAACAAATGAAAATATATTTTATATTTGAGATTCTTCAAAGTAGCCACCCTTTGCCTTTATGACAGCTTTGCACACTTCTCTCAACCAGCTTCATGAGGTAGTCACCTGGAATGCATTTCAATTAACAGGTGTGGCTCGTTAAAAGTTAATTTGTGGAATTTCTTTCCTTCTTAATGCGTTTGAGCCAATCAGTTGTGTTGTGATAAGATAGGGGTGACACACAGAAGATAGTCCTATTTGGTAAAATACCAAGTCCATATTATGGCAAGAACAGCTAAAATAAGCAAAGAGAAACAACAGTCCATCATTACTTTAAGACATGAATGTCAATTAATGCTGAAAATTTCAAGAACTTTGAAAGTTTCTTCCAATGCAGTCATAACAACTATAAAGCACTATGATGAAACTGGCTCTCATGAGGACTGCCACAGGAAAGGAAGACCCAGAGTTTCCTCTGCTGTAGAGGATAAGTTCATTAGAGTTACCAGCCTTAGAAATTACAGCCCAAATAAATGTTTCACAGAGTTCCAGTAACAGACACATTTCAACATCAACTGTTCAGAGGAGACTGCGTGAATCAGGCCTTCATGGTCGAATTGCTGCAAAGAAACCACTACTAAAGGACACTACTAAGAGGAAGATACTTGCTTGGGCCAAGAAACACAAGCAATGGACATTAGACTGGTGGAAATATGTGCTTTGGTCTGATGAGTCCAAATTTGAGATTTTTGATTCCAACTGCCGTGTCTTTGTGAGACGCAGAGTAGGTGAACGGATGATCTCCGCATGTGTGGTTCTCACCGTGAAGCATGAAGGAAGAGGTGACACTGGAATTTATTTAGAATTCAAGGCACACTTAACCAGCATGGCTACCACAGCATTCTGCAGCGATACACCATCCCATCTGGTTTGCGCTTAGTGAGACTATCATTTGTTTTTCAACAGGACTATGACCCAACACACCTCCAGGCTGTGTAAGGGCTATTTGACCAAGAAGGAGAGTGATGGAGTGCTGCATCAGATGACCTGGCCTCCACAATCACCCGACCTCAACCCAACTGAGTTGGACCGCAGAGTGAAGGAAAAACAGCCACCAAGTGCTCAGCATATGTGGGAACTCCTTCAAGACCGTTGGAAAAGCATTCCATGTGAAGCTGGTTGAGAGAATTCCAAGAGTGTGCAAAGCTGTCATCAAGGCAAAGCGTGGAATAATCTAAAATATTTTTTTATTTGTTTAACACTTTTTTGGTTACTACATAAATCTATATGTTATTTCATAGTTTTGATGTCTTCACTATTATAGTAAAGAGTTTTGCACACCTTAGACTGCACAATATTTACACATTTTTCTGTTTCTAATTCTTCAAGCTCTGTTGGTTGTTGATCATTGCTAGACAGCCAATTGTAAGTCTTGCAATAGATTTTCAAGTTGATTTTTAAGTTAAAACTAGGCCACTCAGGAACATTCAATGTCGTCTGCGTAAGCAACTCCAGTGTATATTTGGCCGTTTGTTTTAGGTTATTGTCCTGCTTAAATGTGAATTTGTCTGTCAGTGTCTGATGGAAAGCAGACTAAACCAGGTTTTCCTCTACGATCTTGCCTTTGCTTAGCTCTATTCTGTTTCTTTTTATCCTAAAAAAAAACACCTTAGTCCTTGCCGATGTCAAACATACCCATAACATGATGCAGCCACCATCATGCTTGAAACTATGAAGAGTGGTACTCAGTGATGTGTTGTGCTGGATTTGCCCCAAACATAAGGCTTTGTATTCAGGACATAAAGTTAATTTCTTTGCCAAAATGTTTGCAGTTTTACTTTAGTGCCTCGTTGCCTTCTTATTTTGTACAGGCTTCCTTCTTTTCACTCTGTCATTTAGGTTAGTATTGTGGAGTAACTACAATGTTGTTGATCCATCCTCAGTGTTCTCCTATCACAGCCACTAAACTGTAACTGTTTTAAAGTCAACATTGGCCTCATGGTAGAATCCCTGAGCGGTTTCCTACTTCTCCATGAACTGAGGTAGGAAGGTATATTTGTAGTGACTGGGTGTATTGATGCACCATCCAAAATGTAATTAATAACTTCACCATGCTCAAAGGGATATTCAATGTCTATTGTTTTTTTTACCCATCTACCAATAGGTGCCTTTATTCATGAAAACCTCCCTGGTCTTTGTGGTTGAATCTGTGTTTGAAATTCACTGCTTCACTGAGGGACCTTACAGATAATTGTATGTGTGGAGTAGAGATGGAGTAGTCATTCCAAAATCATGTTAAACACTATTATAGCACACAGAGTGAGTCCATGCAACTTAACGTTTTTACCCCTGAACTTATTTAGGCTTGTCATTTAGGCTTGAAAACTTATTGACTCAAGACATTTCAGCTTTTCATGTTTAATTAATTTGTTTAAAAAAAAATGGTATTGTGTGTATGCAAATTACCAAAAAACCTCAATGTAATCCATTTTAAATTCAGGCTGTAACACAACAAAATGTTGAAAGAGTCAAGGAGTGTGTGTACTTTCCGAAGGCACTGTAGATCAGACTCTGGACCAGCACCTGCTACCATACACATGGTATAAAGGCTCTGATCATAAACGTATATGTTGTGTATCAACCTGCATTATTTAATAGTAGTCATGTATCACTCCAGAGACTTGTATTCCAGTCATCTTTCATATGCTCCAGATGGAAACTTCTATATGTCTGATATATGGAGATGACCTGCTCCTGAACCTCAATGTCTTTCCCTGGCTGTCCTATCCCCATGAACATGAACCCAGGACTGATATGCTAGGCCTAGCTACTGTAGGTAGAACGATAATTCAGTAAACCTCAAATATGCTGTTGCTAAGCGTTAAATCACTGGTTGCCTTTGTTATTTACGGTTTGGGAAAAGGTGCTAAGGAGGGGAAGCTACTGTTTAACTTGTACAGCCACTCCCTTCCACCCCTACTGCTGTTCTAAATGTCTAGTGTTCCTTCCAGCAAGGTCCCAGCTTGAAACAATACAGGGCTAGGATTAGTGCAATTAACATACCTGCACTTCAAAGTCGAAAAACACCGGAGCTGCGTTAGATTACAGCTAACATAAGCAACACTTGTTAAACGCAAGCGACCGGGGCTGCAGCTGTAGCCTGACACTAAAGTTGTTCTTAATATAGATATATCTGTCATTTCCCTCTGCACGCATCATCTATAAACAGTGTTCAGTGATTATATACAGCGGAAATGGTTTCCTAATCCATGGTTTCATTATTTTGCGAAGAATCCACAGGCTATGTCCCCGCTTAGGAAGTAAATATGCCCCCCGTGACACAACTTCATCGCGTAGCTATTTCAAAACAACCCTGGACCGTGGGGACACTTTTCTTTCTCTTCTCTGGAATCAATTCTATAATTAGATTTAAACATGCCTTGTTCTACAGAAGAAGTAACCAGCATTACTTTAATCAGACACCCAAGAGAGAGCCAGGTCTCAAGAAAACAACCCTATTCTACTGTACATCTGTTATGACCCCGACAAGGTGGGGTCAGATTGTGGGCTGTTTCCCATGAATAGGCCTCTGATGGCACATTAAGGCACATCAATGACAACCAAGGGATCGCTACAGCATCACTTCACATGCTTTATTACAGGACTTGTCCACTCCCTAATCCTCCCTAGACCCTGCCTTATCATTCAGCTGGCTAGTCAGGGTTTCCGTTACAGCAAGCCAACCAACTGCTAGCTAAAGCTCTGGGTTGAACCCACTGGCCTAGACAACAGATAAAGATGTGAGTCTGTGTGTTGACCAGGAATGTAAATGATGGTGATTGGGGCTTTAGGCGTGACACTGGAATTTACTTAGCAGAGACTCTAGACGGCAGATGACAGATTTCTTCTGTGGTGTGTGTGTGTATGTGTGTGTGTTTAGGTTGAGATTGTGGCTCATTGTGCCTGACTGAGAATGACATCATCCCCCGTCCTGGAGCTTCCATAAGGGATGAGAGGAAGGAGAGATGGGAGGATGGGAGGATAGGAGGGATAGGAGGGATAGGAGGATGGGAGGAGGGCTGTGGTTTGGGATCCTGGTTAGTTGGAGAGAGTTCACTCTATTGTCTAGCTGCTTCCTGTCCAGGCAGCTCAGCTCTCATTGAGTGTCTGAAACACCCCCATCACCACGGCCATTATCTCTCCCTCATTGAATTCATCAAGCTTTCCTCAGCATGAGGCCTGTAGGCCTGATAAACAAGACATGGTGGACGTCACTACTACAGGCCCATGTCAGGGACTGGCTGACATACTTAGTGTTGACTTATTAAATGAGAGCTTCCCTTGCACTCACAACTCACACGGCCCATGTTGATGCCGTCATCGTCTGGGCCAAGAGTGTTCTCACCTCAGCGACAAGACACAACAGATGGTTTGGATCTGTCTGAGCCCTTGGGGTCTCTACAGTGGGAAATCTTGGAGAGATGAGAGAGAGAATTGTAGAGTGGCCAAACTAGCCCAGCCCAGCCCAGCCTAGGCCATCTGGCCCCTCCCAAGTGTGAAGGAAGACGTATAGAGGAAGACTTTTAGGTTTGATATAAAGGTCAGCCATTGAGCCTAGAGCAGAGTTACCGTAGTTAAGTTAATGCACGTTGTCTACAAACAGTGATACCCACAATTTCAAATAGGATGTTCAAGTTTGGACACTTCTACGGTGCGGCGGTGCCAAACGGAACCGAGCCAAAACTTTACCGGCAGTCACAGAGCCTAAAAGCTACATCAGATTTGGTCTTTGTTATTTTGGGTAATCATAAAACTGCCCGTAATACATGGGAGCTTGAAACGTGAGATCATTATGTTCTTTGTTTTAACAATGAGTGTGCTTTAAAATATGAGGTCATACTATACTTATATTAAATTAGAGATCCAGGCACAGTGTTTATGCACAGGGTTTTATTATCATGTGCTTGCTTGTCCATATTGTTCCTACCTTCTCTCTAGCTACATACTGAACGTTTATGAGTATTGGCAAAAACCATTCCCTGCTGTCATCCTGAGGATATAGAACAGGGAGGAGCAGGTGGAGGAGGAATGATGTGTAATGTCCTCAGTCTAACCCTACACTTGTAAATATGATGATAATGTCTTGGTATGTGTGGTGCTAACTTGTTGCCATGGTTAAAACTACATCTGGATCCCAAGTTGCAGAAGTACTGTAGTATCTATGGTACATGGTAACAACAAACATTACAATAGTATTCTACGTTTCAGTTTACGGGCCTACATTTTGTGTCGATTGGAAGCATTTTCTTATGACTTGAGGCAGGCTGAAATATTGAATACAAGAAACACAAAAATACAAAAAGTAACCAAAGACTGTAAACCCCTTGATATAACACCACTTCAACCAGCAGCATCCCTGATAGAGACTAACAGTGTCAGAACCTGACTTGTGTTCAGCCTCCTCACTCTGACATTGATCCTCTCCAGTTCACTCTCTCACTAAGCCAACTCTATGGCCTCTTCAACTCACTAGACTCCCGCCCCCCCCCCCCCCAGTTCTCCGTAAGGCACCTCTTTTGTTACCAGAGGATTACCTGGGGGGTGACCCCCACACATTTATCTCCAGATATTGGCTCCCTTTGCTCTTGCTGCTTGATACAGTCTGCCAATATGTTTTTCTGTGGAGGGAGAGAAAAGTAAAGTAAGGGGGGAGTTAATGGTACTGTAGATATCTGATCCTGTTCACTTCCCCCTGGCCTCATGTGCCGTTGCTGTATCCTTTAATGTTACACAAATTGCCCTCTCAGGTTTCTCTAAACCTGTGGTAAACTGTACCCCTCCGAAACGCTCATAACATCAAGAGAATAATATGAGATCTGCATCAAACACCGACATAATACGATAATCACACACAGTATGTTGCTTATTCGTTCATGTAGAAAGATAGAATGGCTGAGGGTAGAACAGGTACTTGATTATTCACTTGAAATGGTTGCTCAAAAGCAGTTGTGCCAAGGACAGATTTGCTAACCACCATTTTGTAATTAGATTATGTTTCTGGGGGGGATGTTGTTTTTCTATAGTGCTGCAGTTGATGGAAGTAGTCTTTCGAGTTGTGTGGCCTTTAAAACTACTATAATTAGCCGCTCCAGCCATTGGGCCTGCTGTATACTTGTTAAAATTGACTGAGAACTGGTCAAGTCTCTGGATTCCTGTCGTAAAAAGCCTGGATTTTGTTTTATGTTGAGCCATGGGTATTCACACGATTTGAATTACGTTTCTGTAATGTTCTCCAAGAAGCTTGGTGGGCTTGTAAAATGTTAACGTGTTTTAATTTAGTGCTTTTACACCTTGTCCACGTGGCTTTTTGAATGTAGACGGATTTCATAATCGTCTTCATTCCTATGACCGTTAGAATAAATGGAAAAGGTCTTCATCAGTCTTCACAGACACCTGCATTGGGCCAGGCCAGGAGAAGAGGAGGGAGACATTTCAGACACTACAGAGTTTCTTATTTCCCTGGTTGAAACATCTCATCAAAGCCCCCAAGATGCATTGGGACAGGGTGGTCCCTGTGACAGCTCTTCATTGTTTCCTGCCAAACACCAAGTCTAGTTTTACAGTTTGGTTTCTATATCATGACTTGACATCCGACCACCTTCAGTCTCGACAAGTTCTCCCAAGGCTTCAGGATATGGCCTTGAATTAATCTCTCCCATTTTAACCACAAACTATTCATCTGTCCCATTGTAACCACAACCTCAACCCCTTGTCTCAGTTTCAGACAGTCTATTCTTCTTGGACTTGCTACATTTGAAAGTCGACGCTTGTAAATTCCCTGTGTTAGTGAGGGTGGGTGGGGACATGTTAGATAACAGTTATTAGCAGACTGACCTAGCTTGCCTCTAACAAAGGGCTGCATTCACACCAAACAAGTAAACAAACTTGATGGCGGCCGTGTCGAGTCTGCGTCAGCAGCCGAATTCCCATCAAGGAAAAGTAAATTGAACCTCCATCCCCATAAATGTTAGAAATGAACAGTTACCACCTCAAAATTAGCCTTTTCCTAACTCTTTGCGCGAGTTATGAGGTCGACTTTAGATTTTACACAAAGTTAATAAAACTGTGTGTACACACAGAAGTTGGAAGTGTGTACACCACATTAGCTTCCATGTTGATGGGAGAGCCCCATGAATAATAGCAGATACAAATCCAACTCTGACTCATTGAGGACGTAACACAACATGACCTTGGAGCGTTGCTCCTGGTATATGGTGAACGTTGCTCCTGGTACAGTGCCTTGCGAAAGTATTCGGCCCCCTTGAACTTTGCAACCTTTTGCCACATTTCAAGCTTCAAACATAAAGATATAAAACTGTATTTTTTTGTGAAGAATCAACAACAAGTGGGACACAATCATGAAGTGGAACGACATTTATTGGATATTTCAAACTTTTTTAACACTTCAAAAACTGAAAAATTTGGTGTGCAAAATTATTCAGCCCCTTTACTTTCAGTGCAGCAAACTCTCTCCAGAAGTTCAGTGAGGATCTCTGAATGATCCAATGTTGACCTAAATGACTAATGATGATAAATACAATCCACCTGTGTGTAATCAAGTCTCCGTATAAATGCACCTGCACTGTGATAGTCTCAGAGGTCCGTTAAAAGCGCAGAGAGCATCATGAAAAACAAGGAACACACCAGGCAGGTCCGAGATACTGTTGTGAAGAAGTTTAAATCTGGATTTGGATACAAAAATAATTCCCAAGCTTTAAACATCCCAAGGAGCACTGTGCAAGCGATAATATTGAAATGGAACGAGTATCAGACCACTGCAAATCTACCAAGACCTGGCCGTCCCTCTAAACTTTCAGCTCATACAAGGAGAAGACTGATCAGAGATGCAGCCAAGAGGCCCATGATCACTCTGGATGAACTGCAGAGATCTACAGCTGAGGTGGGAGACTCTGTCCATAGGACAACAATCGTATAGTCGTATATTGCACAAATCTGGCCTTTATGGAAGAGTGGCAAGAAGAAAGCCATTTCTTAAAGATATCCATAAAAAGTGTCGTTTAAAGTTTGCCACAAGCAACCTGGGAGACACACCAAACATGTGGAAGAAGGTGCTCTGGTCAGATGAAACCAAAATTGAACTTTTTGGCAACAATGCAAAACGTTATGTTTGGCGTAAAAGCAACACAGCTCATCACCCTGAACACACCATACCCACTGTCAAACATGGTGGTGGCAGCATCATGGTTTGGGCCTGCTTTTCTTCAGCAGGGACAGGGAAGATGGTTAAAATTGATGGGAAGATGGATGGAGCCAAATACAGGACCATTCTGTAAGAATGATGGAGTCTGCCTGATGGAGTCTGCAAAAGACCTGAGACTGGGATGGAGATTTGTCTTCCAACAAGACAATGATCCAAAACATAAAGCAAAATCTACAATGGAATGGTTCAAAAATAAACATATCCAGGTGTTAGAATGGCCAAGTCAAAGTCCAGACCTGAATCCAATCGAGAATCTGTGGAAAGAACTGAAAACTGCTGTTCACAAATGCTCTCCATCCAACCTCACTGAGCTCAAGCTGTTTTGCAAGGAGGAATGGGAAAAAATGTCAGTCTCTCGATGTGCAAAACTGATAGAGACATACCCCAAGCGACTTACAGCTGTAATCGCAGCAAAAGGTGGCGCTACAAAGTATTAACTTAAGGGGGCTGAATAATTTTGCACGCCCAATTTTTCAGTTTTTGATTTGTTAAAAAAGTTTGAAATATCCAATAAATGTCGTTCCACTTCATGATTGTGTCCCACTTGTTGTTGATTCTTCACAAAAAAATACAGTTTTATATCGTTATGTTTGAAGCCTGAAATGTGGCAAAAGGTCGCAAAGTTCAAGGGGGCCGAATACTTTCGCAAGGCACTGTATATGG
Source organism: Oncorhynchus mykiss (assembly GCF_013265735.2). Lineage (NCBI taxonomy): Eukaryota > Metazoa > Chordata > Actinopteri > Salmoniformes > Salmonidae > Oncorhynchus > Oncorhynchus mykiss. Next base: position 10,857,822 of record NC_048571.1, on the reverse strand, counting down.
TGAATGCTCACGTTTACATCTGTGGAATAGAAGTATGTCCAATGATCTGAAGTAAAACAAATCAAATTACAGTTTATTTTGTCACATGCGCCGAATACAACACAACACGAATACAACCTTACCGTAAAATGCTTACTTACTTACAAGCCCTTAACCAACAATGCAGTTTTAAGAAAATAGAGTTAAGAAAATATTTACAAAATAAACTAAAGTAAAAAAATGAAATAAAAGTAACACAATAAAATACACAATTTTACACAATAAAATAACAATAATGATATACAGGGTCAATGTGCGTGTGTACAGGTTAGTCCAGGTAATTTGTACATGTAGGTAGGGGTATGGTTTAGAATTCATTGGTGTTTGTTACAATACAGGGTTGTATTTTTACATTGTTTGTATTTAACTGGGCAAGTCCGTTAAGAACAAATTCTTATTTACAATGATGGCCTACACCGGCCAAACCCGGACGACTCTAAGCCAATTGTGCGCCGCCCTATGGAACTCCCAATCACGGTCGGTTGTGTTACAGCCTGGAATCGAACTAGGGTGTCTGTAGTGACGCCTCAAGCAGTGCCTTAGACTGCTGCACCAATCAAAATTAAGCAACACACAGCACTTGACATAAACCATTAGACCTTACATCAGGGGCAAGTCATGTCAGAGAGAAGCCCCTTGTTCTGAGCGATCCAGCCCCCTGGCTTGTACAAAACATGTTTGTGTCTCTTTTGGCATGTGTTGTTACTGACTGCTGAATGTCATTTGACATGACAGAACACAGAATGACACAAGATTGCGAATAAAATTCCTCCAAAAAGATTTACATGAAATGCCACTGTGATTAGGGGCAGATGCCATCAAAACACAAAGAATGTTTGTTTGCCACATCCCAGTTTGAATGAAACGTTTTCACAATTCAGCCAGACAGAGAGAGAGCCATCCGGCCCAGAGAATGGAGAATGCATTCACCTCGACAAGAGATTTCAACTGGCAGCTCTGGGCCACTTTTCCCCCATAATTCACTCACTATCTTGACACCATGTTGGCGGGAGAGCATGAGCAGCTCCAGCACATTGTACAGACAGACACAGCTGCTGCTGCCAGCCTCAGAGACGTCATGTTCATGTCTACGTCCAAAATGGCACCCTTTTCCCGTTATAGTGCGGTATACTTGGGACCAGAGTCCATAGGGCTCTGGTCATAATTAGTGCACTATATAGGGAATGGGGTGCCATTTGGGACGCAACAACCTTCAAGCTGTTAGTCGCTTCCTTCCAGCCTGACAATATGAAAAGAACTTCCTTTACCCGTGTCGTGCCAGCCATAATTTAAGAGGTACTGTGTAGGCTATCCACTCAAACAACTGCTACAGAGAGAGAGAAATCAGATCTCTGGTAAAAGTATCCTCAACATGTAATTCCTGGCATTTTTGCTCCTCTGTTGTAAATGAAGACTCGTCTTTACTCATCAGATTCAATGGAGGCAGAACATGGGGAAGACATTTCAGGCTTACTGGTGTGTTAACTGCTAGATTTCCTTCCCAAAGTTCCATTTACTTTTTGGAATACCTCTGGGGGAGTGGAATGAAACCCTAATAGCTGGACACACTTACGCAAGGGAGGAATCCATTTATACAAGGGACAGTGACACAAACTTGGCAAATCATAACTGGGCTTAAATTCCCTGAAAGTTGGAGAGTTTTATACAGTACATCAAAATGCAGGAGGATAGTAGTGGGAGGCATCGTTCATTATGCAAAGCACTGATGTGCTTAATCATCCAAAGTAATACACTCTCTCTCTTTCTCTGTCTCACAGGGGGAAAATAGGAGCTGAGAGTAGAGTATGTACTCTGTGGTCTGCCAGGCTAATCACTGCATTATGTCAGAGATATGTAATCACACGACGCCATACAATGACGGCTCCCGGACCTAATAGGCCCACACATTTACAGAGGTAACGGAGAAACGTCTGACAGCTCTGCACACTGAGAAAAGCACTTACATGTCGTAAAACGGGCCTTTAATCATTATGTCCAAGGTTTTAGTTATAGTTCACCTCCTAGACACATTACTGGTTGAGGTTCAGCTAGGTACTGTACTGTGGTAAAAATATGGCCATCATTATAGATCTTGTGTATTGAGTACAGTGCACTAAAAGTGTCCATTAGTTTTTAAGGTTTTTAACAGGCTTTCTCATCACAATATGTAACCTGGTGGGATCTGCTTCGGTTCTATTAGAGGCAGACCATAGTGGAGCACACTGATCAAAGCGTTGGTCTCATCATTGTCACGTCCATGGCTAGACAATTCTCTCACTATCTTGCAGTAGAGGAGGAAGAGGGACTGCTGGCAGACTAGTCTGTCAGGTCACAATCAGGAAGCAGCTCACATTTTCCAATCGGTCCAAGGCCACGCCTGTGTGACACAATTACAGTGTGTACAGGTGTGGGATCTTAATTTGACCAGTTTCTCACAGCAGGGACGTAATCCTGCAGCAACAGGACATGTGAATTATTATGTGGGTTATAATTAAATGGACATTTTTGTAGGGGTTGATGCATTTTTCATAAGGTAAAATCAAGTCTGAAATTTCAAAGTGCAAATTACAAACTTTAGAATCCTTTTTAAACGTCCCCTGGTTTAGGTTTTAGGTTTGATTTATTCACACCAAAGAAAAGGAGTGAAAGACAAAACAGTAGAGATAAAACAAAACGGGTAAAAACGGTGTGCAGGTGAGGTATGAAGCCCAAAAGGGCTTATATGAAAACCACACCATAACTATAAGTACAGCAAAAAAAAGTTTGCAACAGGGTGATCAAATGAACTGTAAAGACAGAAAAGAAGAGAGAGAAGTGGATTTCCCCTTAGGTTCCATATTTAGTTGAGTTTGTAGCTTCAGCCACCTCAAGAGGATACGTTTCTACCTGAATACACACTGTATCATGTGAACTGCCATAAAACATATATACAGGCTTTTCAAGTTCAGACAAGAAAGTATTCAGAGAGGAAGTCATAAAACAAACCACATTAACTACAATAATCGTCTAACAAGTCTGGTTAGTAGGTATGGTCTTTTCGTACGAAAAAAGCAGTATTCTTGTGAATTCGATTTTTCAAAGGATGAATCGTAGGACACTGACACAACTCTCACACTTGCAGAAATTCTGAATGCACAGAGTTATATTGGCTGAATCACTTAAGCCAAAATGTCCTCAGTCCCTATTTCCCAGTAGTGGAAGGTCAAAGATATACTGACACAACCGGAGCCGAGTTCCAGCTCGTTTTGTTTGGACAAAGCACATCGAGGGGAGTCTGTGTCATCTGTATGTTTAGAAGGAGTTGGTGAATATGTCATAGCTGTGTGATGATTCTGGACCTCACCACAGTTCCTGTGGTTGGGCCTTAGAGCACACTACTACACACATTTCAAACAATGTCTCCCCTTCAGACATGGAAAACTTACTGCAAGTGTGTGTGTGTCTCTGCTCTTCTCCTTTCCAAGTCCATGACCTCTATGTTTGCAACTCTTTCCACATCAAAAAGCAGAGATGAACGATCATATAACATTTTTGACATTCCAATTAAAGATGGTTTCATGTTTCTTTTATCTTATTCCTTGCTGGGGATAAACATTTTGCTGGCAAGTCACAACATTCTGTCATGTTTTCTCTATACCTTCAGCCCTACACTGAAATTCCAAACAGGAATGTACAGCATGCGTAAGTGAAGCAAAGCCTTCTGGGAGCCGTGGCAATACAGGTGTGCTATTCCTTTATTAAAGTCATGACCAACTGTTAAGAGTCTTGGCTGGATGCGCTTTAATCTAATTGGTCAGCAACAGATGATTCATTACTCTGCTGCCTCTAGTAGTTAATGAGAGAGTAATAGCATCTAAAATAGATAGTCAAGATGTGACAGGGGATCCTGCTTGTGTGTGTACCAGTAACAGCTGGATGATAACTTCTTAAAACATAGTCCTGGACATTTGTAGTCGATCCTACCCTGAAGGTGTAGTCATACTGAGAGAGGTATGCTGTTCCTGCTCATACATTATAATGAATTCATGGAAGCAGATCAAAACGCGCCAGTGTTCTATCTTCGAGAACTGAGAAGGAACTGCGTCCCAAATGGCACCCTATTCCCTATATAGTGCACTACTTTTGACCAGCGCCCAATATGCGGTCCTGGTCAAAAGTAGTACCCTACATAGGGAACAGGGTGCCATTTGGGATGCAGAGTAATAATAAGCATCACAAGGAATGATGGAATGGCAGTGGAATGTTCCAGATGCACCTGAATGATGTAATCATGACAGGGTCAGTGGACCGGCACACTGAGCCCCTGTGTGTGAGATGGGACTGTAGAGATGTAGAGAGAGAACACCTATCCATCTTACTAGGCTGTCAAACCAATGACCAGAGCGCTACTTTTTCATGAGAAACAGCATTTCTGTCTAAAGGTATTTTCACCCACTAACAAGAAAAGAAAAACAAAACATCCAGATTTGCATATTAACATATTAGTCAACAAAATTAACCTTTCACCTTTCAAACCCAAAAGAGACAGAGTGAGCTGATGTGCCTCAGTGCCGTATGTTACACACGTGTTGAAATCATGTTTCAGGCAACATCTGCTGATGGTTAGAGTGCTCAGTGCTACTCTGCTCTCACACCCCACTACTGCCACACACAAACACAAAGTACACTGTAGTGAGGTCCTCAGGCCTGGACATGGCTCGATAGCCAATTAATCAGAGGGGGCTGCTTGACCTCTATCAACCCCCCCCAAACCCTCTCTCCCCCTTAACTCCCAGATTAACATGCTACATGAGCTTTCCAGGACCAGGAAGGGTCACCCAACAGTTGGAGGCTCAGTGCCAAAATAAAGAGGGAGAAAGAGACAATGAGAAATGAGAAAGAGAGGAAGAAATGGAGGGAGAGAGAGCAAGAGAGAGAGAGAGAAGAGAGAGAAGAGAGAAGGGGAGCTCTGGTGTCTCGTCTGTACTTAAATCCCTACACATAGCCCTCGTAGTATGTAATCACACTCGCTGCTTGCCAGCAGGGTCCAGAAAGGAAATGACTGCATCCAGCGAAAATGCATCATACAACAATGGATTAACGGGCATGAAATGAAAAACTGGTGCTGCGCAGTGCTCTTCAAACGGGTGAGCTATGGCCAAGCTTTAGTGCTGAGATCACAGAGGCTATTGTCGCTCTCTTCAGACCAGTGACAATTGGTTTGTCCATCTACATTCTGTGTGTTCTGAGGTTTTCCTGTTTATTGTTTCTGCCCCCTGTGATTATCTTTGGGAATGGCTGTCTTCAGAACAGAAGCTGCCACACGACGTATCAGGTCCTGAAATGGGACGACTACTACTGTTAAAGTATTTATTGAAATCCTTTGGGGAATTAGTTTTGCTGTAGACATCCAAGAGAGTCGAAGAGAATGTGTTTCCATTTTGAGCAAAAAGGTTTATGATGGTTTAAAGAAGCCTTTTTACCCCCTGGTTCATGTCCATGTTTGGTCCAAATGGTAAACACAAGACAAGACAGCAACACAGTCTGTGTACGTGCTGGTGGGCTGTTGAATGCCAATACTCAGAGTTACTTTGAGAAAGTGACTCTAATGTTTCTTTGTCCAGGTCCAACTTTATTTAGTGATTTTGTTTGGCTTGAATAAACACTGTTCGTCATACATGCTACTTATTAAGTATTAAATGACACAGTCTTAATGGAACATAGCCCTTCAGTAATCTTAAGGGTTGCTTACTCTCTAGACATTTGATAGTTTGTAACAGCATAGGATAATATCATAATTACCCAGAATTCAGCCATGTAAAAATAATCAATCTTCTGAGGATAGTCTAGACCAGGTATTCCCAAACGGGGTTCCTCGCAATGCCCCCGGGTTTACGCCAAATACAAATGTGTTTCACATTTTTATTAAATTAGAATTGAAAACTCTTCACATTTTCAAACAGTCCATTTGTATTTTCCAACGGGGCTATACATTTGATTGAGTTTTTTTTCTCACCTGAGTAGCCTCGTTTCACTGCCAAAAATAAAATTAAACCATCTAGTGTTCAGCAAAATAACAACACTGTCAAATACAGGTAGCCAAGTCAAATAATTAACATCCAATCACATTAACCATTAGTCTCTCGCGGGAATTCCACTAACGGTCCATATTTAGCCAAACGTAGCTGCTGCTCATTCTGTTTGCTCAAAAATGGATAAATGGTTAAAAAAGTAAGGCCCACGTCCATAGAGACACATACCAGCTCTACTAGTAGTACTGCTACTACCAGCAGTACTACACCTGCACCTGTTGACGACACAAGCTGTTCTGCTTCCACGAGCACATCCAATGGTAGCATCAGTAATTCTATATTTGTTGTTAGCCCAGCTAGCATGGACACTGACAGTTGTGAATCTGATGCAGACGAAGAGCTACTGCCCCCTTACCCGGGAAAGCACAGAACAACAGACAGGGACATTGGACTATCGAAGAGGCGCAAATATGATGAGAACAACTTTGATTTGGGTTTCACTTATATTGGGAGTAGTGCCTTTCCTCAGCCACAGTGTGTTATATGTGCAAAAGTACTATCTCACAACTCGATGAAACCTTCACTCTTGCGCCGACATTTTAAGCTACTGGACAGCTTTGTGACATCAAATGGACTTTAGTGGTCAAGATGTGTTGGTATCTGTACTGATGGCGCAAAAGCCATGACAGGGAGACACCACTTGGGTACACTGCAGCATCCACCGAGTGTTTTGGACACAGTGAAAATGGTTAACTTTGTTAAAGCAAAGCCCCTAAACTCTTGTGTATTTTTTGCACTAAGCAATGATATGGGCAGTGACCATGTCATGCTTTTACAACATACAGAAGTGATCTGGTTACCGAGGAGCAAAGTATTGACACGTTTTTTTTAATTGAGAGAAGAGCTTAAAGTTTTCTTTACTGACCATAATTTTCACTTGTCTGACTGCTTGCATGATGACGAGTTTCTCACACGACTGGCCTATCTGGGGGATGTTTTTTTCTCGCCTGAATGATCTGAATCTAGGATTACAGGGACTCTCCGCAACTATATTCAATGTGCCGGACAAAATTGAGGCTATGATTAAGAAGTTGGAGCGCTTCTCTGTCTGCATTAACATGGACAACACACATGTATTTCCATCATTGTATGATTTTTTGTGTGCAAATGAACGGGCAATGTCAAATGTGATATAGCGAAGCACTTGAGTGTGTTGAGTGTGGTGCGCAATTACGCAGGTACTTTCGCGAAACAGATGACACACATTCGTTATCCCTTTCATGCCCTGCCTCCAGTCCACTTAACGATATCTGAACAAGAGAGCCCTATCGAAATTTCACCAAGCGGTTCTGTGAAAATGTTATTTAATCAGAAGGCACCGCCAGATTTCTGGATTGGCAGCGCTCAGAGTATCCTGCCTTGGAAAATTGCGCTGTTAAGGCACTGATGCCCTTTGCGTACCCATGTGAGAGTGGATTCTCGGCCCTCCCTAACATGAAAACGAAATACAGGCACATTTTTGTCACAGCCGGGTTGTGACAAAAACTCACACTCATTCTTATGTTTAATAAATGCATTGCATAGTGTGTGTGTGGCAGGCTTACAATTATGGCAAAAAACAGCATTTGAGAGTGCGCTGACCCTGGTGCTAGAGAGGGTACGCAGCTGGAGGTTGAATGTTTGAAGGGGTACGGGACTATAAAACGTTTGGGAACCACTGGTCTAGACAAACAACCAGGGATTAGATGAGGTAAGACAACACCTCAGAGACCCACCTTTACTCTACACTTGTTCCCCAAGCACTTCACTTGTTGCTCTAGTTCTGCTCCAGCCGGTCTCTGAGCGAAGACAGATGACGAAGGCAGACGTAGAAGAAAACTTTCAGCTCTACTTTCTTTACAGTTTACTCACTCAAACCCAAATCTGGATGTCCTCTAGTCTACAAAGCTATGGCCAAACTTTAGTCATTACCATGGCGACCTGACATCTTGTTGAACATGCAGTATGATTAATGCGCTTTTCCTCCTAGGCCATTGTGTTCTTTCTCTCACGTATAAATCTTTCACCTTGTTCTCACAGAGTAATTAACGTGAACCCTGGATGGAGGGATATTTATCATGGCACTTCAACACTTCCTGACACACTCCTCTGAACCGTGACTGAGCCCAGTGCTGCAGGCCCAGGCCGTGGCCGCCAAGCCAAACACACCGACCAACCCAGAGAGGTTCTGATAATGCGGTCATCATAATTAGGGCACCTCACTCTGGACCGGGCTAATGGCCAAATCTCTCTCTCTCTGAAGTGATTTGGTGGACGTGTGAATGAATCTGGCTGAGGCAGCAGGGGTGGCTGCTCGTTTTACACAGATTTACAATGATGGATGTCTCTACAGGAAGGCATAGCCTCAGTCAGAAGGTGAACTCCCTGTTAGGGCTTGAAAGTTCTCTGTCAGGGTGGATACACTTAAGCCAGATCTCTCTGACTTCACTTCGCACTGACTGACATTGCCATATAAAGACATTTCTATTGACACAGAGAATCTGACAGAGTACGTATTTGCAGAGAGAGAGAGAGAGAGAGAGAGAGAGAGAGAGAGAGAGAGAGAGAGAGAGAGAGAGAGAGAGAGAGAGAGAGAGAGAGAGAGAGAGAGAGAGAGAGAGAGAGAGAGAGAGAGAGAGAGAGAGAGAGAGAGAGAGAGAGAGAGAGAGAGAGAGAGAGAGAGAGAGAGAGAGAGAGAGAGAGAGAGTGAGATGTTGCTTATAACAAGGGCAAAGGCAGTTTAATTTTGGGCCAAGTCATCGAGTTTGACTTCAACACACCCGATCTGAACACTATGGTCGAGTTTCTAAGTACCAAAAAGAGTCTGGGTCATGTTTGAGTTACGACACAATTAATGTCTATAATAGGGGAACTCTGTACTCTGTCCGATGGTCTGTTAATGTGTATAAAGTGTAATGTAGTGTTTGTTTTGGACATCTCCTTGGCATGCCCATTCATTTGCTGTAATATTATCCATAGAGTATATTACAGTTCAATTATCACAGTTGCAGAACCCTGGATGAAAGCTAAACGTGTGTAAAACGGGGAACCTTCAAGAAAGTGTTTCTCTGTATGTAACTACAGTCTGCTATTCATAATGTCCTTCTAAATTCCAGGTAAATACCAGCCAACCGTAAAGAACACGTATTACTCTAATATCTAGCCTACACAAACATCAGTAGCGGTCTATAGCAGCTATTCAGGGTTGGGTTATTGTTCTTTGGAAGCCAATGAGTAAAGTTTCTTCTGGCATTATGCATCACTCTGTCGTCTTACGACAACATGTCTCAACACAACCTGGGTTATAATACAGCCACGTCATTTATAAGGGGATTACCAATCAAAGGCAACCTGATACTGATGTATTGAATTATTTATCAAGCGTTTGGTTTTAAGTCCCTCCTTTCTATGTGAAAACAGTAAATACAAACCATCCATAAAGATTTTGGCATGTAGGTGTTCATTTCAAGATCATTCATTCAACCCCTTGAGGAGCCTTTCTGAGGAGCGTGCTCAGCTCTGTGTGTGTGTGTGTGTGTGTGTGTGTGTGTGTGTGTGTGTGTGTGCATACATGCGTGTTTGCCTGCCTTTGCACATGTATGTTTGTTAAGTGTTGAGAAACAGAGCAAGAAAGACCTTTCTCGTTCCTGCTCCAGCAGGTTGGTGAACTCGTCACTCTTCCTCATGAAGTCTCCATGGTTCCTCTTCTCGTCGTCCAGCTTGTACAGGGCGCGCTTGTGGGACTGCTCAGTCAGCAGCAGCTGCTCCAGCATGCGACGGTGGGTCTCCCTCTGCTTCTCCACCAGCTTGTCCAGCTAGGAGAGACCAGAGCATTTACTGACCACTCCAAATACACTTCCTGTCACCTCTATGTGAGGTGATATCGGATGTATTAATGTATTTTCAAATGTGATTGTCCAGTCATGAGACAAAAACACAAAAATTGATCTTTGAACCTACAAAGTAGCTACTTCATATACATTTTAGCAGACTCTTATCCACAGCGACTTACAGGAGCAATTAGGGTTAAGTGCCTTGCTCACGGGCACATCAACAGATTTTTCACCTAGTCGGCTTGGGGATTCGAACCAGCCACCTTTCTGTTACTGGCCCAATGCTCTTAACCGCTAGGCTACCTGCCGCCCATATACTGTAGCTGAAGTCTCAACACTTCCAAGTCGTCTTATCAGGGTGCTACTGACCCCAGACTTTACTGAGCTGCTGTATTGAATGTTGAGACTGTGCTACCTCAGCCATGGGCCTCTCGTAGATGTCCTCCTGGAAGCTCTCAGCCTTGCTCTGGACGGTGTCTCTCTGCAGGGCCTGAAGGACCTTCTGTGGGGTGACGAACCCATACTGGGCCTCCAAGAGGGCCAAGTCAATCTTCTCAGCCTTCAACACCGTGATCACCTCGTCTCTGGCCTGTGGTAGGGGGGAGAGAGAGAGGGAGAGAGAAGAGGACACAGTTCTATGAGCATGATAGCTAGACTACCCATGGTTTAGTATTACCAAGAAGCCAAGTGATCTGCCTCTCCTCACCAGATAACCCAGAACCAGCCAAACCCTTGCCCAGTCTCCTAGTCTCTCCTCACCAAACAACCCAAAACCATCCAAACCCTGGCCAGTCCCACAGTCTCTCCTCACCTGCAGTTCTCCTTCTAGCATGGAGAGAAGGAACAGAAGGTCGTCTCGGGAGAGATCCCTGGTCTTCCCTCCTGCTGCCTTCTCCCTCCGACTGTTACTGCTGGCACTGCCACTCCCACTTCTGCCACTGCCCTCCTTTTCCTTCCTCTGGACAGTGCCTGTGTTTGTGCCTGTGTCATCGGGGGGCTCCCTGTGCCTGGCCTGTCCTGCACCCCTACCCTGGGGCTCCTCACGTTCTGTGGCCCGCCGCTGCGATCGTGCCTGGTGCTGAGCCAGCTTAGCCTTTGCTGTGTCCTCTAGGCTGTTGCTACGGGAACGCATGGTTTTTTACCTGCAGGGGGAACAGGAAGGAACATAGTGGAAGGAGATTGATAGATGGGTTGGGGTGGGGTTGGGTGTAGCCGTGGGGTAAAGGGTTGGTGGGTTGAGGCAGGCGACAGCTGTGTGAAGGGAGTGATTTGTTTTATTCAGCCCCGAAGCTCAGTCGTCCAGGCTCTGTATCATTGTGGTTTAGTTAAATCACTGACTCATGACAATGATGAAGCCATGAATGGTCAGACAGTCTTAAGCTCCATTCACTGTGTCATTTATCGTTTTCTGCGTTATATAGTACCGGGAAAGGTAAACATGCACCTTGATGAAAAAGTGATTGTGAATACAAATCCTTAAGAGGCATAGGCCAATCTCTGTTCTGTGTGTTTGATCTGAGGATGAAAAGAAAAACGCCTTGAATCATTCATTACATCACCAGTTGTATTAGTGGCCTGGCTGACAGTTTATGAGTAAGAGGGATAGCTGTTTGACTGCATATGTACACATGCAAGGCACGGAATGATTCGGGGATGATGTCATTGCCGCAAGCAGCAGTCTGCTTGAACAGATCTAAACTCAGAGATCTGGGCTCCAGGCGAGAGCAGAGAGCAGCCATATCCGTTAGTGAGGGTTTGCTTACACCATCACAATGCACTCGTCCCAGGAGGATAGCGTGTAATTCCGTAAACCTTCATCAGGGTTCTGTTGATGAGTAAACTGTGCCACAGTAGACACTAAAGCAATCAGGCCCTGTTTGGCCCTAATGGATTGCAGCTATTACTCACAGTTAGTCTTGCAACATTTGAGCTGTTCAAACAGACAAAGGGCACAGCTGGGATCCAGGTCGACAAGGAGTTGGTTACGCAACACCTCTAAAGAGTTCAACCCGGGTCACTGTGTTTGGCTGTCCCCATAGGAGAACCCTTTGAAGAACCCTTTTTGGTTCCATGAAGAACCATTTCCACAGAGAGTTCTACATGGAACCCAAAAGGGTTCTACCTGGAACCAAAAAGGGTTCTCCTATGGGGACAGCCGAAGAACCCTTTTTCTAAGTGTGTACTGCCAAAGTGCCAAACCTGACGATTGCAGAGTGCTCAGTGAGTGTATAATAATATCTAACAATCTTCTTGATTGACTGTCATGAGAGCTCAGATATGCCCCAGTGTTCTCTGCTGTGCTGTGTGTGTTTGTGTGAGACTGAAATAGAGCTGGCTGGAGTGGAGTGTCTGGCATGTCTCCATATCAACTCTGGCTGTTGTTCGCTCACTTCCCTGACAAAGATGTGTGTTTTGAGAGTAAACATTGCCGAGGGCCCACGCTACTGGTCAGTGTTGGGTTTGACAGTCACACAGGCTGTCCTGATCCATGACTGTAATGGTTAGACGTAGGAGTGCTGGGAAACCTATACTGTGAGAGAACTATACTTCTGTTTAGAACCTCTCACTGGGAGAATCTAGGGTTCCAATCCTAGGCTGGATCACTCCCTTTGGCACATCTATACTGGCTGTGTACACTACTTTCAGAAAAACGTTGGTAACACTTTATTTTTAGAGCCTACTTTCCTTTGGAAGCTCTCACCCATTTCACTCCCTCCAGATCATGTAATAGTCCAACAATAAAGTAAACAAAAATGAACAAGAATGTGCAAAGAGAGACCTTTGCAGGAAAGTACCAGTTATTCAAGCAAGCCAAATGAAAGCACGGTTTGAGATGATGATGTTTTTGGAATTATCTCTGAACTTCTCAGAAGAGCACAAAACTAAAACACCAGTTATGGAACTGCTGATGTCGTCTATGTATGAACTGTGAACATGGTTTTATTGTTGTGATGTAGTCTATGTATGAACTGTGAACATGGTTTTATTGTTGTGATGTAGTCTATGTATGAACTGTGAACATGGTTTTACTGTTGTGATGTAGTCTATGTATGAACTGTGAACATGGTTTTATTGTTGTGATGTAGTCTATGTATGAACTGTGAACATGGTTTTACTGTTGTGATGTAGTCTATGTATGAACTGTGAACATGGTTTTACTGTTGTGATGTAGTCTATGTAAGAACTGTGAACATGGTTTTATTGTTGTGATGTAGTCTATGTATGAACTGTGAACATGGTTTTATTGTTGTGATGTAGTCTATGTATGAACTGTGAACATGGTTTTATTGTTGTGATGTAGTCTATGTATGAACTGTGAACATGATTTTATTGTTGTGATGTAGTCTATGTATGAACTGTGAACATGGTTTTACTGTTGTGATGTAGTCTATGTATGAACTGTGAACATGGTTTTATTGTTGTGATGTAGTCTATGTATGAACTGTGAACATGGTTTTTACTGTTGTGATGTAGTCTATGTATGAACTGTGAACATGGTTTTTACTGTTGTGATGTAGTCTATGTATGAACTGTGAACATGGTTTTATTGTTGTGATGTAGTCTATGTATGAACTGTGAACATGGTTTTATTGTTGTGATGTAGTCTATGTATGAACTATGAACATGGTTTTTACTGTTGTGATGTAGTCTATGTATGAACTGTGAACATGGTTTTTTACTGTTGTGATGTAGTCTATGTATGAACTGTGAACATGGTTTTTTACTGTTGTGATGTAGTCTATGTATGAACTGTGAACATGGTTTTATTGTTGTGATGTAGTCTATGTATGAACTGTGAACATGGTTTTATTGTTGTGATGTAGTGTATGTATGAACTGTGAACATGGTTTTATTGTTGTGATGTAGTCTATGTATGAACTGTGAACATGGTTTTATTGTTGTGATGTAGTCTATGTATGAACTGTGAACATGGTTTTTACTGTTGTGATGTAGTCTATGTATGAACTGTGAACATGGTTTTTACTGTTGTGATGTAGTCTATGTATGAACTGTGAACATGGTTTTATTGTTGTGATGTAGTCTATGTATGAACTGTGAACATGGTTTTACTGTTGTGATGTAGTCTATGTATGAACTGTGAACATGGTTTTACTGTTGTGATGTAGTCTATGTATGAACTGTGAACATGGTTTTATTGTTGTGATGTAGTCTATGTATGAACTGTGAACATGGTTTTATTGTTGTGATGTAGTCTATGTATGAACTGTGAACATGGTTTTATTGTTGTGATGTAGTCTATGTATGAACTGTGAACATGGTTTTATTGTTGTGATGTAGTCTATGTATGAACTGTGAACATGGTTTTATTGTTGTGATGTAGTCTATGTATGAACTGTGAACATGGTTTTATTGTTGTGATGTAGTCTATGTATGAACTGTGAACATGGTTTTTACTGTTGTGATGTAGTCTATGTATGAACTGTGAACATGGTTTTACTGTTGCTGATGTAGTCTATGTATGAACTGTGAACATGGTTTTATTGTTGTGATGTAGTCTATGTATGAACTGTGAACATGGTTTTTACTGTTGTGATGTAGTCTATGTATGAACTGTGAACATGGTTTTATTGTTGTGATGTAGTCTATGTATGAACTGTGAACATGGTTTTTACTGTTGTGATGTAGTCTATGTATGAACTGTGAACATGGTTTTATTGTTGTGATGTAGTCTATGTATGAACTGTGAACATGGTTTTATTGTTGTGATGTAGTCTCTGTATGAACTGTGAACATGGTTTTACTGTTGTGATGTAGTCTATGTATGAACTGTGAACATGGTTTTATTGTTGTGATGTAGTCTATGTATGAACTGTGAACATGGTTTTTACTGTTGCTGATGTAGTCTATGTATGAACTGTGAACATGGTTTTATTGTTGTGATGTAGTCTATGTATGAACTGTGAACATGGTTTTTACTGTTGTGATGTAGTCTATGTATGAACTGTGAACATGATTTTATTGTTGTGATGTAGTCTATGTATGAACTGTGAACATGGTTTTACTGTTGTGATGTAGTCTATGTATGAACTGTGAACATGGTTTTATTGTTGTGATGTAGTCTATGTATGAACTGTGAACATGGTTTTTACTGTTGTGATGTAGTCTATGTATGAACTGTGAACATGGTTTTTACTGTTGTGATGTAGTCTATGTATGAACTGTGAACATGGTTTTATTGTTGTGATGTAGTCTATGTATGAACTGTGAACATGGTTTTATTGTTGTGATGTAGTCTATGTATGAACTATGAACATGGTTTTTACTGTTGTGATGTAGTCTATGTATGAACTGTGAACATGGTTTTTTACTGTTGTGATGTAGTCTATGTATGAACTGTGAACATGGTTTTTTACTGTTGTGATGTAGTCTATGTATGAACTGTGAACATGGTTTTATTGTTGTGATGTAGTCTATGTATGAACTGTGAACATGGTTTTATTGTTGTGATGTAGTGTATGTATGAACTGTGAACATGGTTTTATTGTTGTGATGTAGTCTATGTATGAACTGTGAACATGGTTTTATTGTTGTGATGTAGTCTATGTATGAACTGTGAACATGGTTTTTACTGTTGTGATGTAGTCTATGTATGAACTGTGAACATGGTTTTATTGTTGTGATGTAGTCTATGTATGAACTGTGAACATGGTTTTATTGTTGTGATGTAGTCTATGTATGAACTGTGAACATGGTTTTTATTGTTGTGATGTAGTCTATGTATGAACTGTGAACATGGTTTTACTGTTGTGATGTAGTCTATTTATGAACTGTGAACATGGTTTTTACTGTTGTGATGTAGTCTATGTATGAACTGTGAACATGGTTTTTACTGTTGTGATGTAGTCTATGTATGAACTGTGAACATGGTTTTATTGTTGTGATGTAGTCTATGTATGAACTGTGAACATGGTTTTACTGTTGTGATGTAATCTATGTATGAACTGTGAACATGGTTTTTACTGTTGTGATGTAGTCTATGTATGAACTGTGAACATGGTTTTATTGTTGTGATGTAGTCTATGTATGAACTGTGAACATGGTTTTACTGTTGTGATGTAGTCTATGTATGAACTGTGAACATGGTTTTACTGTTGTGATGTAGTCTATGTATGAACTGTGAACATGGTTTTATTGTTGTGTTGTAGTCTATGTATGAACTGTGAACATGGTTTTATTGTAGTGATGTAGTCTATGTATGAACTGTGAACATGGTTTTATTGTTGTGATGTAGTCTATGTATGAACTGTGAACATGGTTTTATTGTTGTGATGTAGTCTATGTATGAACTGTGAACATGGTTTTATTGTTGTGATGTAGTCTATGTATGAACTGTGAACATGGTTTTTACTGTTGTGATGTAGTCTATGTATGAACTGTGAACATGGTTTTACTGTTGCTGATGTAGTCTATGTATGAACTGTGAACATGGTTTTATTGTTGTGATGTAGTCTATGTATGAACTGTGAACATGGTTTTTACTGTTGTGATGTAGTCTATGTATGAACTGTGAACATGGTTTTATTGTTGTGATGTAGTCTATGTATGAACTGTGAACATGGTTTTATTGTTGTGATGTAGTCTATGTATGAACTGTGAACATGGTTTTTACTGTTGCTGATGTAGTCTATGTATGAACTGTGAACATGGTTTTATTGTTGTGATGTAGTCTATGTATGAACTGTGAACATGGTTTTTACTGTTGTGATGTAGTCTATGTATGAACTGTGAACATGGTTTTTACTGTTGTGATGTAGTCTATGTAAGAACTGTGAACATGGTTTTATTGTTGTGATGTAGTCTATGTATGAACTGTGAACATGGTTTTATTGTTGTGATGTAGTCTATGTATGAACTGTGAACATGGTTTTTACTGTTGTGATGTAGTCTATGTAAGAACTGTGAACATGGTTTTATTGTTGTGATGTAGTCTATGTATGAACTGTGAACATGGTTTTACTGTTGTGATGTAGTCTATGTATGAACTGTGAACATGGTTTTATTGTTGTGATGTAGTCTATGTATGAACTGTGAACATGGTTTTTACTGTTGCTGATGTAGTCTATGTATGAACTGTGAACATGGTTTTATTGTTGTGATGTAGTCTATGTATGAACTGTGAACATGGTTTTTACTGTTGTGATGTAGTCTATGTATGAACTGTGAACATGGTTTTTACTGTTGTGATGTAGTCTATGTATGAACTGTGAACATGGTTTTTACTGTTGTGATGTAGTCTATGTATGAACTGTGAACATGGTTTTATTGTTGTGATGTAGTCTATGTATGAACTGTGAACATGGTTTTTACTGTTGCTGATGTAGTCTATGTATGAACTGTGAACATGGTTTTATTGTTGTGATGTAGTCTATGTATGAACTGTGAACATGGTTTTTACTGTTGTGATGTAGTCTATGTATGAACTGTGAACATGGTTTTATTGTTGTGATGTAGTCTATGTATGAACTGTGAACATGGTTTTTACTGTTGTGATGTAGTCTATGTATGAACTGTGAACATGATTTTATTGTTGTGATGTAGTCTATGTATGAACTGTGAACATGGTTTTATTGTTGTGATGTAGTCTATGTATGAACTGTGAACATGGTTTTTACTGTTGTGATGTAGTCTATGTATGAACTGTGAACATGGTTTTTACTGTTGTGATGTAGTCTATGTATGAACTGTGAACATGGTTTTATTGTTGTGATGTAGTCTATGTATGAACTGTGAACATGGTTTTATTGTTGTGATGTAGTCTATGTATGAACTGTGAACATGGTTTTTATTGTTGTGATGTAGTCTATGTATGAACTGTGAACATGGTTTTATTGTTGTGATGTAGTCTATGTATGAACTGTGAACATGGTTTTTACTGTTGTGATGTAGTCTATGTATGAACTGTGAACATGGTTTTTTACTGTTGTGATGTAGTCTATGTATGAACTGTGAACATGGTTTTTTACTGTTGTGATGTAGTCTATGTATGAACTGTGAACATGGTTTTATTGTTGTGATGTAGTCTATGTATGAACTGTGAACATGGTTTTATTGTTGTGATGTAGTCTATGTATGAACTGTGAACATGGTTTTTACTGTTGTGATGTAGTCTAGGTATGAACTGTGAACATGGTTTTTACTGTTGTGATGTAGTCTATGTATGAACTGTGAACATGGTTTTATTGTTGTGATGTAGTCTATGTATGAACTGTGAACATGGTTTTATTGTTGTGATGTAGTCTATGTATGAACTGTGAACATGGTTTTATTGTTGTGATGTAGTCTATGTATGAACTGTGAACATGGTTTTTACTGTTGTGATGTAGTCTAGGTATGAACTGTGAACATGGTTTTTACTGTTGTGATGTAGTCTATGTATGAACTGTGAACATGGTTTTATTGTTGTGATGTAGTCTATGTATGAACTGTGAACATGGTTTTATTGTTGTGATGTAGTCTATGTATGAACTGTGAACATGGTTTTATTGTTGTGATGTAGTCTATGTATGAACTGTGAACATGGTTTTACTGTTGCTGATGTAGTCTATGTATGAACTGTGAACATGGTTTTATTGTTGTGATGTAGTCTATGTATGAACTGTGAACATGGTTTTATTGTTGTGATGTAGTCTATGTATGAACTGTGAACATGGTTTTATTGTTGTGATGTAGTCTATGTATGAACTATGAACATGGTTTTATTGTTGTGATGTAGTCTATGTATGAACTGTGAACATGGTTTTTACTGTTGCTGATGTAGTCTATGTATGAACTGTGAACATGGTTTTATTGTTGTGATGTAGTCTATGTATGAACTGTGAACATGGTTTTATTGTTGTGATGTAGTCTATGTATGAACTGTGAACATGGTTTTATTGTTGTGATGTAGTCTATGTATGAACTGTGAACATGGTTTTACTGTTGTGATGTAGTCTATGTATGAACTGTGAACATGGTTTTACTGTTGTGATGTAGTCTATGTATGAACTGTGAACATGGTTTTATTGTTGTGATGTAGTCTATGTATGAACTGTGAACATGGTTTTACTGTTGCTGATGTAGTCTATGTATGAACTATGAACATGGTTTTTATTGTTGTGATGTAGTCTATGTATGAACTGTGAACATGGTTTTATTGTTGTGATGTAGTCTATGTATGAACTGTGAACATGATTTTACTGTTGTGATGTAGTCTATGTATGAACTGTGAACATGGTTTTTTACTGTTGTGATGTAGTCTATGTATGAACTGTGAACATGGTTTTATTGTTGTGATGTAGTCTATGTATGAACTGTGAACATGGTTTTATTGTTGTGATGTAGTCTATGTATGAACTGTGAACATGGTTTTATTGTTGTGATGTAGTCTATGTATGAACTGTGAACATGGTTTTTACTGTTGCTGATGTAGTCTATGTATGAACTGTGAACATGGTTTTATTGTTGTGATGTAGTCTATGTATGAACTGTGAACATGGTTTTACTGTTGCTGATGTAGTCTATGTATGAACTGTGAACATGGTTTTACTGTTGCTGATGTAGTCTATGTATGAACTGTGAACATGGTTTTTACTGTTGTGATGTAGTCTATGTATGAACTGTGAACATGGTTTTATTGTTGTGATGTAGTCTATGTATGAACTGTGAACATGGTTTTATTGTTGTGATGTAGTCTATGTATGAACTGTGAACATGGTTTTACTGTTGCTGATGTAGTCTATGTATGAACTGTGAACATGGTTTTATTGTTGTGATGTAGTCTATGTATGAACTGTGAACATGGTTTTATTGTTGTGATGTAGTCTATGTATGAACTGTGAACATGGTTTTACTGTTGCTGATGTAGTCTATGTATGAACTGTGAACATGGTTTTATTGTTGTGATGTAGTCTATGTATGAACTGTGAACATGGTTTTATTGTTGTGATGTAGTCTATGTATGAACTGTGAACATGGTTTTATTGTTGTGATGTAGTCTATGTATGAACTATGAACATGGTTTTATTGTTGTGATGTAGTCTATGTATGAACTGTGAACATGGTTTTTACTGTTGCTGATGTAGTCTATGTATGAACTGTGAACATGGTTTTATTGTTGTGATGTAGTCTATGTATGAACTGTGAACATGGTTTTATTGTTGTGATGTAGTCTATGTATGAACTGTGAACATGGTTTTATTGTTGTGATGTAGTCTATGTATGAACTGTGAACATGGTTTTTACTGTTGTGATGTAGTCTATGTATGAACTGTGAACATGGTTTTACTGTTGTGATGTAGTCTATGTATGAACTGTGAACATGGTTTTTATTGTTGTGATGTAGTCTATGTATGAACAGTGAACATGGTTTTATTGTTGTGATGTAGTCTATGTATGAACTGTGAACATGGTTTTATTGTTGTGATGTAGTCTATGTATGAACTGTGAACATGGTTTTATTGTTATGATGTAGTCTATGTATGAACTGTGAACATGGTTTTATTGTTGTGATGTAGTCTATGTATGAACTGTGAACATGGTTTTACTGTTGTGATGTAGTCTATGTATGAACTGTGAACATGGTTTTACTGTTGTGATGTAGTCTATGTATGAACTGTGAACATGGTTTTATTGTTGTGATGTAGTCTATGTATGAACTGTGAACATGGTTTTATTGTTGTGATGTAGTCTATGTATGAACTGTGAACATGGTTTTATTGTTGTGATGTAGTCTATGTATGAACTGTGAACATGGTTTTATTGTTGTGATGTAGTCTATTTATGAACTGTGAACATGGTTTTATTGTTGTGATGTAGTCTATGTATGAACTGTGAACATGGTTTTATTGTTGTGATGTAGTCTATGTATGAACTGTGAACATGGTTTTTACTGTTGTGATGTAGTCTATGTATGAACTGTGAACATGGTTTTATTGTTGTGATTTAGTCTATGTATGAACTGTGAACATGGTTTTATTGTTGTGATGTAGTCTATGTATGAACTGTGAACATGGTTTTATTGTTGTGATGTAGTCTATGTATGAACTGTGAACATGGTTTTACTGTTGTGATGTAGTCTATGTATGAACTGTGAACATGGTTTTATTGTTGTGATGTAGTCTCTGTATGAACTGTGAACATGGTTTTATTGTTATGATGTAGTCTATGTATGAACTGTGAACATGGTTTTATTGTTGTGATGTAGTCTATGTATGAACTGTGAACATGGTTTTTACTGTTGTGATGTAGTCTATGTATGAACTGTGAACATGGTTTTATTGTTGTGATGTAGTCTATGTATGAACTGTGAACATGGTTTTATTGTTGTGATGTAGTCTATGTATGAACTGTGAACATGGTTTTATTGTTGTGATGTAGTCTATGTATGAACTGTGAACATGGTTTTATTGTTGTGATGTAGTCTATGTATGAACTGTGAACATGGTTTTATTGTTGCTGTTGTAGTCTATGTATGAACTGTGAACATGGTTTTTGACTGTTGTGATGTAGTCTATGTATGAACTGTGAACATGGTTTTTACTGTTGCTGATGTAGTCTATGTATGAACTGTGAACATGGTTTTACTGTTGTGATGTAGTCTATGTATGAACTGTGAACATGGTTTTACTGTTGCTGTTGTAGTCTATGTATGAACTGTGAACATGGTTTTATTGTTGTGATGTAGTCTATGTATGAACTGTGAACATGGTTTTTACTGTTGTGATGTAGTCTATGTATGAACTGTGAACATGGTTTTTTACTGTTGTGATGTAGTCTATGTATGAACTGTGAACATGGTTTTATTGTTGTGATGTAGTCTATGTATGAACTGTGAACATGGTTTTACTGTTGTGATGTAGTCTATGTATGAACTGTGAACATGGTTTTATTGTTGTGATGTAGTCTATGTATGAACTGTGAACATGGTTTTTACTGTTGTGATGTAGTCTATGTATGAACTGTGAACATGGTTTTTACTGTTGCTGCGTACGCTAGGTACGAAACCACAAACATAGTTTGTCGATGAGCATACTTTGTTTTGCTGCCTGTCAGCTTGGCCAAAGTGAGAAGAGGAATCTGCCAGAACACAATTAGTTAGTCACCATATGAGGTAAGAGCCCTTACATGGCCTGTTCTACTGCTAATGATGATGAGGTGCACCACAATGGTATTATTTTACCAGAACATTCCCTCCTCTATAGTGTTCTGAACAGCAAACAACAATCTTCACGTCAAGTATAATACTGGGGAGAGTTCATAACGATACATTCTGTAACATTGAAATGACCACTGAACAGATTCCCAATCCCCAGAATAGAGGTCGACCGATTAATCGGAATGGCCGATTAATTAGGGACGATTTCAAGTCTTCTTAACAATCGGAAATCTGTATTTTTGGGCACCGAATTCCGATTTTTTAATGATTGAATGATTTTTTTTATACCTTTATTTAACCAGGCAAGTCAGTTAAGAACACATTCTTATTTTCAATGACGGCCTAAGAACTGTGGGTTAACTGCCTTGCTCAGGGGCAGAAGACAGATTTTCACCTTGTCGGCTCAGGGGATTCAATCTTGCAACCAACCGTACAGTTAACTGGTCCAGAGCTCTAACCATTGCGCTCCACAAGTAGCCTGCCTGTTACGCGAACGCAGTAGAAGCCAAGGTAAATTGCTAGCTAGCATTAAACTTATCTTATAAAAAACAATCAATCATAACCACTAGTTATAACTACTAATCCAGGTTAGCAGGCAATATTAACCAGGTGAAATTGTGTCATTTCTCTTGCGTTCATTGCACGCAGAGTCAGGGTATATGCAGCAGTTTGGGCCGCCTGGCTCATTGCAAACTAATTTGCCAGAATTTTACGTAATTATGACATAACATTGCACAACCTTCAATGTAACAGGAATATTTAGACTTAGGGATGCCACCCGTTAGATAAAATACCGAACGGTTCCGTATTTCACTGAAATAATAAACATTTTTTTTCGAAATGATAGTTTCCGGATTCAACCATATTAATGACCTAAGGCTCCTGTGTGTTATTATGTTATAATTAAGTCTGATTTGATAGAGCAGTCTGACTGAGCAGCAGCAGGCCCGTAATCATTCATTCAAACAGCACTTTCGTGCGTTTTGCCAGCAGCTCTTCGCAAAAACAGCGCTGTTTATGACTTCAAGCTTATCAGCTGGTGTAACCAATGTGAAATGGCTAGCTAGTTATTATTTTATTTACCTAGGCAAGTCAGTTAAGAACAAATTCTTATTTTCAATGATGGCCTAGGAATAATCGGTATCGGTATCAGCGTTGAAAAATCATAATCGGTAGACCTCTACCCCAGAATGTACCTTTAAAGTCAACTCACCTACAACTGTATAAGGATGGTGATTGTTATGAAATACTCATACACTACAGTAAACCCAATGGGCAAAACTGGTTGAATCAATGTCGTTTCCACGTCATTTCAACCAAAAATGTTGTTTACCCACCTTTCAACCTAAATCCAATGATATGGTGAAATGTTTTGTTTAACTCACATTAGTTGACAACTCAACCTAATGTAAATCAAATCTCGATGTTGAACTGACGTCTGTGGCCAGTGGGAACACTGAAGAAAGCACAATGCCATGACAGTCTTCTCCCCTCCATGTAGTAAACTGACCAGACTAGTTTGACATTCATACTCTGTGACACTATGAATGAAAGAGTTTGTAACGTGTGTGAATCTGCCCAGAGAGATTACATTTAATCATGATTTGTTCTACTACTAATCTGGCCAGCTGAACATCACAGAGGGTGAGTCCCAAATGGTCCCGTACTAACAACATAGTGCACTTGCACTACCTTTGACCAGAGCCCAATAGGCCCCGGTCAAAAGTAGTGCAATGCATAGGGAATGGGTTACAATTTGGGAAGCAAACACAGTCATTGTGTCAAACCGGCTCAGGCATTTTACATCTCATTGTCTCAGTCTTCTACAGGTCCACAATAGGAGCAGGATCACAGCCAAAATGTGATGTAATGATAAACAGCACTTCATACTGTTTGCAGAGGATTAGCTATTGCTTTGGCAGAGAGGACATTACCATATGCACGCAACATGGATTCATGCTTGTGCATGTCTATAGGCCTATACCTTGCATTTTAAGTAATATCAGTACACACACACACATTATATTACCTAGTACAGGTAGATACTGCCTCTATAGCCAGTACACAAAGCTTGCCTGAAAGACCTGTAACATATCTGTAACATACCTGTAACACAGTCATCATTCCTCAACACAGACTTAGTCTAAAATAGACTAGAAAATCATTTGACAAGTATCCTGACATGCTGATGTGATTATTACCAGAGTAATGACCTAGGAAAGAGTGCTGTGAGTTTGGGGGGATGTGAGGTTGGGTTTATAAGGCTGCACTGTGCCCTCGGCTTGATGAGGTCACAGACCTGGCAGAACTAGACTCAGGCTCTCTCTTACTGAATGGAAACAAAGTTTGTCAAAGGCGCCTGTCCTTTACATTGATGCCTTGCCTGCCTCTCACTCTCTCTCTGACGTGCTTAATCATCCAAAGTAATAGTTCTCTCTCTCTCTCTCTCTCTCTCTCTCTCTCTCTCTCTCTCTCTCTCTCTCTCTCTCTCTCTCTCTCTCTCTCTCTCTCTCTCTCTCTCTCTCTCTCTCTCTCTCTCTCTCTCTCTCTCTCTCTCTCTCTCTCTCTCTCTCTCTCTCTCTCTCTCTCTCTCTTCTCTCTCTCTCTCTCTCTCTCTCTCTCTCTCTCTCTCTCTCTCTCTCTCTCTCTCTCTCTCTCTCTCTCTCTCTCTCTCTCTCTCTCTCTCTCTCTCTCTCTCTCTCTCTCTCTCTCTCTCTCTCTCTCTCTCTCTCTCTCTCTCTCTCTCTCTCTCTCTCTCTCTCTCTCTCAAAGAGAGAGCTTGGAAAATTCCAGAAAATTATGTCATGGCTTTAGGAGCTTCTGATAGGCTAATTGACATAATTTGAGTCAATTGGAGGAGTACCCGTGGATGTATTTCAAGGACTCCCTTCAAACTCAGTGCCTCTTTGCTTGACATCATGGGAAAATCAAAAGAAATCAGCCAAGACCTCAGAAAATTGTAGACCTCCACAAGTCTGGTTCATCCTTGGGAGCAATTTCCAAACGCCTGAAGGTATCACGTTCATCTGTACAAACAATTGTACGTAAGTATAAACACCATGGGACCACACAGCTGTCATACGGCTCAGGAAGGAGACAAGTTCTGTCTCCTAGAGATTAACGTACTTTGGTGCGAAAAATGCAAGTCAATCCCACAACAACAGCAAAGGACCTTGTGAAGATGCTGGAGGAAACAGGTACAAAAGTATCTATATCCATAGTAAAACAAGTCCTATATCGACATAACCTGAAAGGCCGCTCAGCAAGGAAAAAGCCACTGCTCCAAAACCGCCATAAAAAAGCCAGACTACGGTTTGCAACTGCACATGGGGACAAAGATTGTGCTTTTTGGAGAAATGTCCTCTGGTCTGATGAAACAAAAATAGAACTGTTTGGCCATGATGACCATTGTTATGTTTGGAGGGAAAAGGGGGAGGCTTGCAAGCCGAAGAACACCACCCCAACCATGAAGCACGGGGATGGCAGCATCATGTTGTGGGGGTACTTTGCTGCAGGAGGGACTGGTGCACTTCACAAAACAGATGGCATCATGAGGAATGAAAATTATGTAGATATATTGAAGCAACATCTCACGACAACAGTCAGGAAGTTAAAGCTTGGTCGCAAATGGGTCTTCCAAATGGACAATGACCCCAAGCATACTTCCAAAGTTGTGGCCAAATAGCTTAAGGACAACAAAGTCAAGGTATTGGAGTGGCCATCACAAAGCCCTGACCTCAATCCTATAGAATGATTTATTTTTCTTTTTTCCCCCCACCTTTATTTAACCAGGTAGGCAAGTTGAGAACAAGTTCTCATTTACAATCGCGACCTGGCCAAGATAAAGCAAAGCAGTTTGACACATACAACGACACAGAGTTACACATGGAGTAAAGCAAACATTCAGTCAATAATCAGTAGAAACAAGTCTATATACGATGTGAGCAAATGAGGTGAGATAAGGGAGGTAAAGGCAAAAAAAGGCCATGGTGGCAAAGTAAATACAATATAGCAAGCAAAACACTGGAATGGTAGATTTGCAGTGGAAGAATGTGCAAAGTAGAAATAAAAATAATGGGGTGCAAAGGAGCAAAATAAATAAATAAATAAAATAAATACAGTAGGGAAAGAGGTAGTTGTTTGGGCTAAATTATAGATGGGCTATGTACAGGTGCAGTAATCTGTGAGCTGCTCTGACAGTTGGTGCTTAAAGCTAGTGAGGGAGATAAATGTTTCCAGTTTCAGAGATTTTTGTAGTTCGTTCCAGTCATTGGCAGCAGAGAACTGGAAGGAGAGGCGGCCAAAGAAAGAATTGGTTTTGGGGGTGACCAGAGAGATATACCTGCTGGAGGGTGTGCTACAGGTGGGTGATGCTATGGTGACCAGCGAGCTGAGATAAGGGGGGACTTTACCTAGCAGGGTCTTGTAGATGACATGGAGCCAGTGGGTTTGGCGACGAGTATGAAGCGAGGGCCAGCAAACGAGAGTGTACAGGTCGCAATGGTGGGTAGTACTGTATATGGGGCTTTGGTGACAAAATGGATGGCACTGTGATAGACTGCATGCAATTTGTTGAGTAGGGTATTGGAGGCTATTTTGTAAATGACATCGCCGAAGTCGAGGATTGGTAGGATGGTCAGTTTTACAAGGGTATGTTTGGCAGCATGAGTGAAGAATGCTTTGTTGTGAAATAGGAAGCCAATTCTAGATTTAACTTTGGATTGGAGATGTTTGATGTGGGTCTGGAAGGAGAGTTTACAGTCTAACCAGACACGTAGGTATTTGTAGTTCTCCATGTATTCTAAGTCAGAGCCGTCCAGAGTAGTGATGTTGGACAGGCGGGCAGGTGCAGGCAGCGATCGGTTGAAGAGCATGCATTTAGTTTTACTTGTATTTAAGAGCAATTGGAGGCCACGGAAGGAGAGTTGTAAGGCATTGAAGCTTGCCTGGAGGGTTGTTAACACAGTGTCCAAAGAAGGGCCAGAAGTATACAGAATGGTGTCATCTGCGTAGAGGTGGATCAGAGACTCACCAGCAGCAAGAGCGACATCATTGATGTATACAGAGAAGAGAGTCGGTCCAAGAATTGAACCCTGTGGCACCCCCATAGAGACTGCCAGAGGTGCGGACAACAGACCCTCCAATTTGACACACTGAACTCTATCAGAGAAGTAGTTGGTGAACCAGGCGAGGCAATCATTTGAGAAGCCAAGGCTGTCGAGTCTGCCGATGAGGATGTGGTGATTGACAGAGTCGAAAGCCTTGGCCAGATCAATGAATACGGCTGCACAGTAATGTTTTTTATTGATGGCGGTTAAGATATCGTTTAGGACCTTGAGCGTGGCTGAGGTGCACCCATGACCAGCTCTGAAACCAGATTGCATAGCAGAGAGGGTGTGGTGAGATTTGAAATGGTCGGTAATAGGATGTTTTTGTGTTGGTTAAGGGCAGTCAGGTCTGGGGAGAACCAAGGGCTATATCTGTTCCTGGTTCTACATTTCTTGAATGGGGCATGCTTATTTAGGAATGCATTTAAAAAAATAACCAGGCATCCTCTACTGACGGGATGAGATCAATATCCTTCCAGGATACCCCGGCCAGGTCGATTAGAAAGGCCTGCTCGCTGAAGTATTTCAGGGAGCGTTTGACAGTGATGTGTGAGCAGAACTGAAAAAGCGTGTGCGAGCAAGGAGGCCTACAAACCTGACTCAGTTACACCAGCTCTGTCAGGAGAAATGAGCCAAAATTCACCCAACTTATGCTACCCGAAACGTTTTACCCAAGTGAAACAATTTAAAGGCAATGCTACCAAATACTAATTGAGTGTATGTAAACTTCTGACCCACTGGAAATGTGATGAAAGAAATAAAAGCTGAAATAAATCATTCTACTATTATTCTGACATTTCACATTCTTAAAATTGGGTTTAAATGTATTTGGTTAAGGTGTATGTAAGCTTCCGACTTCAACTGTACATTCCTGGGTGACGATTAACTCTTGATGATTATACGCGACACACATAGTGGTCCTGGCAGACAAAACCCATCCTCCCATGAAACCTCTCTGCTCTCCAGACCCTGACCGTAGGCCCTGTCCCACATGGACCCACACCACCTGAAACACTTGTTTGAGTAACACAGACGGATATTGTATTTCAAGCCCACTCTACACATTCCATAGACTGCAATGTATTTACCATTAACTTATTTCTTACCAGAAGTCAGTCCATGGTCTTTAAAATGAGTATTTTCTGTCCCGGTATACAGATAGGGTTATGGTGATGACTTCACTTTACGTTCGTGGGGAGGAGGGTTGGCGGGACAGGAGAATGAAGGAGTGGGGAGGCTGTTAAACAGAGAGGTTGAAAGGTGAGGATGCAGGTGTGCTTTTAACACACTCCTCTTTTTCCCTTGCACACACATACAAACACACACACACATAGTATGCACACACACGTATGCAATGCACATACCCATATGCACACAGACACTTAGACAATTTCCTCTTAGATCACTGAGATTCTCCTGATCTGTATTTATCTCTTTCATAATAAGTATTTGTGTTTTTTGGTTCAGACATGATGTATTTTAGCACAATTTCCACAAAACTCTCATTACCGCAACAGTTTTCAAAGTCCCAAAAAGATATAAAGAAAGGGCTGTTGGAAAATAAGAACCTCATCCTGAAGGCATATAAGCATAAAACATTTTCTTAACTAAGGACTACTCCTCTAGATGACGCATCGTGGGGGAATGAAACTTTATTGAAAACTGACTGGAGATTTTACAGGAATTTGAAAAAGTGTTACGGTAATGAGACCTGTTCACAAAACGCTGTGTAATAAATATTATAGTTTTATGTACACTTCAGCTAGTATACAGTACCTTTATGATTTATAAACAAACTAGAGCAACATATTTGGTGTTTTATTGAAAGAAATTAGCTATAGCTATAGGCTAGACTCTAATCTCTCTGTTTAGATATCCGGTGCTATAGGTTACCCTCTAATCCATCTGTTTAGATATCTAGCTATAGGTTACCCTCTAATCCATCTGTTTAGATATCTGATCATATAGGCTACCCTCTAATCCCTCTGTTTAGATATACGGTGCTATAGGTTACCCTCTAATCCCCCTGTTTAGATATCTAACTATAGTCTGCCCTCTAATCCAGCCGATGTGTAATTTATTTTTTACCTTTATTTAACTAGGCAAGTCAGTTAAGAACAAATTCTTATTTTCAATGACGGCCCCTGAACAGGTTAACTGCCTGTTCAGGGGCAGAACGACAGATTTGCACCTTATTAGCTCAGGGGTTTGAACTTGCAACCTTCCGGTTTACTAGTCCAACGCTCTAACCACTAGGCTACCCTGCCTCCCCATCTGTATAGATATCCATTGCTATAGGTTACCCTCTAATCTCTCTGTTTAGATATCCATTGCTATAGGTTACCCTCTAATCTCTCTGTTTAGATATCTGATCATATAGGCTATCCTCTAATCCCTCTGTTTAGATATCTGATCATATATGCTACCCTCTAATCCCTCTGTTTAGATATCTAGCTATAGGTTACCCTCTAATCCATCTGTTTAGATATCTGATCATATATGCTACCCCTAATCCCTCTGTTTAGATATCTAGCTATAGGTTACCCTCTAATCCATCTGTTTAGATATCTGATCATATATGCTACCCTCTAATCCCTCTGTTTAGATATCTAACTATATGCTACCCTCTAATCCCTCTGTTTAGATATCTAGCTATAGGTTACCCTCTAATCCATCTGTTTAGATATCTGATCATATATGCTACCCTCTAATCCCTCTGTTTAGATATCTAACTATATGCTACCCTCTAATCCATCTGTTTAGATATCTGATCATATAGGTTATCCTCTAATCCCTCTGTTTAGATATCTGATCATATAGGCTATCCTCTAATCACTCTGTTTAGATATCTGATCATATATGCTACCCTCTAATCCCTCTGTTTAGATATCTAGCTATAGGTTACCCTCTAATCCATCTGTTTAGATATCTGATCATATAGGTTATCCTCTAATCCCTCTGTTTAGATATCTGATCATATAGGCTATCCTCTAATCACTCTGTTTAGATATCTGATCATATATGCTACCCTCTAATCCCTCTGTTTAGATATCTAACTATAGGTTACCCTCTAATCCATCTGTTTAGATATCTAACTATAGGTTACCCTCTAATCCATCTGTTTAGATATCTAACTATAGGTTACCCTCTAATCCCTCTGTTTAGATATCTAACTATAGGTTACCCTCTAATCCACCTGATAGATATCTAACTATAGGTTACCCTCTAATCCATCTGTTTAGATATCTAACTATAGGTTACCCTCTAATCCCTCTGTTTGGATATCTGATCATATAGGCTAGTCTCTAATCCCTCTTTGGATATCTGATCATATAGGCTAGTCTCTAATCCCTCTGTTTAGATAACACACCACAGTCAACTGATCCTGAAATCTCTAAAACACAGTTGTCAAACTCATTCCACAGAGGACCAAGGGTCTGCGTGTTTTCGCTCCTCCCTTGTACATGATTGATGAATTAAGGTCATTATTTAATAAGGAACTCCCCACACCTTGTTGTCTAGGTCTTAATTGAAAGAGGAAACCAAAAACCAGCAGACACTAGGCCCTCCATGGAATGAGTTTGACACCCCTGATCTAGGGGTGTCAGCTGATGGACACCATGATACATCCAACACACAGAGTTACATCACTTCTATCAGCCATTTCAGCACTTGCATTTGTACTCTTTAATTGCACATTCCAGTGTTCTATTTCCATAGTGTAGCCTATAGCATTTTTCTCAGGAGAGATGATCAGGAACTAGAGAGGTCAAAGAATAGGACAGACAGTATGGTATGCAACAACACAATGTACTGTAAGTCTAGGAAAGAGAGCACTAGAAAGTCACTGCGATGTAAAACCAGATCAGATTACTCTTCTCCCTCTCTTTCAGACTCAGAGCATTGTGTAAGAAGACTGAATGCAGGCAGGGGTGGATAAATAATCATTCACGTCAGTTGTTCAACTATGTAATCGTAGATGACCTTTTTGTGCAATGATTTACGAGAGCTATCTCTTATTTGTTACTGGATGTTATACCTCCAGTCTAAATGCCGGAGGTAACAGATTCCCATCCTCAGTTTGTTAAGACTGTTAGTATTCTCTGCTTCACATTGTATTGTTGTTTATCACAATGGGACAATGGGAGAATCATCCCTGCCTATCCTCTCTGACTTGACCTATGCACTGACACAGACAGACACAGACACCGGTGTGTGTACGTTGTGGTCTCCTAGTGTGATACAGTACAGTTAGCAGCCAAGGCATAACCTAGTGATACAGTACAGTTAGCAGCCGATGTGCAACCTAGTGATACAGTACAGTTAGCAGCCGATCTGTAACCTAGTGATACAGTACAGTTAGCAGCCGAGGCGTAACCTAGTGATACAGGACAGTTAGCAGCCGATGTGTAATTTAGTGATACAGGACAGTTAACAGCCGATGTGTAACCTAGTGATACAGGACAGTTAGCAGCCGATGTGTAATTTAGTGATACAGTACAGTTAGCAGCCGATGTGTAACCTACTGATACAGGACAGTTAGCAGCCGATGTGTAACCTAGTGATACAGGACAGTTAGCAGCCGATGTGTAACCTAGTGATACAGGACAGTTAGCAGCCAATGTGTAATTTAGTGATACAGGACAGTTAACAGCCGATGTGTAACCTAGTGATACAGGACAGTTAGCAGCCGATGTGTAACCTAAGTGATACAGGACAGTTAGCAGCTGAGGCGTAGCCTTGATGCCACCTTACTGTCCTTCTGTATTTGACCATCATCAATCATCCATGATGCTTTATACTCTACTCCATGACTCAGCTTTATCACTCTCCTAAAGTATTTCACACCAGCTCCTTGGCCCGGGACACTGTGCATACCACAGTCATGCATGGAGTACTACCTCCTAACTGTTTATAGCTGTGCCTATGGAGTTTCTTAATCATCTGGAAATTCCCATCCTGAATTCCAACATGCCAACTATCTACACTTGTTATTATGTTAAAGTTAGTGTTAATATCAGTTAGTGTTTGTGCTTGTGTGGTTATTAGCGTGTTAGTAGCGAATAAGGGCTACTTTTCTCTCCAAATACTGTGAACTTGAAAGTGGGAAAGGCCTACAGGCTTTTCCATCCAGCGCCAGCCCCTAGAAAATGAATTGTTTACAAACAGCAGGGTGATCTCCTTGGTTACGGGCAGCGATCACAGTTCAGACTCTGAAGTGGATGGGGCGCAGGGCAATAAAACCATTCCCCGAGTTTCCTGCTACAACAGAGAACTCATTTGGGAATTCCACAACTCTGAGATAAATCAATTGCTGGGGACACACGGCTGTAATTCCTCCATGCTGACCAGAGAGATGTTCAGGAGCGGGTCAGGCAAACAGGATGTTTTAGTACGGCCATAAAGTATGCTATTTTAAAACCCCTCTATATATGACGTTGTTGTAGACCTACATTTCCGTTGCTGTCGTGTGGGCCTATAGCAGGGAGTGTAAATACTAAGCCACAGTGCTTTGCAGTGCTCCAAGTGATGCAATCAAATCAACGTTAGTTATCTAGAGATAACCAAGTGTTGACTTTTAAATGTCTTTTAAATGTTTTAATTTGCAGGAGATCTTGAGATTGTCATGAGTGAACTTTAACTATATTGCGTCACAACATTATAATTTCTGTCCCCACACCTACAGTATAGCTCATTGAATTATAACATAACCTTCAAGCCGGCATGGCTACAACTCATACCAAGAATGATCCCAACTTCATGAGCCCCAGAGTACAGAGTAGACACACAGTGACATATGACATGACACGTACTTTAGTGCAACACAATCCCAAGGGTCCCCAGAAAGAGAGAGGACGAGGGGTGAAACCTGATGATGAATTACAAGACACATGAAAATACAACACAACCCTGTGCTGGATGCAAACATCCAAACCTCCTCCTCCTCGTCGAATCTCGCTCAAGTAGCATGACACAAGCTGTTGACAGAGGGACGGCGGGCTACGTCCCTCTGGGAGGAGAGGAAAGACAGAAAAGACACCTCTACACAGAGGTCCTGTTAGGTTTGGCTTGAGGGGTCTGTCTGGGAAGACATCCATGCGTGCGTGTGTCAGTCTGTCTGCTTATGTTGAGGTGTAGTGGTTGCCATGGGGATTATATCACATGATCTCATGGTCTGGGCCAGATGCCAAACTCCAATCCCACTTTTTATGACCGACCAGGAATGCAGAAGGACCTAGGGTTGGTGTATGGGTTGGTGTGTGTGTGTCTGTCTGTATGTTTGTTGGTATGTTTGTCTGTTTATGTACTGCTCTGTTCTGTAATTTTCAGTCTATAAAGTATAAACGTATTGCCTTGTACTGTACTTTTGAGCTTTGGTATTCATGAATCTGTCTATGTGAGTGTGCTCTTCCATACAGTATATTTGATACTGACTCTTGTTTCATTAGTTGGCAATGGGGGAAAACCGCAATATCATCTTTAGCAACACACTGTACCTTTAAATTTATGCAGGTGATTATGATGAGAGGTGTCAGGTAGTGACACCCACCACCCCCTGGTTTCACACCCTGCAGGCAGCTGACACCAGAGCCCAGGAATGAAGCTGCCAAACCCTCAGGAGTACTGACATAGACATATGTTCCTGGATTTTCCATGGATGTGTTTTTGTAGAGAGATGGGGAGACAGACACAGTATGTTTTCAGGTCATGGCCATTAATGTTGGGTCTCTTCTTACGGAATACGGTACAAAGAGCCTGGTCCCAGATCTGTATAGATCCTCTCTGTTATGTTCGTTCATGGTGATGCCAAACATGACAACAGTAGTCAGAGCAGAGGACTTGGCTGAAGCACACTGTATATATCTGGGACAGATCTGGGACCAGGCTATATTACAATATTTGGCTGAAGCACATACAGTATTATCTGGGACAAGGAGGCTATGAAAGCGTGATGCTTTCTCAGGGAAATATCCACTTCCACCGGCCCGGAGCACTGGCATATCAACACAGCGGTTGGCGGTCGCAGACAAGATTCACCGGGTTGGGTGTGATTATCTGGGATGTTCTATCACCACATGGCCCCCCCATCCCGGGGCAGAAGACACATCATGATGAACTTTACTGGTGCAGCCAGCCTGGTGCTCTCCATTCCTTCCTCCATAGATAGTATAGTACTTATTTTATGTGCAGTCTTATTCCATTCTTATTAATTTGTTTACAACTATTCTTAATTTTATTGACACCGGTATTATAATAATAATTATATGTAATGGTGTGTGTGTGTGTGCGCGCGTGTGTGTGTATGTATGTATGTGTGTATATATGTGTATGTGCATATATATATATATATGTGTGTATGTATATGTATGTGTGTGTGTATATATGTATGTATGTGTGTGTATATATGTATGTATGTGTATATATATGTATGTATGTATGTGTGTATATGTATGTATGTATGTATGAATGTATGTACTGTACGCATCAGCAACCACAGCTAATGAAATCACTGAAACCCTTAACAAAGAGTTGCAGTCTGTTTTGGAATGGGTGGCCCGTAATAAACTGGTCCTGCACATCTCTAAAACTAAAAGCATTGTATTTGGTACTAATCATTCCCTCAACTGAACCTGGTAATGAATGGTGTGGCTGTTGAACAAGTTGAGGAGACTAAATTACTTGGCGTTACCTTAGATTGTAAACTGTCATGGTCAAAACTTATGGATTCAATGGTTGTAAAAATGAGGAGAGGTCTGTAATAAAGAGACACTGTGCTTTTTTGTCACCACACTCCAAAAAGCAAGATCTGCAGGCTCTAGTTTTGTCTTATCTTGATTATTGTCCAGTTGTGTGGTCCAGTGCTGCAAGGAAATACCTAATTAATCTGCAGCTGGCCCAGAACAGAGCATCACGTCTTGCTCTTCATTGTAATCAGAGAGCTGATATAAATACCATGTATGCTAGTCACTCTTGGCTAAGAGTTGAGTAGAGACACTGCATCACTTCTTCTTTTAATAAGAAACATTAATGTGTTGAAACTCCCAAATTGTTTGCGTAGTCAACTTACACACAGCTCTGACACACAGACTTATCCCACCAGACATGGCACCAGGGGTCTTTTCACAGTCCCCAAATCCAGAACAAATTAAAGAAAGTGTACAGTATTATATAGAGCCCTTATTGCATGGAACTCCCTTCCATCTCATATTGCTCATATAAACAGCAAACCTGGTTTAAAAAAACAGATAAAGCAACACCTCACGGCACAACGCCTCTCCCCTATTTGACCTAGATAGTTTGTGTGTAGTTCTGTCCATGAGCTGTTGTCTATTAATGTTCTGTATTATGTAATGTTTCATGTTTTGTGTGGGCCCCAGGAAGAGTAGCTGCTGCTTTTGAAACAGCTAATGGGGATCCTAATAGAATACTAAAATACCAATCTTGGTTTCATCAGACCAGAGAATCTTGTTTCTCATGGTCTGAGAGTCTTTATGTACTTTGTGGCAAACACCAAGTGGGCTGTCATGTGCCTTTTACTGAGGAGTGGGGGGTCTGGCCACTCTACCGTCTGGCCACTCTACCATAAAGGCCTGATTGGTGGAGTGCTGCAGAGATGGTTGTCCTTCTGGAAGATTCTCCCATCTCCGCGGAGGAACTCTAGAGCTCTGTCAGAGTGACCATCAGGTTCTTGGTCACCCTGACCAAGGCCCTTCTACCCCGATTTCTCAGTTTGGCTGGGCGGCCAGCTCTAGGAAGAATCTTGGTGGTTCCAAACTTCTTCCATTTAAGGCCACTGTGTTCTTGGGGAACTTCAATGCTGCAGAAATGTTTTGGTACCCTTCCCCAGATCTGTGCCTCAACACAATCCTGTCTCGGAGCTCTACGGACAATTCCTTTGACCTCATGGCTTGGTTTTTGCTCTGATATGCGCTGTCAACTGTGGGACCTTATATAGACAGGTGCCTTTCCAAATCATGTCCAATTAATTGACTTTACCACAGGTGGACTCCAATCAAGTTGTAGAAACATCTCAAGAATGGTCAATGGAAACAGGATGCACCTGAGCTCAGTTTCGAGTCTCATAGCAAAGGGTCTGAATACTTATGTAAATAAGGTAGTTATGTTTTTTGTTATAAATTTGCAAAAAAATCTAAAAAACAGTTTTCGCTGTGTGATTATGGGGTATTGTGTGTAGATTGATAAGGGAAAAATAAATAATTTAATCCATTTTAGAATACGGCTGTAAAGTAACAAAATGTTGAAAAAAGTCAAGGGGTCTGGATACTTTGCGAATGCACTGTAAAATAATACAATTAGAAATCTAACACAAAACTTTCTGGGCTAATAATGTAAGAGATAACACAACATTTGTTTTACAATACTGCAAAATTTCTTAGGAGCTAGAAGCAGAGCTGCCATGTCTGTTGGCGCCATCTCATATAGCTATAGAGATGTCACAAAGCTATGTTGAGCCAGCAATGGTAATGATCGCCTATCATAAATCGCCATGGTAAATGTTACTCTCAAATGTCTGACATACTGTAGGGCAACCTACAGGATAAACTTGAGTTGTAGCGTCCTCTATACTGTTTTCCCATGCAGGAAGAAGAGTGCTCACTCCATAGAGTGCTCAATCCACCCCTGTGGAACAGTGGGTAGAGGATGGTGTTTGCAACTTTAGAGTTGTGGGTTCAACTCCCACGGGAGACCAGTACAAAAATGCCCCACTACAGTAAGTCGCTCTGGATAAGAGTGTCTGCTAAATTACTGAAACGTTTAAAAAAAATGCTCTACATTCTGGTGATGCTTTTTACAGGATAACCTGCAGAGGGCAGCAATTTGTAACTTTTGGGACTTTGTCCTTTATCCTGCACACAAGCGCCACAGCAGCACTGAGTAAGATAACATCATTCTTAAAGGCACTATGCAGGTATCATGACCCTCCTCCCAATGAGCCTATCCTCTCTGGCAGTTCTGGGCAGAAGGCACCTGTAAACACTGATTTAGGAT
This sequence comes from Oncorhynchus mykiss, assembly GCF_013265735.2. Taxonomy (NCBI): domain Eukaryota; kingdom Metazoa; phylum Chordata; class Actinopteri; order Salmoniformes; family Salmonidae; genus Oncorhynchus; species Oncorhynchus mykiss. The sequence goes on along the minus strand of NC_048571.1, from coordinate 10,820,627 downwards.
TAGTGACTTTTCCCGAATTCTTACCTTCACCATAAGGGAAAGAAATGCAAAGCTGACCTTAGATCAGTGTCTCTGACAAAGGACTGACAAGAACGCAGAAATGGGTAATAGGGTCCATTAGGCTGGTCATCAGGTTGTCAGTGTGTCTGATACAGCCTAGATCCCTCTGAATGGTGATTCCTCCTTTCACCACGTCCTGTAACTGTTCATGTCTTAGCCAGACTCACCGTGACCTGTCTGAGAGATCAAATCAAATCAAATGGTATTAGTCACATGCGCCGAATACAACAGTGAAATGCTTACTTATGAGCCCCTAACCAACAGTGCAGTTTAAAAAAAAACTAAAATACGAAATTAAAAGATACATACCACTTTGACCTTATGACTCCGAGTGATCTCACAAGTCAGTTGATTCCTTCTCATCGTCACACCAACTGAAGTATTCACAACAATCCGTTTGCGGAGGTTGAAAATCACTCTTTGTCGGGTTTTCTAATCTCTCAGTGTTTCTGGTTGACCCTTTCTGACCGCTCATCTATTGGAGAGGAGTGACATCACCTTGTAACCCTTCACAGTCTTGTCTGTTGTCTCCCCTTGAAAGAGTCCCATGTCCGTTTCTCTGGTCTATTTCTCCCATAAAAGCATGGTATGCCTCTCCGCCCACGTTCAGTCTTACAATGATAGCCTATCTATATATATCCTCAGTATTTTGGTGCTTACGGAATCGTACAATATGGGACAATGAATGTAATGGCACTGTGTGCTAACCAATGTACTTAGAATACCAGGCCCTTTCTAAGAATCTAAGAATACTAGAAAAAGTTAATGATCCAATTAGTCCACTTGATGTCAAAAACTTAAAGTTCCATTTTTCAGACTTTAGCGTGCAGCTTTATGCCCCCTACTGGAAAAAGGGGAAGGAAACATGTAGAAGGAGATAATTTTGGAGAGAAGTAATGGTGGAAATTCAGCTAGACCTCCATACAATACACCCTGCATACCATACACCCTGCATCCCATACACCCTGCATCCATCCCACTGCTGGTATGCCTCTGAAGCTAAGCAGGGTTGGTCCTAGTCGGTCCCTGGATGGGAGGGCCAGTAGGAGGCACACTTTCCTCTGGTCTAAAAAAAAATATCCTTGTGCCCCAGAGCAGTGATTGGAGACATTGCCCTGTGTAGGGTGCTGTCTTTTGGATGGGATGTTAAATGGGTGTCCTGACTCTCTGTGGTCACTGAAGATCCCATGGCACTTATTGTAAGAGTAGGGGTGGTAACCCTGGTGTCCTGGCTAAATTCCCAATCTGACCCTCATACTATCATGACTATCTAATCATCCCCAGCTTCCAATTGGCTCATTTATCCTGCCTCCTTTCCCTAGTAACTATTCCCCAGGTCATTGCTGTAAATGAGAATGTGTTCTCAGTCAACATACCTGGTAAAATAAAGGTAAAAAAAAAACACAGAACACATTGATGCTAGGAATGTAGACCAGTTATGTTATCAGTCAATCCTCACAGTTGAAAGGCTCATATGTGAAGAGGCCAACTAGGTTATATTGCAATGGTCACTTCCTTCTCAGTAAACACCAGGCCTATACAAAATACCCACACAAGATTATAAAATATCACTGGATTCATTCTGCTCAGTAGGAGTCATGAAAGCCCAAAAAAAGAGAAATGGCTCCAAGAAATGTGAACCATCTCTACGCTTCGTCCTTAACATGTCCCACAGTTTATAGTCTGTTGAGCAAGAAGCGGCTATGGCTATTAGCCATGCTGCTAATTCGGTCCTGCTAGCTGTTGGAATGGGACTAGCCTAGCCTTCACGCATATATGCTCTATGGCAGTTGGAGTGGGTCAAGCCTAGCCTGTGATGGCTGCTGCAGTGGGGCTAGCCTAGCCTGTGCTAAATGCTGCAGTGCTAGCTGTTGGAGTGGGGCTAGCAGTGCTCGTGTTGCCGTATTAAGCCTCTGTGTTTGCTGCTTTGGGTGATGTATTGTTGTCTCTACCTTCTTGCCCTTTGTGCTGTTGTCTGTGCCAATAATGTTTGCACCATATTTTGTGCTGCTACCATGTTGTGTTGCTACCATGTTGTTGTCATGTTGTGTTGCTGCCATGTTGTGTTGCTACCATGTTGTTGTCATGTTGTGTTGCTACCATGTTGTGTTGCTACCATGTTGTGTTGCTGCCCTGTTATGTTGTTGTCTTAGGTCTTGTTGTGTGTTTTGTCCTACATACATACATACATACATACATACATACATACATACATACATACATACATACATACATACATACATACATACATACATATATATTTATTTATCCCAGCCCCCGTCCCCCGCAGGAGGCCTTTAGCCTTTTGGTAGGCCGGCATTGTAAATAAGATTTTGTTCTTACTGACTTGCCTAGTTAAATAAAGGTGTGTTTATGTGCCCAGACTTGAGGTGGGATGATCTCTCTGTAATCCACGCTTGCCCAACGGCCCGCTGCCTGCTATATTTAGGGTCACTCGATCCGCCGCACTACGGGGGAGGGGGTGGGGGGTTAAATATATATACCTAATATATTTAAATATATTGGGAAAATGTATTTATCATATATATAAGTAAATAAAATATATGTACATTATTTGTAAATTGCATGTGTAAAATACACCTTACAATCTTTTCTGCCCCCATGATAATGTTGAGTCTCATTGACCTCTGGTACCTTAGCATTAGGTTTCCAAAGTTGCGTTTAGCACTGATTGAAGTGGATTTAACAAGTGACATAGCTTTCACTTGGATTCACCTGGTCATGGAAAAAGCAGGTGTTATTAATGTTTTGTATACTCTTTTTTATTTTATTTTTAATTTTACCCCTTTTTCTCCCCAATTTCAATTGTTTTAGTAGTTACTATCTTGTCTCATCGCTACAACTCCCGTACGGGCTCGGGAGAGACGAAGGTTGAAAGTCATGCGTCCTCCAATACACAACCCAACCAAGCCGCACTGCTTCTTAACACAGCGCCATCAAACCCGGAAGCCAGCACCAATGTGTTGGAGGAAATACTGTGCACCTGGCAACCTTGGTTAGCGCGCACTGCGCCCGGCCTGCCACAGGAGTCGCTGGTGCACGATGAGACAAGGATTTCCAAACCCTGCAGTACAGCGCCCTTAACCACTGCGCCACCCGAGAGGCCCTTAATGTTAGCTCACTGTTGCTCACGACAACAGACCCTCAAGGGTAGTTGTCTGTTTGTCTGTCTGTCAGACTGAAATCTCATGTATCTAAGAATTTGGACAGCTACAATATCAGTTCAATAAGCTTTGAACTCTTTACTAAGAATAACACATATTGTTATTTGCTAGCACAGCAGGCTGAGGTAGTAACCAATTAGTCCATTGACCAGCTGTCGAGGTCACAATTGATGTCACTCTTCCTTGATGGTGATTAGTTAAGCATTAAGCATCTCCTCATTGATTGACTCGCTGGGAAAGAGGGAATTGATTGGCTATTTAAAACCACTCACTTGTATTGACCGTAATGTATTGACTAACACTGGCTGGAGTCTCCTGTTTGGAGATTTGAACCTTTACGCTAACAAATCTAAGATGGAAAACATCAGGGCCCGGTTTCCCAAAAGCATCGTAGGAGCATCGTTAAATCTCCGAGCTGTTTCCCAAAAAACATTGTTATATACATTGCACTTGAAAACACTCTTAATCTAACGACCACCTCAGACCACTCGTAGAACAGTTAAGTCAAATCAAATCAAATGTATATATATAGCCCTTCTTACATCAGCTGATTTCTCAAAGTGCTGTACAGAAACCCAGCCAAAAACCCCAAAGAGCAAGCAATGCAGGTGTAGAAGCATGGTGGCTACGAAAAACTCCCTAGAAAGGCCAGAACCTAGGAAGAAACCTAGAGAGGAACCAGGCTATGAGGGGTGGCCAGTCCTCTTTTAGCTGTGCCGGGTGGAGATTAAAACAGATCATTGCCAAGATGTTCAAATGTTCATAGGTGACCAGCAGGGTTAAATAATAATAATCACAGTGGTTGTCGAGGGTGCAACAGGTCAGCACCTCAGGAGTAAATGTCAGTTGGCTTTTCATAGCCGATCATTAAGAGTATCTCTACCGCTCCTGCTGTCTCTAGAGAGTTGAAAACAGCAGGTCTGGGACAGGTAGCACGTCCGGTGAACAGTGCGTCGTTAGATGCGTTTTTGACCTCCCAAGTCACTTTATACACAGAAGATCTCCGCTAAACATAGAATCCCATGTTTTATCTGTCTCTCTGTGACTGCTGATAACTTCACAACAAAGTTGACTACAAATGCAAAGTTGCCTACGGTAGGCTATAGGCAGGCCTATGTACAGTGCCTTGCGAAAGTATTCGGCCCCCTTGAACTTTGCGACCTTTTGCCACATTTCAGGCTTCAAACATAAAGATATAAAACTGTATTTTTTTGTGAAGAATCAACAACAAGTGGGACACAATCATGAAGTGGAACGACATTTATTGGATATTTCAAACTTTTTTAACAAATCAAAAACTGAAAAATTGGGCGTGCAAAATTATTCAGCCCCTTTACTTTCAGTACAGCAAACTCTCTCCAGAAGTTCAGTGAGGATCTCTGAATGATTCAATGTTGACCTAAATGACTAATGATGATAAATACAATCCACCTGTGTGTAATCAAGTCTCCGTATAAATGCACCTGCACTGTGATAGTCTCAGAGGTCCGTTAAAAGCGCAGAGAGCATCATGAAGAACAAGGAACACACCAGGCAGGTCCGAGATACTGTTGTGAAGAAGTTTAAAGCCGGATTTGGATACAAAAAGATTTCCCAAGCTTTAAACATCCCAAGGAGCACTGTGCAAGCGATATTATTGAAATGGAAGGAGTATCAGACCACTGCAAATCTATCAAGACCTGGCCGTCTCTCTAAACTTTCAGCTCATACAAGGAGAAGACTGATCAGAGATGCAGCCAAGAGGCCCATGATCACTCTGGATGAACTGCAGAGATCTACAGCTGAGGTGGGAGACTCTGTCCATAGGACAACAATCAGTTGTATATTGCACAAATCTGGCCTTTATGGAAGAGTGGCAAGAAGAAAGCAATTTCTTAAAGATATCCATAAAAAGTGTAGTTTAAAGTTTGCCACAAGCCACCTGGGAGACACACCAAACATGTGGAAGAAGGTGCTCTGGTCAGATGAAACCAAAATTGAACTTTTTGGCAACAATGCAAAACGTTATGTTTGGCGTAAAAGCAACACAGCTGAACACACCATCCCCACTGTCAAACATGGTGGTGGCAGTATCATGGTTTGGGCCTGCTTTTCTTCAGCAGGGACAGGGAAGATGGTTAAAATTGATGGGAAGATGGATGGAGCCAAATACAGGACCATTCTGGAAGAAAACCTGATGGAGTCTGCAAAAGACCTGAGACTGGGACGGAGATTTGTCTTCCAACAAGACAATGATCCAAAACATAAAGCAAAATCTACAATGGAATGGTTCAAAAATAAACATATCCAGGTGTTAGAATGGCCAAGTCAAAGTCCAGACCTGAATCCAATCGAGAATCTGTGGAAAGAACTGAAAACTGCTGTTCACAAATGCTCTCCATCCAACCTCACTGAGCTCGAGCTGTTTTGCAAGGAGGAATGGGAAAAAATTTCAGTCTCTTGATGTGCAAAACTGATAGACATACCCCAAGCGACTTACAGCTGTAATCGCAGCAAAAGGTGGCGCTACAAAGTATTAACTTAAGGGGGCTGAATAATTTTGCACGCCCAATTTTTCAGTTTTTGATTTGTTAAAAAAGTTTGAAATATCCAATAAATGTCGTTCCACTTCATGATTGTGTCCCACTTGTTGTTGATTCTTCACAAAAAAATACAGTTTTATATCTTTATGTTTGAAGCCTGAAATGAGGCAAAAGGTCGCAAAGTTCAAGGGGGCCGAATACTTTCGCAAGGCACTGTAAGTGATCTGTTGTGGTATTGATATAGCTGTGGACCCCAGGAAGAGTAGATGCTGCTTCTGCAAAGGCTAATGAGGATCCAAATAAACAAAACAGCTACCAACAGCGAACCCCTAACTACCAAAACCACCTAGCAGGTCATTTGGGACACATTCAGGTAGACATGTCAAAAAAAGAGCTGACAAGATTCCTTACTCTACATGTAATAGAGCCATGTCGGTTCTACTAAATATATTTGTATCTGAGTGTTCCACACCACTGTGCCCTACTTCCTTTACTGGTATCCTGAGGGAAAGACGATGTGGAGAAAAGCTGCAGTCTAAGAGAGATTGGACCATAGCTTAAGCCAGGCCTGTTATAAGGTCTAACTGGACTATATGGCAGACAGACGATGTACTGTACCCTCCTCACACCTCATGGGTAGCTCAGTACTGGGCCCCATGCCAGCCTGACACTGCACCATGCTGTATCCTGGAGGCCAGAGCTCATATCCAGTGCTGTGTGTGTAACATGCCTCAGTCAATCAGTAGCCTTAAATAAGAAGGGAACGGTTGAGGGGAACATGTTCTATGGGGAGAAAATAGCCTGATAATTGCTCCTGACATTTGATGAATTCCAGAGTGGCACAAGGTGTGGCTGTGACAAGATACGCTCTCTGTCATTTTTAGTATGACCGTCCCTAGCGACGTGATGTCATAGACGGGACAACAACAAGGGCCACTGCAACCAGTGGGGCCGTTTTTAACCAATTGGAACTCAATGACCTTTTATTCTTTCACTAGCTCACATTTAGCAGGGAACCCAGTACTTGTGCCGTCTTATCCAATCCTTCGACCTCATGGCTTGGTTTTTGCTCTGACGTGCACTGTCAACTGTAGGACCTTATATAGACAGGTGTGTGCCTTTCCAAACCATGTCAAATCAATTGAATTTACCCCAGGTGGACTCCATTCAAGTTGTAGAAACATCTCAAGGATGATCAATGGAAACAGGATGCACCTGAGCTCAGTTTTGAGTCTCATAGTAAAGGGTCTGAATACTTATGTAAATAACATATTTCTGTTTATAAATTTGCAAAAATGTCTAAAAATCTATTTTTGCTTTGTCATTATGGGGTATTGTGTGTAGATTGATGAAGGGGAAAAAAAACAATTTAATCAATTTTACAATAAGGCTGTAATGTAACAAAATGTGGAAAAATTGAAGGGGTCTGAATAGTTTCAGAATGCCCTGTATATGTTCAATCCAGAAATGGTTCATCCAATCAGCCTAAAACCTAATCCCTTCTTTATTCACTAGCTCACCAGCAATATGTCTCACACCAGGCTTAGTCTGGACCTCAGGCTGAGCAGGTCCAGCCTTCTCTGACAAGTTTAGAAGCTGGGGATTCACCCTGTAACACCCCAGCTATAGGATTCCACATGCACGGCACTTTCAGACATTAAAATGAGGCCTTTTCATCTGCTGCTGAGTGTCTAATGCAGCACGGACGCTCATCCATCACTCCAGGCCTAATGTACTCTTTTTGGTTCCAGGTAAAACCCGATGCGGTTCCATGTAGAACCCTTTCCACAGAACGTTCTACATGGAACCGCATAGGGTTTTACCTGGAACCAAAAAGAGTCCTTTCAAAGGGTTCCCCTATGGGGACAGCCGAAGAACCCTTTTAGGTTCTAGATAGCACACTTTTTTCTAAGAGTGTACCTATTTCTACCTGTCTGTGAGAGGAGTCTATCAGCTGTTTTTACAACGCACTACCCAAAGACCATTATGTGATTTGATTTGATTGTAGGGAAAAAGGAATGTTGAACTGTGTAAACACTGCAGTGCAGACTTGTTTTGACAGAGCTCATGGTCACTCTGGTAGCTAGGCCAGAAGGTCTCAAGAGGGACTAGTAAACAACTCACTTCTCTGCCTCCCTACATATTCTCTAACTGGGGAGAGAAACGTCCCTACAGCTCTGAATTCTCCTTCAACCCACAGATACAACGACTGCAGTGCAGCTTGAAGCTATGCTATGAAGGAGGAGGAGATGTGGGGGTGAACAACATTAGAATTTCTCTTCAGATATATATATATATATATATATATAGCTCTTTTCCCAGAGACTACACCAGTGGCATTCTGTGAGGAAACAGGATACCTGGTCTAAAAAGCAAGCAACCTCGCTGCTCTTTGGGGAGCTACATGTGCTTAGCTCGGGTCCCACTGGCACTGGTAAACCCTCCTACAGCCCCCATCTCAACCCCCTCTCTAGCCACTGTCTCTCTGACCATCCCCCATCTCAACCCCCTCTCTAGCCACTGTCTCTCTGACCATCCCCCATCTCAACCCCGGCCCCTCTAGTCCGTCTCTCTGACTAGCCACCATCTCAATCCCGGCCCCTCTAGCCGCTGTCTCTCTGACCATCCCCCATCTCAACCCCCTCTCTAGCCCCTGTCTCTCTGACTAGCCCCCATCTCAATCCCGGCCCCTCTAGCCCCCATCTCTCTGACCAGCCCCCATCTCAACCCCGTCCCCTCTCTAGCCCCAGTCTCTCTGACCAGCCCCCATCTCAACCCCGGCCCCTCTCTAGCCCCAGTCTCTCTGACCAGCCCCCATCTCAACCCCCTCTCTAGCCCCTGTCTCTCTGACCAGCCCCCTCTCAACCCCGGCCCCTCTCTAGCCCCAGTCTCTCTGACCAGCCCCCCCCATGGCCTCCCTCAGACCACATGATGGACAAACCACAAGACCTGGTCCAGCACTAACACACTGGGTTCAGTGAGTCCAGGGCTTGGTGCTATTGGATTTGTTGAAGTACAGTACCAGTCAAAAGTTTGGACACACCTACTCATTCAAGGAATTTTCTTTATTTTTTACTATTTTCTGCATTGTGGAATAGTGAAGACATCAAAATTATGAAATAACACACGGAATCATGTAGAAAATAGTACAAATTATGTAAAACCCTTGAATGAGTAGGTGTATCCAATTTTTTGACTGGTACTGTAGGTGTGGTTGTGGTTGTGCTGAGCTGGAACAAAAGCCTGCATGCACAGTATCAATGTCCACAGCAGTAGGAGGGGCAGCTTGTGGGGTATGTCGGTTTTAATGCAGTCAACACCTGTGTCAACTTTCTGAAGAAACTCCCTGTGTGGTTTTAGTTCATCTGCAATTGGGGCCAAAGAAGTGTTACTTCAGAATCCAACTACTGTCATGAGGAGACAGATGAAGTGTTGATGAAGCCTGGCAAACACCCCGGCCAGCCTCCCTTAAACCCTTAGTGAAGGGATTTGGCTGAGGGGAAGAAGGGAGGAGTCTACAGCCATGGTTGGTATAAGGGGCCATGGCCTCACAGCACGTTAATGAGACAGAATGATGGTGGCAGTAACGTGAAGATCTCACTGCCTGCAGACATGGCTTCATATCTGGCCTCACAGCAGCATCAGCTGTACCTGTTCATGTATTCATTTGATACCTGCACGGACGCACAAGCACACACAACACACACACACACACACACACACACACACACACACACACACACACACACACACACAGATCAGGTAAACAGATCACTAACCCAATTCCCCTCTAGTTCTAGACAGCAGGAGGTGTGACTAATACTTGTCAGTCTGATGTACTGATTACTGCCCCACTTCCCCCAAACTGTCAATCACACTGAAGGAACCAGACGGCAGAGCATGCCAGTGCCAAACCAAGGTAACAATCTCTACGGTAACCATGGGATCAACACTGCATCAGTACCCCATCCAATCCATTACTCTGCACAAATGGCCCAATGGAATTTATAAGCCCAAATCCCTGGGCTCTGCTGATTCAGCTGTTCCTTGATCCCTCTCTCCTCACCCCCTGTCTCCCTTGTTCATCCCACACATACTGTACACTCCTACTGGGACTTCACTTGTAACCTGGGCATACACCAGTGGAGGCTGGTGAGGGGAGGGCAGCTCATAGTAATGACGGTTTGATACTGTTCCATTACTATGAGCCTGATCTTTGATTTAAAGTTTTACCAGCCACTGTCATCCACACACCCTCAGACCCTCCCTAGGACCTAGCTGTCTCACCACATCCACACACCCTCAGACCCTCCCTAGGCCCTAGCTGTCTCACCACATCCACACACCCTCAGACCCTCCCTAGGCCCTAGCTGTCTCACCACATCCACACACCCCTAGACCCTCCCTAGGCCCTAGCTGTCTCACCACATCCACACACCCTCAAACCCTCCCTAGGCCCTAGCTGTCTCACCACATCCACACACCCTCAGACCATCCCTAGGCCCTAGCTGTCTCACCACATCCACACACCCTCAGACCCTCCCTAGGACCTAGCTGTCTCACCACATCCACACACTCTCAGACCGTCCCTAGGCCCTAGCTGTCTCACCACATCCACACACCCTCAGACCCTCCCTAGGCCCTAGCTGCCACACCACAGCCACAGACTGTCAGACCCTCCCTAGGCCCTAGCTGTCTCACCACATCCACACACCCTCAAACCCTCCCTAGGCCCTAGCTGTCTCACCACATCCACACACCCTCAGACCCTCCCTAGGCCCTAGCTGTCTCACCACATCCACACACCCTCAGACCCTCCCTAGGACCTAGCTGTCTCACCACATCCACACACTCTCAGACCGTCCCTAGGCCCTAGCTGTCTCACCACATCCACACACCCTCAGACCCTCCCTAGGCCCTAGCTGCCACACCACAGCCACAGACTGTCAGACCCTCCCTAGGCCCTAGCTGTCTCACCACATCCACACACTCTGACCCTCCCTATGCCCTAGCTGTCTCACCACATTCACACACCCTCAACCCTCCTTAGGACCTAGCTGTCTCACCACATCCACACACCCTCAGACCCTCCCTAGGCCCTAGCTGTCTCACCACATTCACACACCCTCAAACCCTCACTAGGCCCTAGCTGTCTCACCACATCCACACACCCTCAAACCCTCCCTAGGCCCTAGCTGTCTCACCACATCCACACACCCTCAAACCCTCCCTAGGCCCTAGCTGTCTCACCACATCCACACACCCTCAACCCTCCTTAGGACCTAGCTGTCTCACCACATCCACACACCCTCAGACCCTCCCTAGGCCCTAGCTGTCTCACCACATCCACACACCCTCAAACCCTGCCTAGGCCCTTGCTGTCTCACCACATCCACACACCCTCAAACCCTCCCTAGGCCCTAGCTGTCTCACCACATCCACACACCCTCAAACCCTCCCTAGACCCTAGCTGTCTCACCACATCCACACACCCTCAACTCCTTAGGACCTAGCTGTCTCACCACATCCACACACCCTCAGACCCTCCCTAGGCCCTAGCTGTCTCACCACATCCACACACCCTCAAACCCTCCCTAGGCCCTAGCTGTCTCACCACATCCACACACCCTCAAACCCTCCCTAGACCCTAGCTGTCTCACCACATCCACACACCCTCAACTCCTTAGGACCTAGCTGTCTCACCACATCCACACACCCTCAGACCCTCCCTAGGCCCTAGCTGTCTCACCACATCCACACACCCTCAAACCCTCCCTAGGCCCTAGCTGTCTCACCACATCCACACACACTCAAACCCTCCCTAGGCCCTAGCTGTCTCACCACATCCCCGGCTTACAGTCAGATTACAACGCCTGAGAAGGCAGGCACCACGGACAGGCCACGCCATGCCAGAAATACTTTAAGAAATGAGGAGATGGGAAACTCATTGGCCAATGAATAGAGGAAAGTACTATGCTGCCCCACCCAGCAGACTGTCAACCAATCATGTTCATGTTGTCATGCGGTTGCTAAGCTAATCGTCAAACAATCCCTTCTAAAAGTCTAATCAAAATTGAATCAAATCAAATTGCATTCGTCACATGCTTCGTAAACAACAGGTGTGGACTAACAGTGAAATGTTTACGGGCCCTTCCAAACAACGCAGAGAGAAAGAAAATAGAGAAATAATTAAAAAGTAAAAGATGTAATAATAAAAAGGTATGAGTCGAGAAACCTGCCTATTGTCCTCAAAAGTATGAAATGTCACGCTTTCAAAGTTATATAATATTACAGAGAACAAGTTAATTATCTCACATCTCAGAAAAGATTTGTAATGTTGTGCTTATTGTTTACGAAATTCATGCTAATGTTGGATTTTGGAGCTGGCGCCCAATTGACTCCCATTGACTCCTTGAAGGAGGGCACTCCTTGTGGGATTGTACCCAGAATGCACCGCACGGCCCATTGACAACATACGGGCAACATACATAATGGTCGTTAATATGAATCCAATGACGTTTCCCATCTCTTCATTTCTTAAAGTATTTCAGGTCAGGCCTGGTTGTATGTGTTAGCCTGTCGCTTGGACTCACAAACCACTCGGTTGGGTCTTAGGCCTTTTAAAAGTTCATATGGAGCATTGCTGGGTGTCCTTCTGTCAGGACAAATATTTGCTTACAGCACAGATTAGTGTTGGGTTTAGGTTTAGTGTGGTTTAGTGTTAGGCTTATCAGGGGCATGTCTAGAGAAGAGCATGGAGCTTCCTCAGGTTATAGATGAAGGAAGACAGACACAGACCATTCCTGTTTTATGCATGGATCGATGACCTCTAATGTTTAGACTCAACGCTGGAGGGATTGACATAATGTTCTGAACTACAGTTAGCAGGTTAGACGAGGTGAGAGGCAGTCACTGACTAACGCTATTGCTGTTTGTTTCCTGAATGCCTTGGTGACACTAAATGTTCAGACTTTAACACTAGAGGGATTGACATAATGTTCTGAACTACAGTTAGCAGGTTAGATGAGGGGAGAGGCAGTCACTGACTAACGCTATAGCTGTTTGTTTCCTGAATGCCTTGGTGACACTAAATGTTCAGACTTTAACACTAGAGGGATTGACATAATGTTCTGAACTACAGTTAGCAGGTTAGACGAGGGGAGAGGCAGTCACTGACTAACGCTATAGCTGTTTTTTTCCTGAATGCCTTGGTGACACTAAATGTTCAGACTTTAACACTAGAGGGATTGACATAATGTTCTGAACTACAGTTAGCAGGTTAGACGAGGGGAGAGGCAGTCACTGACTAACGCTATAGCTGTTTGTTTCCTGAATGCCTTGGTGACACTAAATGTTCAGACTTTAACACTAGAGGGATTGACATATAGATCTGAACTATAGAAAGTATGTCCACGAGGAGAAAGGTAGGCGTTGACGCTGAATGAGGGATCAACCTAAAAGGTCTGTAATGTCACCGAAGATGATGTGGTCCTTTTCATGTTACACAAACATCCAATGTGCTTTACCACTGTAGGGTTGCCATGCCAAACCCTGGATCCTCCTGGGAATTGATAACATAAATGTAAACAATGTTGAAGGAGTTCTAATGGTCTTTAGGTTAGGAACCCTGAACGACCGACTCCTCTTGGGTCACATATTGACCATACTGTACCCACTAAATAAGCTACCCTAAATGTGGGAATTATACGCTCTAGCTTGAGAAATGACGACCAAACACAGAGGGGCTTGCTTTGGGCGCCATGTTTGCACCAGTCTGATCCACAGCCAGAAGAATCTGGTCGCTGCTAAAATGTATTGATGACGGCCAGGCACCCGCCTCCCTCTCCCTGCTCTGGGGCGACACGTTCAAAACGGATCTGCTAGGTGAAGGCCTGATAACCCCACTCTTAGAAAAAAGGGTTCCAAAAGGGTTTTCCAGCTGTCCCCATTGGATGACCACTTTTGGTTCCAGGTAGAACCCTTTTGGGTTCCATGTAGAACCATCTGTGGAAAGGGTTCAAGATGGAACCCAAAAGCATTACACCTGGAACCAAAAGGGTTCTTCAAAGGGATATGCTATGGGGACAGCCAAAGAACCCTTTTGGTTCTAGACAGCACCTTTTTTTCAGTACAATATTCTATCCAGATACACAAACACAACATCAATACTCATGCAGATATGCACCCAAAACATCAGTAATGATGCAAAGATGTCAAATCAACAGGAGTCAATAGGATTGATAGTGGATCTGTAAACCAACTCCCTCAGCTGACCTCACTGAGAATACAACAGTGAGCAGAGTGGTCTATGTGGTCACTACATGTTCCCTTCATGCAGTCTACCTGCCCTGTCTGATTAGCCACAACATCGTCACAGCAACACCCACTCAACACCAGCCTGTCTCCATACACTGCAGAATGCACATGATAAACTGAATGAAATACTGTAGACAAAGAGGGTTGTCATGGGTACAGAGAGAGAAGTCCATGTAGTTTGACCTCCCTCTCTGGGTTTAGCTGCAGCGTGTAGCTGACAACCAGTCTTACCTCAGAGAGCGGTGAGTCAAAGCTGTAGTCCAGACCGCTGCTTGCTGCTACTGCTGCAGTGTCACTGTGTTGCTCTGTAGCCCCCTGCCAGCAGAGAGGAAATGTTATCCAGTGTGTAGTGTTTCCACGTCTTCCTTCCCTGATCGAGCCCTTTTTCTCCTCTCCTGTGTCCTCAGCTTGCCTCTGTCTGTACAATCCAGTTCGAGCGATGGGGGAGGAGGAGGGGGGTGAATCACTCTCCCGCCGATATGACGGAGAGAGGGAGCGCGCCTGGGAGAGAGAGCGACAGAAAGAGGGGGAATGAGACGCTGTTGTGATAGAGGACTGGATAGAAGGACAGTGTGGTGCATTGGGGAGAAATGACTGGGGAGGGAGAGAAGGAGAGAGAGAGAGAGGGAGGGAAGGAGAGAGAAAGAGAGGGAGGGAGGGAAGGAGAGTGAGCGAGGGAGGGGGGTAAAGGGACAGATAGGACCTGGCATGCAGATATCTGCCTCGCTGCTAAATTTAACCTACCCCTAATGACACACACACACACACACACTTGGCCAGATGGTCCTGTCAGGGAACTGATCCCTAAGGAGTCTGGGACTGTCCCCGTGGAGATAGAGAGAGAGGAAGGAGAGGGGAAGGAGAGAGAGAAGAGAGAGAGAGAGGGGGGGGGGGGGGGGTTAACTTGTTTCAAGTGCCCAGGGGCAGGTTAGTCAGTTTCGGATTCTATGGAATCTACCTTCATCAGGACAGCTTTGGAAAGCTGATCCATACATGTAGTCAGGAACTTAGTTTTACTGAGGACACTGATACCCACATCACCCACAGCTTAAACAATAGGTGACACAAGGTGACAGAGTAAAATGCATTGTAGGTTTTATTTTACTCAGGTGGTCTATTCTGGATGACAATTGAGTCCGGGTGACCATGTCACCTGCTCTGGTACCTTAGGACAAGGCATTTGATTTGCATGTGGGGAATCAAAATGGTGGTCTGATAGGAGCATAGCAGTATTCAAAACAATGTCAAGATTCTATGATCTTTGCCAGTCAACTCTGAAAATAATTGAAAACTGTATTTTTCAAAGAATCACAGAATTTCACAGCATGTTTTTCCCCTTTAAAACCCAGCGTTCTATTCCAGAAGTATACTGTTCTACGCTTGGACATTCACTGAGGCATGCTCTCCTGTGGGACTGTTTTCTGTCCGACCACGGCAACCACGGAACTACATCTCAGACTCCTTTCAATGTGTCCTTGGCTCCGTGCGGGTCTGTGTTTTCCATCAACTAGCAGTGCTGCGGTGGGTGTGTGGGTGGGAAGGCTTTACCTCTGGCCTTCTGCTGAGTAGCAGTGGTGTCAATGTTTCAGTGTCTGGAAGTGTGTCTGGACTGACACAAACTACGTGTGTGGTGAGGTAAAGGCACATTCGAGGCTTCCATTGTGTCAGTCCCCAGCTGTCATCGGAACCTCTCCTTGACACATACACATACATCTTGCCAGAAACAGACTAAAAGGTGGGCCTCACAGTGCCTGCTAGGGGAGGTAGAAAATATCCCCTTATAGATTTAGATCTCAATGGGCTCCCATCAACTATGACCTTATCTACAATGTGCTGGGGGTTGTCATGGAGACGTGTCATGGAGACGCGGCGTGGCCTGTACTATCAGAGCCACCTGTTGTCCTACTCAGGAGAACAATAACGCAGGACAGCATGACAATACACACTCAGTCCCCACTGTAAAATAAACTGTTGGAATACAGGAAAATAGATTATATAGCCAGGCTAACTTTTTCCAGAGAGTTGAGAGGAGTCTCTTTATAGTGTGTGCAGTTCAAAAACACATTGAGTTGCCAACTACACACATCATTCATCAACTCACTATGAACTCTGAGGGATGTTCCTGTCTAGCCTGACTCCCAACTCTGTTTGTGCTGTCTTGTGCAACTTTGGCGTGACGTTGACATAGCGGTTGTCAAGACAGCACAAACAGATGAGGGACTCAGGCTAGTTCCTGTGCCCTCAGATATAACTAGTTCATCGTTGGCCTTGCGGCCAGTTACTGTGGCATGATGGATGTGATCTGCCTCTTGGGGAGGCTGTGCTGATTGCCTGCGCTGATGTATTTCATTGACAGCTATGTCAGCCATTTTGAGAGTGATGTACTATCATTATATCCCAGCTATGTTTATTCACAATACGTATCCTAGCAATTTAACATCCTCTCTAATTGACAATGTGAAGTAAGGAAGTTCATATAGTCATCAGTTACTTTCAGTCATCAGTAAGAAATAGTCAACTGGATAAAAATGGCTATTAAATATCTTAACTTCTATAAAAGGGAGCCGGATAGAATATTGACATTGAAGCATCTCAGACCTGGGACGATAAACTGAAAATTATCGACACCGGCCAAACTGACCACTTATTGTGGACATTTTGCTGGTATCATTCATTATGATAAATAACCCATAGGGCCGTACTTGTGTAGTTTGAAATTAAATAAGTTTGCTAATATGAGTGATTGTTGAGGCTTAACATAACCCTGCCCACACCTTGCAGGAGGGGGAAGGCTATTCCCATCACACCTTGCAGGAGGGGGAAGGCTATTCCCGTCACACCTTGCAGGAGGGGGAAGGCTATTCCCATCACACCTTGCAGGAGGGGGAAGGCTATTCCCATCACACCTTGCAGGAGGGGGAAGGCTATTCCCATCACACCTTGCAGGAGGGGGAAGGCTATTCCCATCACACCTTGCAGGAGGGGGAAGGCTATTCCCATCACACCTTGCAGGAGGGGGAAGGCTATTCCCATCACACCTTGCAGGAGGGGGAAGGCTATTCCCATCACACCTTGCAGGAGGGGGAAGGCTATTCCCATCACACCTTGCAGGAGGGGGAAGGCTATTCCCATCACACCTTGCAGGAGGGGGAAGGCTATTCCCATCACACCTTGCAGGAGGGGGAAGGCTATTCCCGTCACACCTTGCAGGAGGGGGAAGGCTATTCCCATCACACCTTGCAGGAGGGGGAAGGCTATTCCCATCACACCTTGCAGGAGGGGGAAGGCTATTCCCATCACACCTTGCAGGAGGGGGAAGGCTATTCCCATCACACCTTGCAGGAGGGGGAAGGCTATTCCCATCACACCTTGCAGGAGGGGGAAGGCTATTCCCATCACACCTTGCAGGAGGGGGAAGGCTATTCCCATCACACCTTGCAGGAGGGGGAAGGCTATTCCCATCACACCTTGCAGGAGGGGGAAGGCTATTCCCATCACATCCCTGATCTGAGCCGTGATCCATCCCACTGAGTATATGTATATATAACACCTCCACCTGGAGAGGGAGGGAGGGAGAGAGGGAGAGAGAGGGAGGGAGAAGGGAGTGAGGGGCAGAGAGAGGGAGAGAGGGAGAGAGAGAGGGAGAGAGGGAGAGAGAGGGAGGGAGGAAGGAGTGAGGGGCAGAGAGAGAGGGAGAGAGAGGGAGGGAGGAAGGAGCGAGGGGGAGAGAGAGGGAGGAGGGAGCGAGGGGGAGAGAGAGCGGGAGAGAGAGGAAGGGAGGAGGGAGCGAGGGGGAGAGAGAGAGAGAGAGAGAGGAAGGGAGGAGGGAGCGAGGGGGAGAGAGAGAGGGAGAGAGAGAGAGAGAGGGAGAGAGAGAGAGGATTCCAGAAATAGACCCCAATACCAAAGACTGGTAACCTTAGAGGGGCCTGCTCCTCAAGTGTACCATGGGTCAGTCCGGATAGAGCATACTTATGATGAAAGCTGAAGGATGTATGGGTCATTCAACCCCACACAGGTCTAGACCACTGACCTATAGACTAGGGTACTCTGGGTAATGAGGCACAATATCTAGCTCCTATCCCCTATAGGCTAGATCTTTAAGGACTCATCCTCTCTCCATCTCTCCCATTTTGTTGTCCATCACTTAATGGTTGATGAGCTTCACAATGCTAGGCCTTTGACCTCCGCCAAAGTTAAGTGCTTTTCATTGTACCTGCCAGACATGACGTTGCCTAGTGCTCCATCCCAAAATGACTCAAACAGTACACACACACGCACACATACATACACGCAGACACACGCAGACACACGCAGACACATGCATACACACACAAACACACACATGCACACACAATAACAAATGGGCCATTATCGCTAATAAAAGGCTCTCTGGTGCAAAGATGCTTCCCAGAAAGACCCTTCACAGCTGCTCTCTCCAGCCAGTGTTAGCTTAATGCGAGACAGTTGAAGGAAACAGCTGGTGCAGTGGTAAAATAACCCTATGGAGACTATCTTTTTACCCTACTGTCTATTCCCAATGTGATGACTGTTTAATGCACTTTTTAGGACATCACTTTGACTGCCTGGGTCTCAGAAGCATTGCTGATAGAGGAATCAGCCCCTGTGTGCTATTGACAGAATGAGCTACAGATGCTTGGTGAGGAAAAAAATAAAAAACACATTGACAGTTTATTTGTTAAGCTATTGATCATCCTGCAAACGTGCAATACCATATGGAATTTCAACTTCCCAACTTGTGCTAAAATTTATATTTTGTTTCTTTGCCTGTATTAAACAACATTTCTGGTTCACAGAATAAAAAATAAAAAACTTATCGGTGTCTAGAGGAAGAACTAAGGGGCTTATTCCCAGGGGGAGAACTAAGGGGCTTATTCCCAGGGGGAGAACTAAGGGGTTTGTTCCCAGAGGGAGAACTAAGGGGTTTGTTCCCAGAGGGAGAACTAAGGGGTTTATTCCCAGGGGGAGAACTAAGGGGCTTATTCCCAGGGGGAGAACTAAGGGGTTTGTTCCCAGAGGGAGAACTAAGGGGTTTGTTCCCAGAGGGAGAACTAAGGGGTTTATTCCCAGGGGGAGAACTAAGGGGCTTATTCCCAGGGGGAGAACTAAGGGGTTTGTTCCCAGAGGGAGAACTAAGGGGTTTATTCCCAGGGGGAGAACTAAGGGGTTTGTTCCCAGAGGGAGAACTAAGGGGTTTGTTCCCAGGGGGAGAACTAAGGGGCTTATTCCCAGATGGAGAACTAAGGGGTTTATTCCCAGGGGGAGAACTAAGGGGTTTATTCCCAGGGGGAGAACTAAGGGGTTTGTTCCCAGGGGGAGAACTAAGGGGCTTGTTCCCAGGGGGAGAACTAAGGGGTTTGTTCCCAGGGGGAGAACTAAGGGGTTTGTTCACAGGTCTAGAACTAAGGGGCTTGTTCCCAGGGGAAGAACTACAGGGCTTGTTCCCAGGGGGAGAACGAAGGGGCTTGTTTCCAGGGGAAGAACTAAGGGGCTTGTCCCCACGGGAAGAACTAAGGGGCTTGCTCCCAGGGGAAGAGTAGATGGGTGTAAAGCCATGTGACTCTCCTTCTCCTCCCTTGGCCCTAACCTCCTGGGAAGCAAGTGTTGTAAAGCTCTCTTCCTCTCTCTCCCGCCTCTCGTCTCTCTCTCTCTTCCTCTCTCTCCCGCCTCTCTCTCTCTACTTAAAAGACGGTGTGTGTGTGTGTGTGTGTGTGTGTGTGTGTGTGTGTGAGCGCGTTCGGCCGCCAGCTGTGTTTCAGAACACATGAAAGGAGGCTGATTGGAGCTCAGCATCAAACGTCCATCAAGGAACCCTGACCCATCTCTCTACACACACACACACACACACACGCACGCACACACGCACGCACGCACGCATGAGTGTAATTTACACCCCCCGTTCTCTTCCTCAGTGTGATGGACCCGGTCGGACAGTTTAAAAACAGAAGTATTTATGACTCAGCATTCACTCTCATCTTCCATTCCTGGAGCTCTCTAGAGCATGTGCCTCAGCCTCAGCCTGGCCGGACGGACGGCATGAAGAGCAGGTTTAAACTTAGCTGTCAGTTCTGCTTGGCTATACAGAACTTTCGGAAAGTATTCAGACCCCTTGACTTTGTCCACATTTTATTACGTTACAGCCTTATTCTAAAATGGATGAAATAAAAAACAATTGTCATCAATCTACACCAAATACCCCATAATGACAAAGTGAAAATAGGTTTTTAGAAATGTTAGCAAATGTAGAAAATATGTATTACTTATTTACATAGGTATTAAGACCCTTTGCTGTGAGACTTGAAATTAATCTCAGATGCATCCTGTTTCTATGGATCATCCTTGACCGTGCATGTCAGAGCATGTTTTGTCATTATGGGATATTGTGTGTAGATGGATGAGGGAAAAAAACAATTGAATCCATTTTAGAATAACACTGTAACGTAACAAAATGTAGAAAAAGTCAAGCAGTCTGAATACTTTCAGAATGCACTATATGTTCCCTTACGGCTTGTGTTTCGGTGGAATCACGCGTGTTCTCAGATCAAAAACATGTATTTTTTTTAGCTCATTAACATAGTATGAAATGCACTTTTTATTTAGAATTGTAATAAAAGGTCTCCTCATAGTGTTTGATAATGCTGCTTCAGGTCATAAGCAGATTGTGGCTGTCTGCTACTGATAGTGTCTGAGCACTAAGTCCAGGTACACATCACTGTCCCATTGTTGTGGCACAGGGCTCTGATGTGGACAAGGAGGAGAGGGCAGATCTGGCTTCAAAGGACAACTCCTGTAGAAACTGTTGACACTGCATTATGCTATTTTGATACCCGAGCAGACAAGGTGAAAAATATGTTGATGTTGTTGAGCAAGGCACTTACCTCTAATTTGCTCCAGGGGCGCAATACTACTATGGCTGACCCTGTAAAACAACACATATCACTGTCTGCACCGGTGTATGTGACAATAAAACATTATTTATTTGATTTCTTTCACTCCCTGAGCACTAGTTGATGACGTGGACGTGGAATAAGGCAGCCCCCCCACACCTCTATAATGACAATACTGATGATTCCTCAATGCAGGTGCAACCTCTTGTCTCCCTCTACTGGTCATACACTACTAGTACATGTTCTCATCTGCAGCTGGCCAATTTGATCTTTGCTGTTTTCCCCTCTGGATGTCTCCCTGCTCCGACCATTTTTAGAGGTGCCAAGAGCCTTGGCATTTACAGTCAGCTGTTTAGGGAGGATTTAGCCTCACTGGAAGGTAGAATTTCAAGCAATGCAGTTTACCATCCATTATATTTTATGCTTACTGTATTTATATTATACATGATGTATGTTGACTGTGTAAATTCCTCTGTCTGTATTCTGTCTGTATATTTGTCTATTGCTGGGCATGAGTAAATGTACTTGGTTTATAAGTACCTTCTGATTCTGAAATTATGGTGAAATGTACGTCAAGTGAAGCATCCAATATCCTGTTAGTCTCCTCTCACTGCTTTCTGACCTGCCCTATGGCCTCCCTGAGCTTTGAGGGTGAAAACAGAAATCACACACCTACTGTATCTCTGTCTGAGATATCATCTACTGTAGGAATGTTTTTCATGTACAGTAGGCTATAAAAAAAATATAGATATTTTTAAATCCTGCAACATAATTTAATATCTCAATATTGTCAGATCAGACTTCCCGCCCTCACCTACTGTTAACCAATCATGTCAATGCAGAGCTATACGGAGCCCCCCCACATTGTTAGAAGATTGAAGAGGCGCACAGCGATGCGGTACAGAACTCAATTCAGCCTCTGCCCCGCTATTGCGTCTCAGACAATATTTTCGGATCAAGCATAAATTGGCTCTTTAGCCACGGCCTCGCGAGCGTTACAGGTGCGCGCCAACAGGTGATTTTGATTCGATTGTCACATAACGCCTCTAATCTTTTTATTTTTTATGAACGGTTTAGTCAAAATATGTTGCAATTTGTCTAGTTTAGGTTTCAACGCAACAAGAAAAATGGATCTCTCAAAGAATTCCGTTGCAAACAGGAGAAACAGAAATGCAACCAAAGGGAAAAAAGCTACTCACAAGTCAAATGTTTCACCGGCAATCAGTAGACTCATTCAAGACCCTTCAAATCATATTCCATTGGGACGACAACTTCAGAGGACGCCGCCAACGTCAGAGTTGAAAATAACTCGGCCTTTGAGCTTTGAAACACATGTGGTAGGCCGAATCTCGTTCACCACACTTCTGCCTAGGTGCACTGGGGTTTTACAGTGCCTTCAGAAAGTATTCACCCCTAGACTCTTCCTACATTTTGTTGTTACAGCCGCAATTTTGTCCCTGGCATATGTAGAACAATCCAGGAGTGGAAAGCTCACCCAGAAAGACTCACAGGTGTAATTGATGCAAAAGGTGATTCTAACGTATTGACTCTGGGTTTTAATAATTATCTAATCAAGATATATATTAGTGTTTTATTTGTTGTAAATTCTAGCATTTGTAAAAAATGTCTTTCACTTTGTCAGAGTATTTTGTGTCTGGTTGACAAAAAATGCCAATTAAATACATTTTAATCCAACTTTTTATCACAAACTGTAAAATCAAGGGGTGTGAATACTTTATGAATGCACTGTAGTTTGTATGCCAACTTGAGCCAATTATTGTGGAGGGTAGGCCTAGCTGACAACTAATACATTTCTATCTGTTACCATTTTGTCTTTACATCCAGATTGAAACCACCCCTGGGCAAGAGCCCTTGTCTCCCACGTTAAATATGACCATGGACCTTTACACAATCGAGCCTGCAGAAACTGAAACATGCCGACGGTCTCGCATCACTTCAAGCACACGTGGGTGTTTCCTATATTGTTCACAATCCTATAGCTGTATATTTGCACCAATATGTGGTTTGGTATGTTTGAGGTGACAAACATAAACACACACAGGGGTGTCAAAATCTGAGGGGCCACAAAGTAGGGTGGTCTGGAGGGGGCTAGGCCCCATCTGCATGTGAGAGAATTTAGCCTGAATTGCTTTTTCCTGGAATTTAGAGCCATAATCATTATGCTTAATTTTATGTGCAAAAATGTATATTTTTCTGCATATGTAACCATACCTCTTAAGCTGTCTATTCTCCTGACTTGTGGTTCTTTTTTTCCTAATATCTGGGTAGAAGATTGAAATGAATGTCTTATTCAGTTCATTTAGTAATTGCTTGCTTTCCTAAAGTCTACCAACCTTGCCAGCAGGCATGCCAAATATTTCTGTAGTTGTCACATGTGCCGAATACAACGCGTTTAGACTACAGTGAAATGCTGAGATGGTTAAACAAGCTAGCTACTCTAACTTGATTAGTAGCCTGAAATGGCTTTTTGGTAGCTAGTTATGAGGTTGGGAGATAGGTTCTCAATCTGGGCTAGCCAAAATCAACTTCATAAAATTGCTAGGTGGCTTAAAGTATTTCAAAGAAACGACAACTATATATACAGTTGTCTGAAGTTTACATACACTTATGTTGGAGTCATTGAAATTTGTTTTTCAACCACTCCACACATTTCTTGTTAACAAACTATAGTTTTGGCAAGTCGGTTAGGACATCTACTTTGTGCATGACACAAATAATTTCTCCAACAATTGTTTACAGACAGATTATTTCACTTCTTCACTGTATCACAATTCCAGTGGGTCAGATGTTTACATACGCTAAGTTGACTGTGCCTTTTAAAGAGCTTGGAAAATTCCAGAAAATGTTATGGCTTTAGAAGCTTCTGGTAGGCTAATTGACATAATTTGAGTTAAATGGAGGTGTACCTGTGGATGTATTTCAAGGCCTACCTTCAAACTCGGTGCCTCTTTGCTTGAAATCATGGGAAAATCAAAAGAAATCAGCCAAGACTTCAGAAAATTGTAGACCTCCAAGTTTGGTTCATCCTTGGGAGCAATTTCCAAATGCCTGAAGGTATCACATTCATCTGTACAAACAATAGTATGCAAGTGTTAACACCATGGGACCACGCAGCCTTCCTACTGCGAAAAGTGCAAATCAATCCCAGAACAACAGCAAAGGACCTAGTGAAGATGCTGGAGGAAACGGGTACAAAAGTATCTATATCCACAGTAAAACGAGTCCTATATAGACATAACCTGAAAGGCCGCTCAGCAAGGAAGATGCCACTGCTCCAAAAGCCAGACTATGGTTTGCAACAGCATATGGGGACAAAGATTGTGCTTTTGGAGAAATGTAATCTGGTCTGATGAAACAAAAATAGTACTGTTAGGCCATAACCACCATCGCTATGTTTGGAGGAAAAAGGGAGGCTTGCAAGCCGAAGAACACCATCCCAACCATGACGCACGGGAGTGGCAGCATCATGTTGTGGGGGTGCTTTGCTGCAGGGGGGACTGGTGCACTTCACAAAATAGATGGCTTCATGAGGAATGAAAATGATGTGGATATATTGAAGCAAAATCTCAAGACATCAGTCAGGTAGTTAAAGCTTGGTTGCAATTGGGTCTTCCAAATGGACAATGATCCCAAGCATACTTCCAAAGTTGTGGCAAAATGGCTGAAGGACAACAAAGTCAAGGTATTGGAGTGGCCATCACAAAGCCCTTACCTCAATCCTATAGAAGTGTGTGGGCAGAACTGAAAAATGTGTGTGCGAGCAAGGAGGCCTACAAACCTGACTCAAACCTGACCAGCTCTGTCAGGAGGAATGTGCTACAATTCTCCCAATTTATTGTGGAAGGCTACCCAAAATGTTTGACCCAAGTGAAACAATTTACAGGCAATACTACCAAATACTAATTGAGTGTATGTAAACTTCTGACCCACTGGGAAAGTGATGAAATAAATCAAAGCTGAAATAAATCATTCTACGATTATTCTGACATTTCACAATCTTAAAATAAAGTGGTGATCCTAACTGACCTAAAACAGGGAATTTTTACCTGGATTAAATGTCAGTAATTGTGAAAAACTGAGTTTACAAACAACTTAGTCAAATACATTTAAACTTCCGACTTCAACTATATATATTAATTAACAGGACCGATCTGAGGGGGCACGTGCCCCTGTGTCCTCTGAACACATTTCATTAAAGTTCCAATTCTTATCTATTTTAATGTAGTCCTATGTCACATGATCCTACTGTAGGTCTATAAATCTGAATGTTTAATGCTTTGGTTTATGATGGTGCAGAAGCTTGTAATGAAAAAAATATTCAGTATGATCCACCAAATGTTATCAATGTACATGTTCAGTCTGTTCAGGCAGTGTGCTGGAAGAGGACCCCTACTCATTGATAAGAGGCATGCAGGGCTATGAGGTTACCCCAGCAGACCTTGTATTCCTGAAGAGAGCCAGGCAGGAGAGGCAGATCAACGCCTTACAGGTGAAATCCATATATCTGATGGTGAAAACACCCACTTGATTATTTTAATGACTGATGCTCATGGTACCTCAAATTACGCAGCCATTTTGTGCTGCTTTGGTCAGACATTTAAAGCTATTGTCAATATTCCCTCAATCACCTGGGGTGTGTTCTTTATTCGCAGACATAGCAAAACTTTTTTGCAGCAAAATGTTTTGCCACAAATTTCAGGCAGGTTTTGTTCCGTTTGCGTTTTCTCCAGTTTGGTTCAGTTTGCAACTAAAAATGTTTTGCAATGAAAACGAGTGTTTCTGTTGGACAAATTCAGGTAGGTTTGATTCCTAGTGAATACACCCCATTAGGGTCTACTTGGTACAGTTGAATGAGGTTATGTTCAAGGCTGTCATTGTGTTTCCTATGTAGAGAGAGCTGGATGAGTTACTGAGGCAGCGGAGGAACCAGATGCTGGCCAGGGATCTGTCCTTGGCCTCCAGAGAGAAGATCCAAACTGACCTTGATGAGGTGAGGCCACATGTTACTGTACAGTACTGTAGCTACTAGGGATGTGACAAATGTACAATTGTTCTTAACTTTTAAACTCCTGTTATGTTTATACGCTAATAAAACTCAGATATGGTCCTTCGTATGATCCTGTGTGTGTGTGTATATGTATATATATATATATATTAGGGGGAGGCTTATATATATACTGCTCAAAAAAATAAAGGGAACACTTAAACAACACAATGTAACTCCAAGTCAATCACACTTCTGTGAAATCAAACTGTCCACTTAGGAAGCAACACTGATTAACAATAAATTGCACATGCTGTTGTGCAAATGGAATAGACAACAGGTGGAAATTATAGGCAATTAGCAAGACACCCCCAATAAAGGAGTGGTTCTGCAGGTGGTGACCACAGACCACTTCTCAGTTCCTATGCTTCCTGGCTGATGTTTTGGTTACTTTTGAATGCTGGCGGTCCTTTCACTCTAGTGGTAGCATGAGACGGAGTCTACAACCCACACAAGTGGCTCAGGTAGTGCAGCTCATCAGGATGGCACATCAATACGCGCTGTGGCAAGAAGGTTTGCAGTGTCTGTCAGTGTAGTGTCCAGAGCATGGAGGCGCTACCAGGAGACAGGCCAGTACATCAGGAGACGTGGAGGAGGCCGTAGGAGGGCAACAACCCAGCTGCAGGACCGCTACCTCCGCCTTTGTACAAGGAGGAGCAGGAGGAACACTGCCAGAGCCCTGCAAAATGACCTCCAGCAGGCCACATGTGCATGTGTCTGCTCAAACGTCAGAAACAGACTCCATGAGGGTGGTATGAGGGCCCGACTTCCACAGGTGGGGGTTGTGCGTACAGCCCAACACCGTGCAGGACGTTTGGCAATTGCCTGAGAACACCAAGACTGGCAAATTCACCTCTGGCGCACTGTGCTCTTCACAGATGAAAGCAGGTTCACACTGAGCACATATGACAGACGTGACAGAGTCTGGAGACGCCGTGGAGCACGTTCTGCTGCCTGCAACATCCTCCAGCATGACCGGTTTGGCGGTGGGTCAGTCATGGTGTGGGGTGGCATTTCTTTGGGGGGCCGCACACCTACATGTGCTCGCCAGAGGTAGCCTTACTGCCATTAGGTACTGAGATGAGATCCTCAGGCCCCTTGTGAGACCATATGCTGGTGCGGTTGGCCCTGGGTTCCTCCTAATGCAAGACAATGCTAGACCTCATGTGGCTGAAGTGTGTCAGCAGTTCCTGCAAGAGGAAGGCATTGATGCTATGGACTGGCCCGCCTGTTCCCCAGACCTGAATCCAATTGAGCACATCTGGGACATCATGTCTTGCTCCATCCACCAACGCCACGTTGCACCACAGACTGTCCAGGAGTTGGCGGATGCTTTAGTCCAGGTCTGGGAGGAGATCCCTCAGGAGACCATCCGCCACCTCATCAGGAGCATGCCCAGGCGTTGTAGGGAGGTCATACAGGCACGTGGAGGCCACACACACTACTGAGCCTCATTTTGACTTCTTTTAAGGACATTACATCAAAGTTGGATCAGCCTGTAGTGTGGTTTTCCACTTTAATTTTGAGTGTGACTCCAAATCCAGACCTCCATGGGTTGATAAATTTGATTTTGTTTGAATGTGCTGACAAATTTGTTGTCAGCACATTCAACTATGTAAAGAAAAAAAGTATTTAATAAGAATATTTCATTCATTCAGATCTAGGATGTTATTTTAGTGTTCCCTTTATTTTTTTGAGAAGTGTGTATATTTGTGTGTGTGAGCCGTGTCTATTTTCTAGGCAGGACTGAGGTATACTGAACTGCATTGCCCCCTAGTGGTCATACCAATGTTTTTTTGAAAACATTAATAATATATATATATATATATATATATATTAATAAAAAACTCAGTCCTGCCTAGCTAATAGACGCAGCTCAATTTACTGCTGTCTCCCACCCACTCAGCAACAATGATAGTTAATGCCGTTTTAGGTTCTTTGCTGTGTCCCTCCATGTTTTCAGGACTTTGCTACTGTCGCTTCCCACTCTGCCATTTCTCCAACTGTTAAATATGATGACGTGCGGGGTGCTTTTATATCCGTGACTAATCATTTGAAAGATGCATATCCCCTCCAAATAACGTTACAGCATTGTTGCGTTAGGTATGTTTGTATTTTTCCCTTGATGATGATGATGATGATGATGGGGATCTGTTAGTTGTAGTTTTGTGATAACTACACTGACTGTTATTCAGTTAGGGATTTTCTCCTTTAAACGTTCACACCGCTACTAGATACTGTCCTATGCTGAATGTCATGTTGCCAACCTTTGAAGTTATGACCTTGAGTTAACACTGCCTCTTAAATGATAAGATATAGCACAGTAAAGTTATCTATATAAATGTTTATGTATTCATAATTTTCACATACTCATATTCGTAATGTTTGTGGATATGTCGACGCTTTCTCTGAAAATTGTTCTGTTGGACATCACATTTCAGATCCTGTCCTGTGAGCAGACTGTTCAAATGGGGCAAGTGTTCCTCTCGAGGAAGCTGAGCTCAACGGAGGTAGAGGCCCAGCAAGCTGTAGAGGAGGAACAAGCTGAGATCACTGTGCTAGAGGACAGAGTGGCCAGAGCCCTGGAGCTCAGGTAGCTAGCTATCTCACTTCATGTTACTGCAGTGGCCAGAGCCCTGGAGCTCAGGTAGCTAGCTATCTCACTTCATGTTACTGCAGTGGCCAGAGCCCTGGAGCTCAGGTAGCTAGCTATCTCACTTCATGTTACTGCAGTGGCCAGAGCCATGGAGCTCAGGTAGCTAGCTATCTCACTTCATGTTACTGCAGTGGCCAGAGCCCTGGAGCTCAGGTAGCTAGCTATCTCACTTCATGTTACTGCAGTGGCCAGAGCCCTGGAGCTCAGGTAGCTAGCTATCTCACTTCATGTTACTGCAGTGGCCAGAGCCATGGAGCTCAGGTAGCTAGCTATCTCACTTCATGTTACTGCAGTGGCCAGAGCCCTGGAGCTCAGGTAGCTAGCTATCTCACTTCATGTTACTGCAGTGGCCAGAGCCATGGAGCTCAGGTAGCTAGCTATCTCACTTCATGTTACTGCAGTGGCCAGAGCCCTGGAGCTCAGGTAGCTAGCTATCTCACTTCATGTTACTGCAGTGGCCAGAGCCCTGGAGCTCAGGTAGCTAGCTATCTCACTTCATGTTACTGCAGTGGCCAGAGCCATGGAGCTCAGGTAGCTAGCTATCTCACTTCATGTTACTGCAGTGGCCAGAGCTATGGAGCTCAGGTAGCTAGCTATCTCACTTCATGTTACTGTAGTGGCCAGGATCATATTTATTAGGCACCAAATGGAAGAACATTTACTGGAAAAGGGGCAGGAAAACATGCAGGGACTTACAATAAGAAGCATTCGTTTTTGTTCTGATGCAAAACGTTTTGCTACAGTGTGCCTTAATGAATATGACCCATGGAAGACATGGCCAGTGTGCAGTTTGTTCATGTTTACAGAAACAGGAGTTCTGGCTTAATATTATTGTTTCTAATTTCAGAGAGAGAGGGGAGCAAAGACAACAGGAGATTGAGAATCGGAACAGAACCATCCTCACGAAAAAGGTGCTCTTTGTTCAACACTTGTCACCATGTAGTTTTAAGTTATACGATGAATTACCAACAGTACTGTACGGTAATGGGCCAGTTCTTTCTGGACATGTATAACTGTTGAACACTGCTTCATCTCTAAGGCAAACATCAAGCATCTGATGAAGGAACTATCAGAGCTCAAATCCCAGCTGGCTGGGGGAGAGGTAAGTCTGTGTAATAAGCTCCGTGACTGACCTTGTGGTGTCTGGGGTGTTGGGAATTTTCAGTCACATTGAAAAATATTTGTACTTCCTCAAAAGAGATTCCATGAGCCAGTTCCTTGTAACTTCACAGGAGTCTTTGCTAGCCATTCAAGGCAAGATGGACACTTTGAAAGACACAGAAAAAGAGGAAGACACAGGTCCCCAGGAGGCATTGCAAGTCGCCCCAAGCCAAGCAAAAGCTCCCAAGAAGGCACCCAAGACAAAAAGGAATGGTGGAGAAACAATTACCCAACAGGCTTCTCATGTCCGAATTAAAGCTGAAAATACACCTACCATAGTTGGAGAGCCACATATGGCCAGTGGTCTCAGACGATCTACGAGAATAGCTACCAAGAAGAGCTGCGTTGAGAATAAGCCTGTTTTAAGGAAAACTCGCCCTGTCAAAGCAAGCATTTCACTTTGAGAATTTTTTTTCTCCACTTTTCCTGAAACTTTTGAGTTTTAAGGAGTTGTTTTCCACTGCTTGTTTGGTACTGTGGTTAGGTTTCCATCCAGTTGACAACAGATTTTAATGCAGATATTCAAGTCACAGAAACATTATATGCATTTTTCCCACCAGACGTGCTTTCGTCAAACTGACTTTGTAGCGGATAAAATGTTGTGTGTGACAGTACACACTTTTGTACTTAAGTTTTCATGTACAGAATAAAATAAAACAGACGTTTTAATGTGTTTCCATAGCATTTTCAATTCTATGGATGATTTTGTCACACAAACTGCAATAAATAGCATACTTGCCCAACCTGGTTTTTAGCCCATTCTCTATAGACTACTGTGTGCTGCTAAAGTGGAAAGGGTAGGTTATACACTGAGTGTACAAAACATTAAGAAGCTCTTCCCATGACAAGACTGACCAGGTGAAACCTATGATTCCTTATTGATGTCTCTTGTTAAATCCACTTCAATCAGTGTAGATGAAGGGGAGGAGACCGGTTAAAGAAGGATTTTTAAGCCTTGAGACATGAATTGTATATATGGGACATTAAAGAGAGGAATGGACAAGACAAATGAACAGGGTACGGTAGTAAGGGGCCAGGCGCACCGGTTTGTGTCAAGAACTGCAACGCTGCTAGGTTTTTCCATGCTCAACAGTTTCGCATGTGTATCAAGAATGGTCCACCAGCCAATTTGACACAACTGTGGGAAGCATTGGAGTCAACATGGGCCGGCATCCCTGTGGAATGCTTTCAACACCTTGTAGAGTCCATGCCCCGACGAATTGAGGTTGTTCTGAGGGCAAAAGTTGGTGCAACTCAATATTAGAAAATTGTTCTTAATGTTTGGTATACTCAGTGTACAATGAGATATGGATGAAGGCAGCCAATCACTGTTCATGTCACCTGCATCATTCAAATGATGGCCTAACCTCAATATTTTTGCATGAAGCTTAACACTGGCGTGCATTTAAACAAGTTATTGAATCAACAACAAAGCAGCCACCCCGCCTGCATTTTGGTGAAAAACTGAGGGAAGGGTCTGGAGAAATGTCACCACTCAAATTCATAGACTGAGCTATGGATGCCAGCAGTGGCCATCCATGATATCAACATTATAGTTTAAACCATGTTTTGAAGCTGTAGTGTTGTTTTTTTGACTGATACTTTGAGTAAAACAAGCTCATATTTGGGGTTCTGATGGGGTATGACAGAGCATTAGTAAATGTTATTCTTCAAGATGTAATGGGTACTCAGTATATCATTAATTTAGAAGTCCAAAAATGGATGTAGCAACAAAAAAATCAAGATTCTCAGTTGGTTTGGCTCAGTGTACAGATTGATCTACTTGTACCTTTGATCAGATTGTCGTGGAAATTTCCTCTATTTACCAAATCATGGGAGCAAACCACACACAAGTCAGAGTTAGTTATCAAAGTCCATCTTTAATTATATGAGCTCTATCACAACCCTGTGACTCTCAGATTGATTCAGTGTCTCCCAGTGAATCCTCTGAGAGCCCCTTCCACATTGTGAATGAGGTCCTTTATAGTAAAGACACACACACAGGATAAGACAGCATAGACATTATTCATCGTTCAGCTTTGTCTCCTTTCCCAAACCCCAGAACCATAAACCAATCCTCCAAATCAACAGGCATATATCAAATTGTCATTTAGATACAACCCACTCTAAATACAAACTCCTGGACAAACTCACGGAGAGGAGGGTGAGGCTATAGGTTAAGATAGAAACAACATAAGAGGGAGCATATAATGATTCCAGACACTGCAACCTTCCTTTCCCCACTATGGGAAAGGTAGAGAGTGAAAGATATGTTTACACATGATGACACTTTGACCTCTCCCCTCTCAGCGGCCCAGGCAACTTAGTTTTGACATAGAACAGATAACTGCAACCTCACCACAGAATTACACAAAAATACCATTCTGATGAGAATTAACTTAAACATATTTGATGAATATAAAACATCTTACATATGTTACCAACAAATTCTGAATCTTCCCTAACAAGATATATTGCTGAATAGACATACTGTTATTACTGGAATAAAATCTTCTAGAAATGGATTTCTCTTACACCAGTGTTTTCAGATATAGAATAATAGAGCCCTCTTGTGGACACTTTGGAATCTGACAATGCAGGATCTGTTAGTGTAATTGGTGTGTATAGTTGTGAACTCTAGAATTTCTACAGTGCAGGCCAGGGATATTTCTGCTGATGCATGTCTTTCTGTGAGCCAAGTTGGCGACAGTCTAGTCAAGCCCTGGACGAGTTTTAATATGAAGGAAACTGATGTTCTGCTACATAACCTGAGTCATAACCTTGGCCTATTGGCGAGACCAGTGTTCAGATTATCCTCAGTGACCCTGTAGCTAATGTGCATCTTATATACATTTTCTCATTTTGACGTCACTCTTAAGAAGCTTGAGAACACACAGATGCTCTCACTCACTCTCACTCATCTGGTGTACAGCAGCTCGGCCCAGTGGAGAGGGAACAGTAGGAAATGGGTGGTGAACAGCAGAATTACCCAGAACTCACAGTTATTCTTGGCTACCAGACAAGGGAGCTGAAACGAGGAACATGAGGGCTGCCATATTGTTAACATATCACAATCAACCCTTCTGTGTCTTTTAGAAGAGAGTGGAGGAACCCGTCCCAAATTTCTGTCCACTTTATTTCAGTTGGAGCAGAGAGAATTGGCACATTTCTTTAGACATGTAGATTTAGAAATTGTTGAAATGCTGTCGACGTTTCCCAGACTTGCCCTGACAGTTTCATGCCACACTGCAATATTCCAGTCAATCATCTGAAAGAACAATTTTCTTATTCTTTATCCGGCGTGAAGATTCACCGTCTTTCTCACTCCTCTGCTATCTGTGTTGTGCCACATTGACATGCGTTTTCATTAAACTGCACAGTGAGTCATTTACTCAGTGAGATTAAATAGAATTTAAATGATAATTTTGTGTAAGCATGCATTTTTCCCATGCAGAATTGTTCTGTAGTGCAGATTTGATTGAATTCAGCCCTGGGTTCCCTCAGTACATACAGTATCTGTTGAAGTTGGTCAGGCGCCTCCACGGACTGATGTGGTGTATTTCTAGTACTGTAGATCACCTAGTCCTTTCTGTTTGGCTCTACTGTTGCAGTGTGAAAGGAGACCGATTACCGGTATGTGGCCTTGTATTCAAAGTAGTGCTGGCTGTACAGTTTGCTCTGGGTGGATTGACTTGTAGTTCCCTCTTCAGAAGAACTTGACGGGGTGAACACAGATGCCCTATTCATCATCCAGCAGGCCTGTTCTCTGCAGTCCCTAGTCTAGACAAGAACCAACATGCCACCCTCTGTCTTTGTGCTCTGTGCCAGCAGATCAATGTCAAATCAAATCAAATCATCAAATCACATTTTATTTGTCACATACACATGGTTAGCAGATGTTAATGCGAGTGTAGCGAAATGCTTGTGCTTCTAGTTCCGACAATGCAGTAATAACAAGTAATCTAACTAACAATTCCAAAACTACTGTCTTATACACAGTGTAAGGGGATAAAGAATATGTACATAAGGATATATGAATGAGTGATGGTACAGAGCAGCATAGGCAGGTTACAGTAGATGGTATCGAGTACAGTATATACATGAGGTGAGTATGTAAACAAAGTGGCATAGTTAAAGTGGCTAGTGATACATGTATTACATAAGGATGCAGTCGATGATATAGAGTACAGTATATACGTATGCATATGAGATGAATAATGTAGGGTAAGTAACATTATATAAGGTAGCATTGTTTAAAGTTGCTAGTGATATATTTACGAGAGGGACAGGTTGCAGCTTTGACAGGAACCAGGCTTATATCTTTACTGTTTGGTCGTCGTCCTGGCGAGTGACGCAAACGAGTCCCTGCTGCTAGCATACTTATTTCTGCTACAGTACCTTTTTGTTTATTTCTAAATCTGAATCTGTTGCAGATGACATCATGGTAATGGTGGATGGTTGTTTGCAACCGGTGGTCACATCTGTCAATCAGGCCAGATTTAATCAAGGACTGCTGTGTATAAACATAGTAGGCTGATACAGGCAGTCAGGCAAACTTTTGCTCGTTACTCTCCCAACCATATCCATTCCTCCCCCTTACACTGTAATGCTAATTAGCATAGTCATTTGACACACTGTTGCACAGTGTCTGCTGAAGTGGTATTGTTCAGGGGTGACAGTGCAATGTGCGATCTGACTCTGCAGGGTTCAATCAGCGTCTCTCAAACTCTGCCTGTTAGTTTAACTTTCCTCCTCTGGCTCCAGACCCCCAGTGTTTCATATGACATCTTTACTAGACAGCTGCGCTGCCCAGTCGGCTTGTCCTGAAGTCGTCTGTCTCAACGAGCCTTTTGTAGAGGCCAGGGTAAGTGATCTATTACCCTCGGTCTGTGAGCCCTGAGCTGAGCTAACTCAACTCTCTGACCTTTTGGAAGGGATTGGTGGATCTATGTCCATGAATCCACTCCCCTGTTCTCTGTCTATGCCCAGATGAAGGACCATGGGACCAGGCCTCTCTGACCAGATGATTGCTCTGATGAAGGACCATGGGACCAGGCCTCTGACCAGATGATTGCCCAGATGAAGGACCATGGGACCAGGCCTCTCTGACCAGATGATTGCCCAGATGAAGGGCCATGGGACCAGGCCTCTCTGACCAGATGATTGCCCAGATGAAGGACCATGGGACCAGGCCTCTCTGACCAGATGATTGCCCAGATGAAGGACCATGGGACCAGGCCTCTCTGACCAGATGATTACCCAGATGAAGGACCATGGGACCAGGCCTCTGACCAGATGATTGCTCTGATGAAGGACCATGGGACCAGGCCTCTCTGACCAGATGATTGCTCTGATGAAGGACCATGGGACCAGGCCTCTCTGACCAGATGATTGCCCAGATGAAGGACCATGGGACCAGGCCTCTCTGACCAGATGATTGCCCAGATGAAGGACCATGGGACCAGGCCTCTCTGACCAGATGATTGCCCAGATGAAGGACCATGGGACCAGGCCTCTCTGACCAGATGATTGCCCAGATGAAGGACCATGGGACCAGGCCTCTCTGACCAGATGATTGCCCAGATGAAGGACCATGGGACCAGGCCTCTCTGACCAGATGATTGCTCTGTAAAGAGTCAAGGTTATAAAAAGATGATTGTGAAACTGCAGGACAGCAAGCGCATGAGTCCATGGTCTGAATATGCAGGGGTATATGTACTGTAGTCTGTTTGGATCAGAAACTCTATCTCCAGGCACTCACTAGCTTGTTTTGGGCTGTTCAGCTAGGTTCTGCTGCGGCACATTTCATTAACCTGAGGTAGTCCGTGCCTGATTCCACATATTCAAACCCTTTGGTACAAGGAGACGCTAATCTGGAGTGAAATGAATGCTGCTGTTCAAAACAGTTTAATACTTCCCTGAAATGTTTCGTATGGCTTTTTTATTTTTTATTTAAGTACTTTGAAATATTTTGACCAATATTTGCTAATGCAGGGCCAGCCATTGTTCGGAAGCTTTCTGGGTATGAGTGCTTCACCTCAAATATGTCAAGTCAAAGAACCAGATCGTGTTTATACACCGAGTCCAAGCAGACAGGGGAGATCCCAGGCCAAGAAGCTGTGGGCAGAGAATTATCCCCAAATTGCTCATGTCTTTCTCTCTGCGGTCGGTGGAAACTTTCTCTGGGTTTAAACACTTTTAAATGACCACTTTACCTGTTGTTTCTGCCACAGGAAAACAGAACACCTCTGTCTCCAACCGTGCAGTACTTTATTCTGCGTCTCTTTTTGGATGTGTTTTCAGTGAAATTATATCGATACTAAAAGAGAAATATACGTCTAGAAACAAACCGCATCCATATTGATATCTGTTTTTCTAAAATCTATTTTGTCTGCCCGTCGCCCTCTACACTTCATGTGGACTCTGTAATCTCTGGTTCTACCACAAGGAGGCGGTGTGGGACATGTCTGACATCTGTGTAAACCATGGGCCTATCATAGAGGTTAGTCAGGACAACCCAGAATGCGACGGAATGGAAGACACACACAGACACAGTCATCTAATTTCCATCGCTTAGCACTCTGCCAAAGTCATCTGTCGTCTCTAGTAATGTTGTTCTGTTTAGTTTGGACAGTCCCTTACTGCCAAGTAAAACCCTATAATCGTATATTACAGACAGAATGAGCCCGGCTAACAGTATGTGAATCAGTGGCACATGTAACAGTAGTCGTGCCAAGTCTAACTGGGCAGCAGGAGCCGGTGCACTGTGAACACATCCAACCTCTCTGTGGGACCAGAGTGTGAAACCAGCCACTCAAGTCCCCGGCCAACACCGATAAACCACCGATAAACCATCAGTGTTTCGCTCTAGACAATTCTCCCTTTTGTTGTTCCACAGCATTAAACAGTAATAATGACTATAGTTTATATACTAGATTGATTTATCAAGGATGGTGGCCAAATTGGACATCTATATATTGCTATATTAAATGTTCACTCGCAATAGGCCGAGATATTAAGACCTCTTCACTTGTCTTTGTGCTGGTGCAAGTAGGCCTATGGACCGACCAAGAAGTAAACATCTGTTTTTCATCAAAGTTTTTCTTTTTTACATCAATTTGGTATCTTTTTCAATTATAAAGTAATTTGTATTTTGATTATAGAATGTTGAATGATTTGCAGGAAATGCTCAATATTGTTTCAATTTACAGCTGAATGTGATATATGCATTAATGTAATTCACATTATCATTAAGAATAAAGGACTGTTCAATCAGATTAGACAAATCATTCACATAATCAATCAAGTTATAAAAAATATGCCCAGAATATCTACCTCCCCTCCCTGCTCCAAATATCCTCCAAATACACCCTCCTCTCCACAGCTCTTTTGGATAACACAGACATCTGCATGTTGAGAGAGTTTGATGAACGCTTCAACTCACTGATTGAGCGATTGCAGCGGTATTAGAATGAGCAGTTAGTCTTCCAACTAGCAGTTGTTTGTAGAACTAGTTGGATGAAAGAGCAGTTAGTCTTCCAACTGGCAGTTGTTTGTAGAACTAGTTGGATGAAAGAGCAGTTAGTCTTCCAACTAGCAGTTGTTTGTAGAACTAGTTGGATGAAAGAGCAGTTAGTCTTCCAACTGGCAGTTGTTTGTAGAACTAGTTGGATGAAAGAGCAGTTAGTCTTCCAACTAGCAGTTGTTTGTAGAACTAGTTGGATGAAAGAGCAGTTAGTCTTCCAACTAGCAGTTGTTTGTAGAACTAGTTGGATGAAAGAGCAGCAGTGTCATTGGTTTCTGTGGCACCATTACAGCCAATGGAGATGGACACCGTTCCTGTTCTTAATGTATGTTCTCAACATACCCTTTCTCCTATTTTGATCAGTGTTTGAGGAGAGAACACTGTGGCTTATCCTACATCTGTGTGCAGCAGAAAGCACCCAGCAAAGCTCTGAAGTCATTTGTTTTGCTACTCTGTGTGGAATGGCCTCGGGAAGAGAGGGGTGGTTGGGTTTGGGGGGGGGGGGGGGGGGGGTAGAAGCGGTAGCAAAACAAGCATGGCAGCGGCTCCGCTAAGTGTTGGCTGTGATGCTGAAGAGGAGCGTGGAAATAAAACATACCAGACTAAACATTTGCACACTGTCTGCATGCCAGCTTGGTTTCCGACATGGATGGATGGAGGCTGGGAGGTTTAAGGGATGACATTCACTGCCAATAATACCCCCACCCCCTGTTACGTATACATTGTACATTCTATTAGAGTGAAAATAAACTCACATAAGGCCATTTTACTTTCATCATTAGAAATGAAAGTAGAGTGAAGGGTATGTTCAGACAAGCATTGGGTTTGAGGTATGAATAGTCCTGAGTCCCCTTTCAACCCCCCTCTTTCTCTCTCTCTCTCTCTCTCACACACAGCGACCCCCTCACCCCCCCCTGCGGCCTCCAGCCCACAGCATCAGGTTTGGGCTCTGGCGTTGTAGAGGTTTGTTTTAGAATACCAAAGCCGTGAGCACCTCAGACAGTGCACACGCCTCTCAACTCCACAAATATGTCAGAAGCATATTAGACAAATATTCCCTCCAACTGCAGTGCCAGTGTACACACCCCAGAGTTCCTCCCATCTATCAACTCATGCTGAAGTGTTACTCTGGAGGCAGGAGATTTACGGTGATCAAAGTGTCCTTTTGGCTGACCCGTTAGCTAGAGGCTATAGAAAGGAGAGACCAGAGCAAGGCTACACTGACTGTGCTGTCCCAACAGCTTATCACATGCAATAGTGATTACTGCATTTCTGCTGGATGCTATGCTACCTCGCGTTTACTAACGTGTAGACCAGGGGTGCCCAACCAGTCGATCGCCATCTACTGGTCGATCATGGAATGCTTGCCAGTCGATCGTGAGATGATTATACATCTACTTAAATTCAGCCACACATCAACGCCTATAATCTCTTTCTGTTTTAACGTTCAACAGTCCTCCATTCACAGCAATGTCTGAGAAGTCAGGTGATTTACATCAAATATGACCAGTCCCTGCCCACTAATTGACGTATGCCTAGTTAGCGTGGTCAGATGTCGTCCGCCAACTCCAAGTCGAGGTCATGGTGATACCAGGCAGGTAGCTAGCTAGCTAACTTTGTAGCCAGATTAGTTCTTAAGTTGTGTGGTTGACAGCAGCAATAATGAGTGGAGGGAAGGATTAAAAAAAACTGAAAACATAACATTTCCACAAGGAAAGGAGGATTCTTTTTTTCGTCATGTCAAACTCAAAATGTGTGTGCCTCGTCTGCCATAATAGCATCGCTATCCCAACGAAAGGTAACACAGAACAACATTTTAAAACCACACACAAAACCCAGGAAAGAGATTTTTCAGCAAAGACTGAATTACTAAGAAGAAAGGTACAAGAACTAAAAAATCAACTGGCAGCGCATCAGTCACAAGGCCTGTGACCTAAGGGACGCGGCAACCATAGCATCTTATTGTGTGAGTCGCGTTCTTGCTAAGCATAAAACGTTTTTCAAAGATGGAAAGATGATCAAGGAAGCATTTATTGAGGCTGCAGACTCGCTGTTTGAGGATTTTAAGAATAAGACTGAAATTATGGCTGCCATCAATGACAGTCAGTTGTCTAAAAATATGGTGACAAGAAGATGTGAGGGAATAGTAGAGAACCTTGAGCATCAACTGAAGAAGGATATGGACAGCTGCGAGTGTTATTCCCTCCAGTTTGACCAGTCGACAGATATGGTAGATGTGGCACAGTTATACCTTTTCATCAGATTCGGTGAGCGAGTTCATTAGAACATGCGTTGAAGATGTCGTTCCCATAGCAACGATTAAAACATTCCCAAACCAGAAACCGTGGATTGATGGCAGCATTCGCGTGAAACTGAAAGCGCGAACCACTGCTTTTAATCAGGGCAAGGTGACCGGAAACATGACGAATACAAACATTGTAGCTATTTCCTCCGCAAGGCAATCAAACAAGCTAAGCGTCAGTATAGAGACAAAGTAGAATCTCAATTCAACGGCTCAGACACAAGAGGTATGTGGCAGGGTCTACAGTCAATCACGGATTACAAAAAGAAAACCAGCCCCGTCACGGACCAGGATGTCTTGCTCCCAGGCAGACTAAATCACTTTTTTGCCCGCTTTGAGGACAATACAGTGCCACTGACACGGCTCGCAACCAAAACATGCGGACTCTCCTTCACTGCAGCCGACGTGAGGAAAACATTTAGACGTGTTAACCCTCGCAAGGCTGCAGGCCCAGACGGCATCCCCAGCCGCGCCTTCAGAGCATGCGCAGACCAGCTGGCTGGTGTGTTTACGGACATATTCAATCAATCCCTATCCCAGTCTGTTGTTCCCACATGCTTCAAGAGGGCCACCATTGTTCCTGTTCCCAAGAAAGCTAAGGTAACTGAGCTAAACGACTACCGCCCCGTAGCACTCACTTCCGTCATCATGAAGTGCTTTGAGAGACTAGTCAAGGACCATATCACCTCCACCCTACCTGACACCCTAGACCCACTCCAATTTGCTTACCGCCCAAATAGGTCCACAGACGATGCAATCTCAACCACACTGCACACTGCCCTAACCCATCTGGACAAGAGGAATACCTATGTGAGAATGCTGTTCATCGACTACAGCTCGGCATTTAACACCATAGTGCCCTCCAAGCTCGTCATCAAGCTCGAGACCCTGGGTCTCGACCTCGCCCTGTGCAACTGGGTACTGGACTTCCTGACGGGCCGCCCCCAGGTGGTGAGGGTAGGCAACAACATCTCCACCCCGCTGATCCTCAACACTGGGGCCCCACAAGGGTGCGTTCTGAGCCCTCTCCTGTACTCCCTGTTCACCCACGACTGTGTGGCCACGCACACCTCCAACTCAATCATCAAGTTTGCGGACGACACAACAGTGGTCGGCTTGATTACCAACAACGACGAGACGTCCTACAGGGAGGAGGTGAGGGCCCTCGGAGTGTGGTGTCAGGAAAATAACCTCACACTCAACGTCAACAAAACTAACGAGATGATTGTGGACTTCAGGAAACAGCAGAGGGAAAACCCCCCTATCCACATCGATGGAACAGTAGTGGAGAAGGTAGTAAGTTTTAAGTTCCTCGGCGTACACATCACAGACAAACTGAATTGGTCCACCCACACAGACAGCATCGTGAAGAAGGCGCAGCAGCGCCTCTTCAACCTCAGGAGGCTGAAGAAATTTGGCTTGTCACCAAAAGCACTCACAAACTTCTACAGATGCACAATCGAGAGCATCCTGTCAGGCTGTATCACCGCCTGGTACGGCAACTGCTCTGCCCACAACCGCAAGGCTCTCCAGAGGGTAATGAGGTCTGCACAACGCAGGCAAACTACCTGCCCTCCAGGACACCTACACCACCCGATGTCACAGGAAGGCCATAAAGATCATCAAGGACAACAACCACCCGAGCCACTGCCTGTTCACCCCGCTATCATCCAGAAGGCGAGGTCAGCACAGGTGCATCAAAGCTGGGACCGAGAGACTGAAAAACAGCTTCTATCTCAAGGCCATCAGACTGTTAAACAGCCACCACTAACATTGAGTGGCTGCTGCCAACACACTGACTCAACTCCAGCCACTTTAATAATGGGAATTGATGGGAAATTATGTAAAATATATCACTAGCCACTTTAAACAATGCTACCTAATATAATGTTTACATACCCTACATTATTCATCTCATATGTATACGTATATACTGTACTCTATATCATCTACTGCATCTTTATGTAATACATGTATCACTAGCCACTTTAACTATGCCACTTTGTTTACATACTCATCTCATATGTATATACTGTACTCAATACCATCTACTGTATCTTGCCTATGCCGCTCTGTACCATCACTCATTCATATATCTTTATGTACATATTCTTTATCCCCTTACACTTGTGTCTATAAGGTAGTAGTTTTGGAATTGTTAGCTAGATTACTTGTTGGTTATTACTGCATTGTCGGAACTAGAAGCACAAGCATTTCGCTACACTCGCATTAACATCTGCTAACCATGTGTATGTGACAAATAACATTTGATTTGATTTGATTTGAATGGTATTTGACAACATGAAAGGACATCCAAGGGGCGAAGATATTTTTCAAGCTTTTAGGGAGTTTGCTAACAAATTCCAACTGCCCTTTTGTAAGCTTGTCTACATTACTACCGATGGGGCACCCGATATGGTAGGCCACATTAGTGGGTTTGTTGCATTGTGCCAACGAGATGATTCTTTCGCCGTCTTTCTTTGTTATCACTGCGTAATTCATCAGGAAGCTTTGTGCAGGAAGATGTTAAACATGAAAGAAGTGATAGATGTTGCGATGAAGATTGTGTCTTCTATTCGAAGCGGAGGCTTTTTCACGCTCACTTAGAAGAGGCTGAAGCGGGGCACACAGACCTGCTGCTGCACACGGATATGCGGTGGCTGAGCCGAGGTACATTTTTAGGTTGATTCAGTGAGTTGTCTGAAATCAAGGAGTTTCTCAAGGTCTCCAAA
This sequence comes from Oncorhynchus mykiss, assembly GCF_013265735.2. Taxonomy (NCBI): domain Eukaryota; kingdom Metazoa; phylum Chordata; class Actinopteri; order Salmoniformes; family Salmonidae; genus Oncorhynchus; species Oncorhynchus mykiss. The sequence goes on along the minus strand of NC_048571.1, from coordinate 10,778,195 downwards.
CATGCAGAATATGCACAGCTAGAGGACACACAGTGGCTCCTGGATTTATCTTTTCTCACTGACCTAACTTACATGCTTATTGAATTGAATGTAGAGCTGCAAAGAAAAGGCAAACATGTAATGGACATGATCAGCTCTGTGAACACTTATATGATCAGCTCTGTGAACACTTATATGATCAGCTCTGTGAACACTTATATGATCAGCTCTGTGAACACTTATATGCAAACCACAACTGTTCACAAGAAATCTGCAACGTAAGGACCTGCATTTCTTTCAACACATGCATTCAGAACTTGAACACCAGGGCAAGGATACAGCACAGCTTTAGAGTCCAGAACATCTTATCTGAGTTTTGCAGTCGTTTCATTGACTTTGCATCACTTGAGCCTATTGCCACTTCCGTTTGGCACAGACATAAATGTGGAAGTCATTGCCTCCAAAATGGGATCACTTGTTCAGTTGGACACAACTATAGCAGAAACAGAAATTCTCACCCATCAAAATGACATTCAGCTGAAATCCAGGGCAACCACTGAGATGAAGGAAGAGTTCTGGGAGCTACTGCTGGAGGAGAAGTATCCCAATATAAGAAGATGTGCTCTCAACATATCAGTCCTTTTTGGATCAACCTACCTCTGTGAGTCTGCATTTTCTCACATGAAGATAAAGTCCAAGTCCAGATCTACTATGACTGATGACCACCTTCTGTCCTGCATGAGACCTGCAACAAGCTGCTACAGCCCTGACTATGACAAACTACTTGCCTCCACCCAATGCCAAAAGTCACACTAAGGTCGGAAATGAAATTAGTTTCACTTATTTGTGGAAAACATGTTATTGGTCCACATATTTGCATATCAAATAGGTACAGTGCCTTGCGAAAGTATTTGGCCCCCTTGAACTTTGCGACCTTTTGCCACATTTCAGGCTTCAAACATAAAGATATAAAACTGTATTTTTTTGTGAAGAATCAACAACAAGTGGGACACAATCATGAAGTGGAACGACATTTATTGGATATTTCTAACTTTTTTAACAAATCAAAAACTGAAAAATTGGGCATGCAAAATTATTCAGCCCCTTTACTTTCAGTGCAGCAAACTCTCTCCAGAAGTTCAGTGAGGATCTCTGAATGATCCAATGTTGACCTAAATGACTAATGATGATAAATACAATCCACCTGTGTGTAATCAAGTCTCCGTATAAATGCACCTGCACTGTGATAGTCTCAGAGGTCCGTCAAAAGCGCAGAGAGCATCATGAAGAACAAGGAACACACCAGGCAGGTCCGAGATACTGTTGTGAAGAAGTTTAAAGCCGGATTTGGATACAAAAAGATTTCCCAAGCTTTAAACATCCCAAGGAGCACTGTGCAAGCGATACTATTGAAATGGAAGGAGTATCAGACCACTGCAAATCTACCAAGACCTGGCCGTCCCTCTAAACTTTCAGCTCATACAAGGAGAAGACTGATCAGAGATGCAGCCAAGAGGCCCATGATCACTCTGGATGAACTGCAGAGATCTACAGCTGAGGTGGGAGACTCTGTCCATAGGACAACAATCAGTTGTATATTGCACAAATCTGGCCTTTATGGAAGAGTGGCAAGAAGAAAGCCATTTCTTAAAGATATCCATAAAAAGTGTTGTTTAAAGTTTGCCACAATCCACCTGGGAGGCACACCAAACATGTGGAAGAAGGTGCTCTGGTCAGATGAAACCAAAATTGAACTTTTTAGCAACAATGCAAAACGTTATGTTTGGCGTAAAAGCAACACAGCTGAACACACCATCCCCACTGTCAAACATGGTGGTGGCAGCATCATGGTTTGGGCCTGCTTTTCTTCAGCAGGGACAGGGAAGATGGTTAAAATTGATGGGGAGATGGATGGAGCCAAATACAGGACCATTCTGGAAGAAAACCTGATGGAGACTGCAAAAGACCTGAGACTGGGACGGAGATTTGTCTTCCAACAAGACAATGATCCAAAACATAAAGCAAAATCTACAATGGAATGGTTCAAAAATAAACATATCCAGGTGTTAGAATGGCCAAGTCAAAGTCCAGACCTGAATCCAATCGAGAATCTGTGGAAAGAACTGAAAACTGCTGTTCACAAATGCTCTCCATCCAACCTCACTGAGCTCGAGCTGTTTTGCAAGGAGGAATGGGAAAAAAATTCAGTCTCTCGATGTGCAAAACTGATAGAGACATACCCCAAGCGACTTACAGCTGTAATCGCAGCAAAATTTGGCGCTACAAAGTATTAACTTAAGGGGGCTGAATAATTTTGCACGCCCAATTTTTCAGTTTTTGATTTGTTAAAAAAGTTTGAAATATCCAATAAATGTCGTTCCACTTCATGATTGTGTCCCACTTGTTGTTGATTCTTCACAAAAAAATACAGTTTTATATCTTTATGTTTGAAGCCTGAAATGTGGCAAAAGGTCGCAAAGTTCAAGGGGGCCGAATACTTTCGCAAGGCACTGTATCATAGCAACAGGTCCATACTCAGTGGTGTGTTGCGTTCCATACATTTTGTTGGTTGGTTTAGGTTTAGAGACTGGTAGATTTCATCACGCTGGCAAATGAAAAAGTAGATCTGACGTCAAAGAAGGTTGGGCACACCTGGTGTAGACTGACTGGGCACACCTGGTGTAGACTGACTGGGCACACCTGGTGTAGACTGACTGGACACACCTGGTGTAGACTGACTGGGCACACCTGGTGTAGACTGACTGGGCACACCTGGTGTAGACTGACTGGGCACACCTGGTGTAGACTGACTGGGCACACCTGGTGCAGACTGACTGGGCACACCTACTGGAGACTGACTGCCCAGCATGCTCTTTGTGCTACTGCTACTGGCAGGTGTCAAAATCTAGCTGATTGATGGAGTGGCAATCTGACAATCATTTAATCCCATGGCCAACGTCCTAAGAACTTGGGTTCCAGTGAAGTCCTGGATGGACTGATGGCTCTCTCCTGGATGGACTGATGGCTCTCTCCTGGATGGACTGATGGCTCTCTCCTGGATGGACTGATGGCTCTCTCCTGGATGGACTGATGGCTCTCTCCTGGATGGACTGATGGGTCTCTCCTGGGTGGGCTGATGGCTCTCTCCTGGGTGGGCTGATGGCTCTCTCCTGGATGGACTGATGGCTCTCTCCTGGATAGACTGATGGATGGATTGATGGATGGATTGATGGATGGATGTTGACCACCAGCAGTTTGAGAAGGCTGTCTGTTGCTGCTGAGCATCTTTGTCTCAACAAAGCGCTGGGGTTTATTTATGGACAAGGCAGGTCATGGATTCTCCCATCCCTTTTTGCCATGTTAAAGGTTGTGTGACTGATTTACAGACATAGAAAGGTCTCCTCTGGCCTATGGGGCCTTAGCATGTCTCCCTTTATAGAGATATGCCTCTACACACGCAAAACACAGCCCCTGTCAAAGTCCGACGCTGAATCAATATGTCTGAAAACGCCATAAAATCCATAGTTTTGTCTTGTTTTGTCACTGTGACCCTTGTCCTGCCAGGCCGTTTCCTGACACACATTCCTACAAGCTTGTAAATATGTCTTTCTCCGGTTCGCTGGAAGTTCATTCACTGGAAGTTTATACTCTTTTGACCTCTGGGAGCACACTTACCAGCTAGCTCACTGCTCTGACCTCACCATAATATATTTAAGCAATAAGGCCCGAAGAGGTGTGCTATATGGCCAATATACCCCGGCACGACACAACGCCGAGTGCCTGGATACAGCCCTTAGCTGTGGTATATTCGCCATAAATCAAAAACCCCTGAGGTGCCTTATTGCTATTATAAACTGGTTATCCAACGTAATTAGAACAGTAAAAATAAATGTTTTGTCATACCCGTGGTCTACTGTCTGATATACCACGGCTGTCAGCCAATCAGCATTCAGGGCTCGAACCACCCAATTTATAAAAATATTATAACACCATCGGCATCGAGGATAGCACTGTCCAGTGTGCTTTTTTCCAAAAATAAGTCCAATTGACCATGTACATTCTTTAATATTTAGAGTCATTCATTATCTGCATATTCAAAAGGCATATTCATACATATTCATGTTTATTGCACTTGGCCTCGCATCTGAAATAAATGCCAGGCAGTTGTTGAAGTCCCACTTTTCATCCGGTCGACTCCAGACGATAATGTCGTTGATACACTTGGTCTGCATATTTGTGGCTTTGTAAATGGAGTCAGATCATAGAAAGGGGGATCATCAGAATGTTAACGTGAGTCTCACTTCTGAATAAAAGGTGAGTGGAATAGAATGGAGGGAGCCTGAACTCCATGGTTGTCACTAGTTAATACAGACCCAAAGTCAAAATTGGCTATTAAAAAAATCAGAAAAACAAACACTTGCCTTTTGGTCTTTTGTTAAGGTTAGGGTTAGGCATAAGGTTAGTGGCATGGTTAGGGTTAGGTTTAAAAAAAAATGTAAGAAAAGAAATTGTAGAAAATGGGCTGGTTTAGCCATGATTATGACTTTGTGGCTGTGTTAACTAGACGACGAACTCCATGGCTCCGTTTACTCTGGCTAGACCAGTGGAAACAAAGATCTAACATTTCACCAGCTAAGATCTAACATTCACCAACTAACACATGAAGCAACCATTACAGTACAGAGAAGGGAGATAACTCCTTTAAAGGAAAACCCACTCAATGTTTTGCATGTTAGTATTTTGCACGTTAGTATTCAGCTAACCACGGTTTGTGGTCATCAGCTATCCTTTAGCTCGAAAATCTATCGGCAGTTTTGTACGGCGCGGCTCGGATTTTCTCTCCATGTCCCCGGATTTCAACCGCAAGCTCTGGACATTTATACCTGGATCTCGCAGCTAGCTAGCTGCTATCCGTGTGACTATCAGCTTACGTCGATCCCCGAGCAAACATAAATTATTCCGAAGCTAGACAGCTGAAGAGTTCCATCAGCCACTCCTGGGCTACAATCACCTATCCGGACCCGTTTTACTGCCAACGCGGAGCCCCACCGGGCCTTCACAACTGGACTACCGATGTTATCTGCCCGAGGGAGTTATCCAGCTGGCTCCTCCGTCGCGACGTTACCTGTCTTATCGTTAGCTGTCTTATCGGCTGCTATCTGATTAGATCTATCAGACAACTATATCTATTTTTTTGCGAATTGGTTTGATCCCCTCTACCACACGGAACCCCACTAATCCTACCGACGGAGACAATATCACCTCCACCCTACCCGACACCCTAGACCCACTCCAATTTGCTTACCGCCCAAATAGGTCCACAGATGATGCAATCTCAACCACACTGCACACTTCCCTAACCCATCTGGACAAGAGGAATACCTATGTGAGAATGCTGTTCATCGACTACAGCTCGGCATTCAACACCATAGTACCCTCCAAGCTCGTCATCAAGCTCGAGACCCTGGGTCTCGACCCCGCCCTGTGCAACTGGGTACTGGACTTCCTGACGGGCCGCCCCCAGGTGGTGAGGGTAGGCAACAACATCTCCACCCCGCTGATCCTCAACACTGGGGCCCCACAAGGGTGCGTTCTGAGCCCTCTCCTGTACTCCCTGTTCACCCACGACTGCGTGGCCACGCACACCTCCAACTCAATCATCAAATTTGCGGACGACACAACAGTGGTCGGCTTGATTACCAACAACGACGAGACGGCCTACAGGGAGGAGGTGAGGGCCCTCGGAGTGTGGTGTCAGGAAAATAACCTCACACTCAACGTCAACAAAACTAAGGAGATGATTGTGGACTTCAGGAAACAGCAGAGGGAACACCCCCCTATCCACATCGATGGAACAGTAGTGGAGAGGGTAGGAAGTTTTAAGTTCCTCGGCATACACATCACAGACAAACTGAATTGGTCCACTCACACAGACAGCATCGTGAAGAAGGCGCAGCAGCGCCTCTTCAACCTCAGGAGGCTAAGAAATTCGGTTTGTCACCAAAAGCACTCAAACTTCTACAGATGCACAATCGAGAGCATCCTGTCAGGCTGTATCACCGCCTGGTACGGCAACTGCTCCGCCCACAACCGTAAGGCTCTCCAGAGGGTAGTGAGGTCTGCACAGCGCATCACCGGGGGCAAACTACCTGCCCTCCAGGACACCTACACCACCCGATGTTACAGGAAGGCCATAAAGATCATCAAGGACATCAACCACCCGAGCCACTGCCTGTTCACCCCGCTATCATCCAGAAGGCGAGGTCAGTACAGGTGCATCAAAGCTGGGACCGAGAGACTGAAAAACAGCTTCTATCTCAAGGCCATCAGACTGTTAAACAGCCACCACTAACATTGAGTGGCTGCTGCCAACACACTGACACTGACACTGACTCAACTCCAGCCACTTTAATAATGGGAATTGATGGGAAATGATGTAAATATATCACTAGCCACTTTAAACAATGCTACCTTATATAATGTTACTTACCCTACATTATTCATCTCATATGCATACGTATATACTGTACTCTATGTCATCGACTGCATCCTTATGTAATACATGTATCACTAGCCACTTTAACTATGCCACTTTGTTTACATACTCACCTCATGTATATACTGTACTCGATACCATCTACTGTATCCTGCCTATGCTGCTCTGTACCATCACTCATTCATATATCCTTATGTACATATTCTTTATCCCCTTACACTGTGTATAAGACAGTAGTTTTGGAATTGTTAGTTAGATTACTTGTTGGTTATTACTGCATTGTCGGAACTAGAAGCACAAGCATTTCGCTACACTCGCATTAACATCTGCTAACCATGTGTACGTGACAAATCAAATTTGATTGATTGATTGATTTGATTGATTGATCATCATCACTCAATACCTAGGTTTACCTCCACTGTATTCAGATCCTACCATACCTTTGTCTGTACATAATACCTTAAAGCTATTTCATCGCCCCCAGAAACCTCCTTTTACTCTCTGTTCCAGACGTTCTACACAAACAATTCTCATTGCTTTTAGCCGTACCCTTATCCTACTCCTCCTCTTTTCCACTGGTGATGTAGAGGTGAATCCAGGCCCTGCAGTGCCTAGCTCCACTCCTATTCCCCGGGCGTTCTCTTTTGATGACTTCTGTAACCGTAATAGCCTTGGGTTCATGCATGTTAACATTAGAAGCTTCCTCCCTAAGTGTGTTTTATTCACTGCTTTAGCACACTCTGCCAACCCCTTAACCAACACAAAAACATCCTATGGCGTTCTGAATTAGCATCGAACAGCCCCCGTGATATGCAGCTTTTCAGGGAAGCTAGAAACCAATATACACAGGCAATTAGAAAAGCCAATGCTAGCTTTTTCAAGCAGAAATTTGCTTCCTGCAACACTAACTCAAAAAAGTTCTGGGACACTGTAAAGTCCATGGAGAATAAGAACACCTCCTCCCAGCTGCCCACTGCACTGAAGATAGGAAACACTGTCACCACTGATAAATCCACTATAATTGAGAATTTCAATAAGCATTTTCTACAGTTGGCCATGCTTTCGACCTGGCTACCCCTACCCTGGTCAACAGCACTGCATCCCCCACAGCAACTTGCCCAAGCCTTCCCCATCTCTCCTTTTCCCAAATCCAGTCAACTGATGTTCTGAAAGAGCTGCAAAATCTGGATCCCCACAAATCAGATGGACTAGACAATCTGGACCCTTTCTTTCAAAAACTATCTGCCGAAACTGTTGCCACCCCTATTACTAGCCTGTTCAACCTCTCTTTCGTGTCGTCTGAGATTCCCAAAGATTGGAAAGCAACTGCGTCATCCCCTTCTTCAAAGTGGGGGACACTCTTGACCCAAACTGCTACAGACCTATATCTATCCTACCCTGCCTTTCTAAGGTCTTCGAAAGCCAAGTCAACAAACAGATTACCGACCATTTCGAATCTCACCACACCCTCTCTGCTATGCAATCTGGTTTCAGAGCTGGTCATGGGTGCACCTCAGCCACGCTCAAGGTCCTAAACGATATCTTAACCGCCATCGATAAGAAACATTACTGTGCAGCCGTATTCATTGATCTGGCCAAGGCTTTCGACTCTGTCTATCACTACATCCTCATTGGCAGACTCGACAGCCTTGGTTTCTCAAATGATTGCCTCGCCTGGTTCACCAACTACTTCTCTGATAGAGTTCAGTGTGTCAAATCGGAGGGTCTGTTGTCCGGACCTCTGGCAGTCTCTATGGGGGTGCCACAGGGTTCAATTCTTGGACCGACTCTCTTCTCTGTATACATCAATGATGTCGCTCTTGCTGCTGGTGAGTCTCTGATCCACCTCTACGCAGACGACACCATTCTGTATACTTCTGGCACTTCTTTGGACACTGTGTTAACAACCCTCCAGGCAAGCTCCAATGCCATACAACTCTCTTTCCGTGGCCTCCAATTGCTCTTAAATACAAGTAAAACTAAATGCATGCTCTTCAACCGATCGCTGCCTGCACCTGCCCGCCTGTCCAACATCACTACTCTGGACGGCTCTGACTTAGAATACGTGGACAACTACAAATACCTAGGTGTCTGGTTAGACTGTAAACTCTCCTTCCAGACCCACATCAAACATCTCCAATCCAAAGTTAAATCTAGAATTGGCTTTCTATTTCGCAACAAAGCATCCTTCACTCATGCTGCCAAACATACCCTTGTAAAACTGACCATCCTGCCAATCCTCGATTTCGGCGATGTAATTTACAAAATAGCCTCCAATACCCTACTCAACAAATTGGATGCAGTCTATCACAGTGCCATCCGTTTTGTCACCAAAGCCCCATATACTACCCACCATTGCGACCTGTACGCTCTCGTTGGCTGGCCCTCGCTTCATACTCGTCGCCAAACCCACTCGTCGCAATTGTAAATGAGAACTTGTTCTCAACTTGCCTACCTGGTTAAATGAAGGTGACATGTCAGCAGTCAAGTGTTGAAGATATTGGACTTTGAAGAAGCAAAGTGTCACTTGTCACATCATCATATGAGGCATTTTGCACCATCATGATGATGTGATAATTTGCTTCTTGAAAGTCCAATATCTTGAACACTTGACTGCTGACATGCAAAACATTTTGGGATTGTATCAACAGTGGACTAAGGAAAACAATACCAAAATGTATTTTTCCTTTAACTGGTCCAACATCAATTACAGGACAACAATCTACTTGAGCCATGTTTGGACAGTATCACAATCATATTTCTGTTTGATGGTCATCTGATGTCTTAAAGCTGTGGAGTTCTCAACCTTTATTTTATTGATTTTAAATGGTTTGTAAACGTTTTATAGTTAGCGTATAGACAGTGCAGTCACATATACGTTTGTTAAATAATATAGTACTGGTTTATATTGTCAGTAACGTACTTCCTCTCTGACTCTCAGTTCAGCATCTCTGGAACTGGTAACTGGACAAAGCACATTGTATATCGTCTGGTAGAGAATATCCCTTAGTCAACGCAGTCTGTGTGTAATCTCACGGCAGGCAGGGTTATTAGTGCCCTGCGCTACCTCCTGTACCGTACGCCAGTGAAAACGGTTCTAGTGTAGGACTCAGAGAGGGCTCAATCCATCAATGCTCAGCAAACAGAGACTGGGGCTCTTCTCTCTGCTGGGGAAACTATGTCCTCCTGGAGACACACTGGGAAGAACATCAGTTAGACCAATATGCTCCAAAGTCTGTCCTTTCTTTCTTTCCATCTTTCTTTCTCTCTTTTCTCATGTATGTCTTTCTCTTGCTCTCTCTCGTTCTCATCTTGCTCCTTCTTAACTGAGATGTTTGATGTTCAAGTGTTTCATTAGGATTGATCACCACCGGTCGTGATTGGGACTCCCATAGGGAGTCCGGGTTAGGGGAGGGTTAGGGGAGGGTTTGGCTGGGGTAGGCCGTCATTGTAAAATATGAATTTGTTCTTAACTGACTTGCCTAGTTGAATAAAGGCTAAATAAAAAATAATTGTGATGAGTTTAGAGGCTTGAAAAGCAGTAGTACACTATCTGGAAGGACTGACTGGTTATTTCCAAGGACCAAAGCGTCCTCTCTTCTCTGAGTGGCGTCTCTATCTCTGTAGCCTGCTGCATCTGGCCAGGCCTCTGTGACCTCTGCTGTGTGGTAGAGGATGTCTGTGTCACTTTACTCTGGTTCTCCAAGGAATGCTTGGAATTGTTTGCTCTGTCTGTTTCAGTGCTGCTTCTGGCAGGGCCTTGTGCTTCCACATCACCTGGCACGAAATGTATGAATTTGAGTTTTTATCTCGTCTGTCTAAAGGGCTTGGGGTTGCGGTCTACAAGCCGCAGGCTGTAATAGCATGTATTTGTCTTGTGTGGTGTTGGTATGGGTTGGTTGTGCCGAGGAGTGATGGTATGAGGGTCAAAATGCATTAAGTTCTCAAAGACAGGAACTGGGAATGCAGTTGGCGATGTTGGAAAATGACAGCGTTCCGGCTACTTCGGAAAGTGGAATCCGTCAGCCACTATTGTTATGAAGAGATTAATACAAATGTTTCACCAAGGATAGAAATAATACAGGATCTTCTAACTTCATCTGACACATCAACCATGGAATTATATTATTTTGCTTCCTCTGCGTTAGAGAATGTTTCTGCTCAGCATCACACTCACGTTCATTTTTATATACTTGAAAACACATCGTGTTAAATGTCAAAATATTTCCTGACCTTTCATTGAAATAGATCTGAACAGTTGTGGTTTATGTTGTCAAGGGAGACATGAACAGTGTAATTTTAGTGCAAATTACCCATCAACACTGACGGTAAATCCTTTCCCAAACTGCCTATTAAGAGAGCGTGCAAACGAGTGATTAATCATTTCAATGTGCTCTCTTTGATTGGTTTATAAAGGAGAAAATAAAATATATTTCCCCTGGCAGATGGCTGGTAGCAGTCCTATCCCAGTCTGATCCCTATCAATCTCCGTAAAACAGCTAAGTGAAAATACTCTCTTCACATTGATGCAAGTCTGTAAGAATCAAACTTTCTCTTGATTGATAGAGACTATGGAACCGTCTGAAACTACATGCTACCAATATTACTCAACCGCTCCGTTACACTGTAATATCATTGTTTACAAACCCTGCCTAGGGTACAATCTGAAGCTTTGTTGTTATGTTGTGATCTATAGCCCCAGAACCAACCATACTTCATGTACTGTACTGTCCATGAAGGCAGTCCCAGACCCAACCATACGTTATGTATTTTACTTTCCATGGGACAGTCCCAGAACCAACCATACCTCATGTACTGTACTGTCCATGCGACAGTCCCATAACCAACCATACCTCATGTACTGTACTGTCCATGGGACAGTCCAGGAACCAACCATACCACGGAGGCTGTTTTCAGGATTCTTCTCCAACATGCTGTTTTTTTTTCAATCCCACCCTAGAGACATTATTTAAGCAAAAACTTACTTAATATCAGTGGATGTGTGAGGGTTTTCACTAGTGAACACAAGACACAAAGTCATAACCCAGCCATTCTAAAATCAGATTTTAAACCTAACTGTCACGATCGTTATCAGGAGTGGACCAAGATGCAGCGTGGTTTCCATCCTTTATTTTGGAATAGAAAACTTTAAAGAACAAAACAACAAAACAAACAAACGAAACATGAAGCTACTATAATTTTCACAGGCAACTGTAGATAGATAAGATCCCACAAAGCACAATGGGAAAATGGCTACCTAAATATGATCCCCAATCAGAGACAACGATTAACAGCTGCCTCTGATTGGGAACCATACTAGGCCAACATAGAAATATAATTCACCTACATAACCCACCCTTAAATCATACCCCGACCTAACCAACATAGAGAATAAAAGCTCTCTATGGTCAGGGCGTGACACTAACACCAACCTTAACCTTAACCCTAAGCTTAACCACACTGCTAACCTTATTGTAATGCCCGGGGTGTAGTGGAGGAAGAAGTCAGGTGCAGGAAGCAGAGAGTTCAGGGTAGCGCTACTTTTAATGCACCACAACGGTGAACAGACGCCAACCCAAACAAATGCCCCAAACACAGGGAACTACAACAGTCCAGCAAAATTACAAACCCACGGACAACCGTGACCTACAGCCGTGTACACACGTACACTGAAATAATCCCGCACACCCAGCATGCGGGCCGGCTGGATAATAAAGCCCAACCAATTAACCTAACTAAACACAGGTGTAACTAATAAACAGACAAGGGGGGAAAATGGATCAGTGGCAGCTAGTAGGCCGGTGACGACGACCGCCGAGCGCCACCCGAACAGGAAGGGGAGCCACCTTCGGTAGGAGTCGAGACAGTACCCCCCCCCCCCCCCCCTGACGCACGGCTCTCGCAGCGTGCCGACACCGGCCTCGAGGGTGACCCGGAGGGCGAGGTGCAGGGTCGATCCGGATGGAGGCGATGGAAATCCCTCAACATTGACGGATCCAAAATGACCCCACCGGTACCCAGCACCTCTCCTCCGGACAGTACCCCTCCCAGTCCACGAGGTACTGCAGGCCCCTCACTCGGCGTCTCGAGTCCAGAATGGCCCGTATCGTGTACGCCGGGGACCCCTCGATGTCCAGGGGGGAGGAGGGACCTCCGGCACCTCACCGTCCTGCAGGGGACCAGCTACCACCGGCCTGAGGAGAGACACATGAAACGAGGGGTTAATACGATAATAGGAAGGGAGTTGTAATCGATAACACACCTCGTTTATCCTCCTCAGGACTTTGAAGGGCCCTACACACTGCGGCCCCAGTTTCCATCAGGGCAAGCGGAGGGGTAGGTTTCGGGTCGAGAGCCAGACCCTGTCCCCTGGTAAAAACACGGGGGCCTCACTGCGGTGGCGGTCAGCACTCCTCTTCTGCCGTCCACTGGCTTGTTTGAGGGATTCCTGGATGGCCCTCCACGTCTCCTTGGAGCGCTGCACCCACTCCTCCACCACAGAAGCCTCAGTCTGACTCGGATGCCAAGGTGATAGGACCGGATGGTAGCCCAGCGCACACTGGAACGGAGATAGGTTTGTCGAGGAGTGACGGAGTGAGTTTTGGGCCAGCTCCACCCATGGGACGTACCTAGACTACTCGCTGGGCCGGTCCTGGCAATACGACCGCAGAAACCTACCCACCTCCTGCCCATTACTCTCGGGGTGATAACCGGAAGTCAGGCTGACCGAGACCCCCAGACGCTCCATGAACACCCTCCATACCCGGGACGTGAACTGGGGGCCCCGATCAGAAACGATGTCCTCCGGCACCCCGTAGTGCCGGAAGACGTGGGTGAATAATGCCTCCGCAGTCTGTAGGGCTGTAGGGAGACCGGGCAACGGGAGGAGACGGCAGGACTTAGAGAACCGATCCACAATCACCAAAACCGTAGTGTTCCCCTGAGACGGGGGGAGATCGGTTAGGAAATCTACTGATAGGTGAGACCATGGTCGTTGTGGAACGGGGAGGGGTTGTAACTTCCCTCTAGGAAGGTCTAGGAGCCTTACTCTGGGCGCACACCGAACAGGAAGAGACATAAACCCTAACGTCCCTAGCAAAGGTGGGCCACCAATACTTCTCCCGGAGGCCCCGCACTGTCCTCGCCACCCCAGGGTGACCTGAGGAGGGTAGGGTGTGAGCCCACCGAATCAGTTGGTCCCGAACACCAAGCGGCACGTACTTTCGCCCAACCGGACACTGAGGAGGCGCAGGCTTTGCCCGTAACGCCCGCTCGATGTCCGAGTCCACCTCCCATACCACTGGTGCCATCAGCCTCGAGGCGGGAAGGATGGGAGTAGTCTCGGTGGACCGATCCTCTGTGTCATAAAGACGAGACAGTGCGTCAGCCTTTACGTTCAGGGAGCCTGGTCTATACAACAGAGTGAACCGGAATTGGGTGAAGAACATGGCCCACCTTGCCTGACGTGGATTTAGTCTCCTAGCTGACCGAATATACTCCAGATTCTGGTGGTTGGTCCAGATGAGAAAGGGGTGCTTAGCCCCCTAAAGCCAGTGTCTCCACACCCTCATGGCCTTGACCACCGCTAACAACTCCCGGTCCCCCACATCATAGTTACGCTCTGCTGGACTGAGCTTCCTCGAAAAGAAAGCGCGGGGGCGGGGTTTTGGTGGCGTACCCGAGCTCTGTGATAGCACGGCACCCACCCCAGCCTTGGACGTGTCCACCTCCACTATGAATGCTAGAGAGGGGTCAGGGTGCGCCAACACAGGTGCATCCGTGAACAGAGCCTTCAACCTGTTGAAAGCTCTGTCTGCCTCTGCTGACCACCGCAAACGCACCGGGCCCCCCTTCAGCAGTGAGGTAATGGGGGCCGCTACCTGGCCAAAACCCCAGATAAACCTCCGGTAGTAATTGGCAAACCCCAAAAAACGCTGCACCTCCTTCACCGTGGTAGGAATCGGCCAATTACGCACGGCCTTAATGCGGTCACACTCCATCACCACCCCCGAGGTGGAAATGCGATAACCCAGGAAGGAGACGGGGTTTGGAGAACACACACTTCTCGGTCTTGACGTATAGGTCATGCTCCAGCAGTCTACCAAGCACCTTGCTTACCAGAGACACATGCGCGGTGCGGGTGGCGGAATAGATCAGAATATCAGCGATATAAACAACCACAACCTGCCCGTGCAGGTCCCTGAGAATCTCATCTACAAAGGATTGAAAGACGGCTGGAGCATTCTTTAACCCATACGGCATGGCGAGGTACTCATAGTGTCCCGATGTGGTACTAAACGCGGTTTCCACTCGTCTCCATCCCGAATACGCACCAGACTATACGCACTCCTGCGATCCAGTTTTGTGTAAAACTGTGCTCTGTGAAATGATGGAGAGGTTTAGAGAGGGATGGAGGAGGATAAGAGGGCTGGAGAGGGATGGAGACGTATAGAGACACTGTACTGTATGGCCCAGTGGGGAGAGAGACTCTGGGTTGTAACTACACTGTACTGTATGGCCCAGTGGGGAGAGAGACTTTGGGTTGTAACTACACTGTACTGTATGGCCCAGTGGGAAGAGAGACACTGGGTTGTAACTACACTGTACTGTATGGCCCAGTGGGGAGAGAGACTCTGGGTTGTAACTACACTGTACTGTATGGCTCAGTGGGGAGAGAGACACTGGGTTGTAACTACACTGTACTGTATGGCTCAGTGGGGAGAGAGACTCTGGGTTGTAACTACACTGTACTGTATGATCCAGTGGGGAGAGACACTGGATTGTAACTACACTGTACTGTATGGCCCAGTGGGGAGAGACACTGGGTTGTAACTACACTGTACTGTATGGCCCAGTGGGGAGAGACACTGGATTGTAACTACACTGTACTGTATGGCCCAGTGGGGAGAGAGACTCTGGGTTGTAACTACACTGTACTGTATGGCCCAGTGGGGAGAGAGACATTGGGTTGTAACTACACTGTACTGTATGGCTCAGTGGGGAGAGACACTGGATTGTAACTACACTGTACTGTATGGCCCAGTGGGGAGAGAGACTCTGGGTTGTAACTACACTGTACTGTATGGCCCAGTGGGGAGAGAGACATTGGGTTGTAACTACACTGTACTGTATGGCTCAGTGGGGAGAGAGACACTGGGTTGTAACTACACTGTACTGTATGGCCCAGTGGGGAGAGAGACATTGGGTTGTAACTACACTGTACTGTATGGCCCAGTGGGGGGAGAGAGACACTGGGTTGTAACTACACTGTACTGTATGGCCCAGTGGGGAGAGAGACACTGGGTTGTAACTACACCGTACTATATGGCCCAGCGGGGAGAGAGACTCTGGGTTGTAACTACACTGTACTGTATGGCCCAGTAGTTTAAAGGTCAGACTAGACATGATGGATGAGATGAGGCAACTCCCAGTCATCATTTTTCTGTAGTAAACTGTAGGATATTTATATTCCAATATTCTGTTTTTGTTGTAGTACTTTGGATATACAGTATGAAGCTATATTCACTCCAATGTACAGTTTTCACATTGTGTTGTTTATTCTTGTAAAGTAGGACTGTTTACAGGACCTGTAAAGTAGGGACTGGTGGTAGAATGGTAAATATATTATTGATAGAATTAGGCCTCTCCATGTATTCACCTATCACCTCGAACAGCATATCCTAACCTGTTGGTCACCGTTAGACATTTCAAGGAGTTTCACAAAGCACACCAGATGATATTGTGGGCATCCCAAAACAAAACTCTCAATCCAAACCCACCCCGACACGTCTTCCAACCGGTTGCCATGGAAACCGGACAAATGTGAAGAAGGAAGGAAAGAAAAAGAGGAGCAGAAGGGGATCATGTCTTTTCACCTCGCTATGCTTTGAGCTCCCTGGTTTAAAGCAAATCTCAAACATTTGCCTCAAACTTTAACTAGGTGTGTCCAGACATTGGCCAGACAGACTGTTGAATCATTAGACGATGACTCAGTGCCTTTCATGTATGAACGTTACTCAGGTTTTTGGATCTACCAAAGTTGATTAATTTGCTCCCTCTGATCAACATGGTTTCCAGTCAAAATATATGGCTGCTGTTCCAAGGGAAGCGTTGGACCAAAACTTTCAGCAGAACAGAAACCGTTTGGATCGCGGTCACGGGCAAATAAATCAACCATTTGAAGAGGAGAAGTCTCAGCGTCTCTGTGAACGCCACAGCTCACTCATAGATTATCCAGTAATCAGACGGTGAAGGATTCCCTTGACGTTCACAGCCATGAATTGTGCTCTGAGATAAATAGCAGAATCCTTTGAAGACACAGGAAGAAGTGGAGAATCAGTGTCCACTGACTCTTGAATTCTCTTGTGGACTTAGTGAACATGCATTGACTCAATAATTCAAGATTATTAAGATTTTAAAAAAAATTATAATTTACTATGCCCATGTTCAATGTCTTATTGATGTAATGTGACTACAACTTCTATACATGATCAAGCCATGCTAAAATAAACTACATGATATACACAGTGCTTCAGAAATGTCAACACACGTGATAATGAAAAGGAGAAGGTCAGGGATCAATATGTCTTTGTAGAGTTGTAACCTTATACACTATACATTTCTTTGGAAATGTGCACCATGTGTGGACAAAGATGACTTGCACAACATGTAATTGCAATGGCAGGTTCTGACCACAAAATGGCATACTTCTTGCCCAGTTACTGTGAAAAGGAATGTAAACAATATTGTGGACAATCTATTAATGTAAACATTAAAAAACAAAACATTTTGGGACTTTGTTGCTTTCTAAGTTGTTATTCCCTGATACAACATCGAAACATGATGTATCATTTTATTCTACTGTAAGTTTTCATGAAAGATATGTTTTGTGTGAGCTGCCAGAGTATTTGTCCTGCCAATGTTCCTTGGTTAAAAATGTTTTCACCTTTTCAGGAGTACTGAAAATATGCCACCCTCACAGGCACTGCAGCTGTTTTAAGAAATTACTCAACCTCAGCTGAGTGGAAGAAACCGGAAGCATCCGGTTTTCAGTGGAAAAGGAAAGAAGAGGTGGTTCCGGTTCTGCCGTCCCACTTTATTCCTGAGTCACCAAGTCAGCCTATATAGTGATCTACAGGGCATTCAGAAAGTATTCAGACCCCTTGACTTTTTACACATTTTGTTACGTTACAGCCTTATTCTAAAATTGATAAAATATTTTTTCCCTCATCAATCTACACACAATACCCCATAATGACAAAGCAAAAACGTATTTTTTTTTTTTTTTTGCAGATTTTAAATAAAAAACTGAAATATCACATTTACATAAGTATTTAGACCCTTTACTCAGCACTTTCTTGAAGCACCTTTGACAGTGATTACAGCCTCGAGTCTTCTTGGGTATGATGCTACAAACTTGGCACACCTGTATTTGGGAGTTTCTCCTATTCTCTGCAGATCCTCTCAAGCTCTGTCAGGTTGGATGGGGAGCGCGCTGCTGAGCTATTTCCAAGTCTCTCCAGAGATGTTCGATCGGGTTTAAGTCCGGGCTCTGGCTGGGCCACTCAAGGACATTCAGAGCCTATTTCCGAAGCCACTCCTGCGTTGTCTTGGTTGTGTGCTTAAGGGTTGTAGTCCTGTCTGGAGCAGGTTTTCATCAAGAAACTCTGTACTTTGCGCCATTCATCTTTCCCACGATCCTGACGAGTCTCCCAGTGCCTGCCGCTGAAAAACCACCATGCGTCACCGTAGGGATGTTGCCAGGTTTCCTCCAGATGTGACACTTGGCATACAGGTGTCACATCTGAGTTCAATCTTGGTTTCATCAGACCAGAGAATCTTGTTTCTCATGGTCTAAGAGTCCATTAGGTGCCTTTTGGCATACTCCAAGTGGGCTGTCATGTGCCTTTTACTGAGGAATGGCTTATACTTGGCCACTCTACCATAAAGGCCTGATTGGTGGAGTGCTGCAGAGATGGTTGTCCTTCTGGAAAGTTCTCCCATCTCCACAGAGGAACTTTGGAGCTCTGTCAGAGTGACCATCGGGTTCTTGGTCACCACCCTGACCAATGCCCTTCTCCTTTGATTGCTCAGTTTGGCTGGGCAGCCAGCTCTAGGAAGAGTCTTGGTGGTTCCAAACTTCTTCCATTTGAGAATGATGGAGGCCACTGTGTTCATAGGGACCTTCAATGCTGCAGAAATGCTTTGGTATCCTACCCCAGATCTGTGCCTCAATACAATCCTGTCTCAGAGCTCTACAGACAATTCCTTCGACCTCATGGCTTGGTTTTTGCTCTGACATGCACTGTCAACTGTGGGACCTTATATCGACATGTGTGTGCCTTTCCAAGTCATGACCAATCAATTGAATTTACCGCAGGTGGACTCCAATCATGTTGTAGCAACATCAAGGATGATCAATGGAAACAGGATGCACCTGAGCTCAATTTAGAGTTTCATAGATAAGGGACTGAATACTTATACTCATGTAAATAAGTATTTCAGTTTTTTTTTTAAATATATATAAATGAGAAAAAAATTCTAAAAACAGTTTTGCTTTGTCATTATGGTGTATTGCGTGTAGATTAATGAGGATGGTTTTTATTTGATCCATTTTAGAATAAGGCTGTAACGTAACAACATTTGGAAAAAGTTAAGGCATCTGAATACTTTCCGAATGCACTGTAATTCCCCTATATCTTTCTTATTTAAGCCTGAATTCCATGTTATGCACTGTTGCACATGGATATTAATCTATCATCATTTAGGAGAAATGTAGGAGTACTGTTTGGGTGTTCTGATGTCCAAGAAGTTAATTCAGGAACAACAACCGTGTCTGGTGTCTGCTCCATGCAGACGATGAGTCAACAGAGCCAAGTTCTTTGTGTCCCCAGACTCAATAATAATGGTATATAATACAATGTGACTAACAGGACAGAATGTGTCAACATCTTATATCTTAGTATATGTGGCCCCAGTGGGAATTGAACCCACCACCCTGGCTCAGCTCAGCAGGATTTAGCATCACAATCTCTTTATCTCAATCTCTTCATTCAAAGACTTGATCGTGGAAACTTACTGACAGTGGTGGCTGATTTGTGTGATATATTGTTGCCTCTACCTTCTTGACCTTTGTGCTATTGTCTGTGCCCAATAATGTTAGTACCATGTTTTGTGCTGCTACCATGTTGTATTGCTACCATGTTGTTGTTATGTTGTGTTACGACCATGCTGTGTTGTCATGTGTTGCTGCATTTCTATGTTGTTGTCTTAGGTCTCTCTTTATGTAGTGTTGTGTGTTTTGTCCTATATTTATATTGTGTTCATTCATTTTTTTTTTATCCCAGACACCCATCCCCCAGGAGGCCTTTTAGTAGGCCGTCATTGTAAATAAGACTTTGTTCTTAACTGTCTTGCCTAGTTAAATAAAGGTTAAATAAAAAATAAATAAAATAAAATTCACAGGAGAGGAGGTTTTGCTCACAGAGGTGGTTTGCTCACATTGCCCCTGCTGTAGGTGTCGTGACCAGTGACTTACCCTCTACAGGAAAAGTCCGTTTGGGATAATGACCTGTTTCCTCACATGGAGGCACGCCGGTGTATTTACGTTCCTCTGCTATTTACCCCTGACCTCACCCACCAGAGGGAAGTCAATGGTGAAGAATGGGACTGCAGGCGTTTGTGATGTTCATAAATTCTGTGTGTGTGTCATCAAGTGGATGAATGGTATACACTGGATGTGTACGTTAGCTTACTGACGTTTAGGGTCCTGGGTTACTAGGGTTACTGTACAGTGTTCAATGGTATGGACACTGTTGAAATTGCTAAATACTAGCTGAGTCTTGGCTAGTCAAACTACATGTTTCTGTAGCTACATCACATTTCAGATGACCCTGGTTATGTGTTTTAGTATTAATCCGAGTTCAGACACACTCTGCTGGGGTCCATGCTCATACGTTCCCATGTTCCTCTGATCAGTCTTGCCTCCTTCCCTCCATAGAGAGAGGTTAGTTGTTTGAGTGTGAACGGGTCATGTCTTTGGGATGACGTGGTGCTGGTTTGACGGCTGCCTTGGCTGGGACAGAGGCTGGAGCTGTACAGAGCTAGAGGGATGAAGGGAAGAGACGGGGTGCTGGTGTGACGGCTGGCTTGGCTGGGACAGAGGCTGGAGCTGTACAGAGCTAGAGGGATGGAGGGAAGAGACGGGGTGCTGGTTTGACGGCTGCCTTGGCTGGGACAGAGGCTGGAGCTGTACAGAGCTAGAGGGATGAAAGGAAGAGACAGGGTGCTGGTGTGACGGCTGGCTTGGCTGGGACAGAGGCTGGAGCTGTACAGAGCTAGAGGGATGAAGGGAAGAGACGGGGTGCTGGTGTGACGGCTGGCTTGGCTGGGACAGAGGCTGGAGCTGTACAGAGCTAGAGGGATGAAGGGAAGAGACAGGGTGCTGGTGTGACGGCTGGCTTGGCTGGGACAGACGCTGGAGCTGTACAGATCTAGAGGGATGGAGGGAAGAGACGGGGTGCTGGTTTGACGGCTGCCTTGGCTGGGACAGAGGCAGGAGCTGTACAGAGCTAGAGGGATGAAAGGAAGAGACAGGGTGCTGGTGTGACGGCTGGCTTGGCTGGGACAGAGGCTGGAGCTGTACAGAGCTAGAGGGATGAAGGGAAGAGACGGGGTGCTGGTGTGACGGCTGGCTTGGCTGGGACAGAGGCTGGAGCTGTACAGAGCTAGAGGGATGAAGGGAAGAGACAGGGTGCTGGTGTGACGGCTGGCTTGGCTGGGACAGACGCTGGAGCTGTACAGATCTAGAGGGATGGAGGGAAGAGACGGGGTGCTGGTTTGACGGCTGCCTTGGCTGGGACAGAGGCAGGAGCTGTACAGAGCTAGAGGGATGAAAGGAAGAGACAGGGTGCTGGTGTGACGGCTGCCTTGGCTGGGACAGAGGCTGGAGCTGTACAGAGCTAGAGGGATGAAGGGAAGGGACAGGGTGCTGGTTTGACGGCTGCCTTGGCTGGGACAGAGGCTGGAGCTGTACAGAGCTAGAGGGATGGACGGAAGAGACAGGGTGCTGGTTTGACGGCTGCCTTGGCTGGGACAGAGGCTGGAGCTGTACAGAGCTAGAGGGATGAAGGGAAGAGACAGGGTGCTGGTTTGACGGCTGCCTTGGCTGGGACAGAGGCTGGAGCTGTACAGAGCTAGAGGGATGGAGGGAAGAGACGGGGTGCTGGTTTGACGGCTGCCTTGGCTGGGACAGAGGCTGGAGCTGTACAGAGCTAGAGGGATGGACGGAAGAGACAGGGTGCTGGTTTGACGGCTGCCTTGGCTGGGACAGAGGCTGGAGCTGTACAGAGCTAGAGGGATGAAGGGAAGAGACAGGGTGCTGGTTTGACGGCTGCCTTGGCTGGGACAGAGGCTGGAGCTGTACAGAGCTAGAGGGATGGAGGGAAGAGACGGGGTGCTGGTTTGACGGCTGCCTTGGCTGGGACAGAGGCTGGAGCTGTACAGAGCTAAAGGGATGAAGGGAAGAGACGGGGTGCTGGTTTGACGGCTGCCTTGGCTGGGACAGAGGCTGGAGCTGTACAGAGCTAGAGGGATGAAGGGAAGAGACAGGGTGCTGGTTTGACGGCTGCCTTGGCTGGGACAGAGGCTGGAGCTGTACAGAGCTAGAGGGATGGAGGGAAGAGACCGGGCTGTTGAAAAGGTGGAAGAGGGAAGAGACAGAGGCCTGTTGAAACGGAGGATGAGGGAAGAGACAAGGGCCTGTTGAAACAGAGGATGAGGGAAGAGACAGAGGCCTGTTGAAACGGAGGATGAGGGATAGCACCTCTATGGAAACCGCTCGCCAAGCTCTCTTTCTACTTCAGCTACTTGGCACATGCTCGGACTGATGCTCCAGCTGAGTGAGAATGTTACAGTGCCTTGCGAAAGTATTCGGCCCCCTTGAACTTTGCGACCTTTTGCCACATTTCAGGCTTCAAACATAAAGATATAAAACTGTATTTTTTTGTGAAGAATCAACAACAAGTGGGACACAATCATGAAGTGGAACGACATTTATTGGATATTTCAAACTTTTTTAACAATTAAAAAACTGGAAAATTGGGCGTGCAAAATTATTCAGCCCCTTTACTTTCAGTGCAGCAAACTCTCTCCAGAAGTTCAGTGAGGATCTCTGAATGATCCAATGTTGACCTAAATGACTAATGATGATAAATACAATCCAGCCTGTGTGTAATCAAGTCTCCGTATAAATGCACCTGCACTGTGATAGTCTCAGAGGTCCGTTAAAAGCGCAGAGAGCATCATGAAGAACAAAGAACACACCAGGCAGGTCCGAGATACTGTTGTGAAGAAGTTTAAAGCCGGATTTGGATACAAAAAGATTTCCCAAGCTTTAAACATCCCAAGGAGCACTGTGCAAGCGATAATATTGAAATGGAAGGAGTATCAGACCACTGCAAATCTACCAAGACCTGGCCGTCCCTCTAAACTTTCAGCTCATACAAGGAGAAGACTGATCAGAGATGCAGCCAAGAGGCCCATGATCACTCTGGATGAACTGCAGAGATCTACAGCTGAGGTGGGAGACTCTGTCCATAGGACAACAATCAGTCGTATATTGCACAAATCTGGCCTTTATGGAAGAGTGGCAAGAAGAAAGCCATTTCTTAAAGATATCCATAAAAAGTGTTGTTTAAAGTTTGCCACAAGCCACCTGGGAGACACACCAAACATGTGGAAGAAGGTGCTCTGGTCAGATGAAACCAAAATTGAACTTTTTGGCAACAATGCAAAACGTTATGTTTGGCGTAAAAGCAACACAGCTGAACACACCATCCCCACTGTCAAACATGGTGGTGGCAGCATCATGGTTTGGGCCTGCTTTTCTTCAGCAGGGACAGGGAAGATGGTTAAAATTGATGGGAAGATGGATGGAGCCAAATACAGGACCATTCTGGAAGAAAACCTGATGGAGTCTGCAAAAGACCTGAGACTGGGACGGAGATTTGTCTTCCAACAAGACAATGATCCAAAACATAAAGCAAAATAATCTACAATGGAATGGTTCAAAAATAAACATATCCAGGTGTTAGAATGGCCAAGTCAAAGTCCAGACCTGAATCCAATCGAGAATCTGTGGAAAGAACTGAAAACTGCTGTTCACAAATGCTCTCCATCCAACCTCACTGAGCTCGAGCTGTTTTGCAAGGAGGAATGGAAAAAAATGTCAGTCTCTCGATGTGCAAAACTGATAGAGACATACCCCAAGCGACTTACAGCTGTAATCGCAGCAAAAGGTGGCGCTACAAAGTATTAACTTAAGGGGGCTGAATAATTTTGCACGCCCAATTTTTCAGTTTTTGATTTGTTAAAAAAGTTTGAAATATCCAATAAATGTCGTTCCATTTCATGATTATGTCCCACTTGTTGTTGATTCTTCACAAAAAAATACAGTTTTATATCTTTATGTTTGAAGCCTGAAATGTGGCAAAAGGTCGCAAAGTTCAAGGGGGCCGAATACTTTCGCAAGGCACTGTATGTCTTGTTTTTTGGGAGCTATGCGTAGTCCCTGGGCAGCAGAGCGCAGTGGCGAGGAACTGATCCTTACCTGCTGTGAGCGTGCACTACATGACCCAGGTCAAAAGCGTTTGCGTGTAGCGCGTGACAGGGTTGAACGGGGTTACCATGCAATAACAATAACAAGCTCATGCCTTACAGCTACTTTGATGACCAACGCCACCCTCATGGTAAATGGCTGTTGTTGTTGGGGAAATGCCACCCTCATGGTAAATGGCTGTTGTTGTTGGGGAAATGCCACCCTCATGGTAAATGGCTGTTGTTGTTGGGGAAATGCCACCCTCATGGTAAAAGGCTGTTGTTGTTGGGGTAATGCCACCCTCATGGTAAATGGCTGTTGTTGTTGGGGAAATGCCACCCTCATGGTAAATGGCTGTTGTTGTTGGGGAAATGCCACCCTCATGGTAAATGGCTGTTGTTGTTGGGGAAATGCCACCCTCATGGTAAATGGCTGTTGTTGTTGTTGGGGAAATGCCACCCGCATGGTAAATGGCTGATGTTGTTGGGGAAATGCCACCCTCATGGTAAATGGCTGTTGTTGTTGGGGAAATGCCACCATCATGGTAAATGGCTGTTGTTGTTGGGGAAATGCCACCATCATGGTAAATGGCTGTTGTTGTTGGGGAAATGCCACCCTCATGGTAAATGGCTGTTGTTGTTGGGGAAATGCCACCATCATGGTAAATGGCTGTTGTTGTTGGGGTAATGCCACCCTCATGGTAAATGGCTGTTGTTGTTGGGGAAATGCCACCATCATGGTAAATGGCTGTTGTTGTTGGGGAAATGCCACCCTCATGGTAAATGGCTGTTGTTGCTGGGGAAATGCCACCATCATGGTAAATGGCTGTTGTTGTTGGGGAAATGCCACCCTCATGGTAAATGGCTGTTGTTGTTGGTGAAATGCCACCATCATCGTAAATGGCTGTTGTTGTTGGGGAAATGCCACCATCATGGTAAATGGCTGTTGTTGTTGGGGTAATGCCACCCTCATGGTAAATGGCTGTTGTTGTTGGGGAAATGCCACCCTCATGGTAAATGGCTGTTGTTGTTGGGGAAATGCCACCCTCATGATAAATGGCTGTTGTTGTTGGGGAAATGCCACCCTCATGGTAAATGGCTGTTGTTGTTGGGGAAATGCCACCCTCATGGTAAATGGCTGTTGTTGTTGGGGTAATGCCACCCTCATGGTAAATGGCTGTTGTTGTTGGGGAAATGCCACCATCATGGTAAATGGCTGTTGTTTTTGGGGAAATGCCACCATCATGGTAAATGGCTGTTGTTGTTGGGGAAATGCCACCCTCATGGTAAAAGGCTGTTGTTGTTGGGGAAATGCCACCCTCATGGTAAAAGGCTGTTGTTGTTGGGGAAATGCCACCCTAATGGTAAATGGCTGTTGTTGTTGGGGAAATGCCACCATCATGGTAAATGGCTGTTGTTGTTGGGGAAATGCCACCCTAATGGTAAATGGCTGTTGTTGTTGGGGAAATGCCACCCTAATGGTAAATGGCTGTTGTTGTTGGGGAAATGCCACCCTCATGGTAAAAGGCTGTTGTTGTTGGGGAAATGCCACCATCATGGTAAATGGCTGTTGTTGTTGGGGAAATGCCACCCGCATGGTAAATGGCTGTTGTTGTTGGGGTAATGCCACCCTCATGGTAAATGGCTGTTGTTGTTGGGGTAATGCCACCCTAATGGTAAATGGCTGTTGTTGTTGGGGTAATGCCACCCTCATGGTAAAAAGCTGTTGTTGTTGGGGTAATGCCACCCTCATGGTAAATGGCTGTTGTTGTTGGGGAAATGCCACCATCATGGTAAATGGCTGTTGTTGTTGGGGAAATGCCACCCTCATGGTAAATGGCTGTTGTTGTTGGGGAAATGCCACCCTCATGGTAAAAGGCTGTTGTTGTTGGGGAAATGCCACCCTCATGGTAAATGGCTGTTGTTGTTGGGGAAATGCCACCCTCATGGTAAAAGGCTGTTGTTGTTGGGGTAATGCCACCCTCATGGTAAATGGCTGTTGTTGTTGGGGTAATGCCACCATCATGGTAAAAGGCTGTTGTTGTTGGGGTAATGCCACCCTAATGGTAAATGGCTGTTGTTGTTGGGGAAATGCCACCATCATGGTAAATGGCTGTTGTTGTTGGGGAAATGCCACCCTCATGGTAAATGGCTGTTGTTGTTGGGGAAATGCCACCCTCATGGTAAAAGGCTGTTGTTGTTGGGGAAATGCCACCCTCATGGTAAATGGCTGTTGTTGTTGGGGAAATGCCACCCTCATGGTAAAAGGCTGTTGTTGTTGGGGTAATGCCACCCTCATGGTAAGTGGCTGTTGTTGTTGGGGTAATGCCACCATCATGGTAAAAGGCTGTTGTTGTTGGGGTAATGCCACCCTAATGGTAAATGGCTGTTGTTGTTGGGGTAATGCCACCCTCATGGTAAAAGGCTGTTGTTGTTGGGGTAATGCCACCGTCATGGTAAATGGCTGTTGTTGTTGGGGAAATAGTAACTTGTACGTAAGTGAAGACATGGTTGGGAGGAAGAACAGCTGCTGACTCAGTTATGAAGTGTTGTTTCTACAATCTATTTGGGAATACCTGTTCTTTGTACATGGTTGAAAATACTTTTTGTGTCCTGCAGACAACCTTCCTTTCTTTTATTCTGGGCTCAACTGACTGTCTAGTTCTGGTCACCACTGTGGAGTATCTTACATTTGATGAGGTACTCTTCAAAAATGAGGACATGTGTGTTAAGGTGCGTGAATGAGGACCCAAAAGCGAATTAACAAAACAGAGTTACTTTAATGACGAAACACACGTAGGCTCAGATGGACAGGCAGATTCCGACAGGACAGGACAAGGTTAGATGAACAGGCAGATTCCGACAGGACAGGACAAGGTTGCAGCAAACACGACGATAGTCTGGTTCAGGCATGAGTAACACAAACGGGAATCCGACAAAGACAGGAACAAAAACAGAGAGAGATATAGAGGACTAATCAGAGGGAAAAAGGGAACAGGTGGGAAAAGGGGTGACGAGGTAGTTAGGAGGAGACAAGGAACAGCTGGGGGAAAGAGGGGGAGAAAAGGTAACCTAATAACGACCAGCAGAGGGAGACAGGGTGAAGGGAAAGGACAGAAACAAGACACAACATGACAATACATGACAGTACCCCCCCACTCACCGAGCGCCTCCTGGCGCACTCGAGGAGGAAACCTGGCGGCAACGGAGGAAATCATCGATCAGCGCACGGTCCAGCACGTCCCGAGAGGGAACCCAACTCCTCTCCTCAGGACCGTACCCCTCCCAATCTACTAGGTACTGATGACCACGGCCCCGAGGACGCATGTCCAAAATCCTACGGACCCTGTAGATGGGTGCGCCCTCGACAAGGATGGGGGGGGGGGGGAAGACGAGCGGGGGCGCGAAGAACGGGCTTGACACGGGAGACATGGAAGACCGGGTGGACGCGACGAAGATATCGCGGAAGAAGAAGTCGAACTGCGACAGGATTGATGATCTGGGAAATACGGAACGGACCAATGAACCGCGGGGTCAACTTGCGAGAAGCGGTCTTAAGGGGAAGGTTCTGAGTGGAGAGCCAAACTCTCTGACCGCGACAATATCTAGGACTCTTAGTTCTACGCTTATTAGCAGCCCTCACAGTCTGCGCCCTATAACGGCAAAGTGCAGACCTGACCCTCTTCCTGGTGCGCTCGCAACGTTGGACGAAAGCCTGAGCGGAGGGAACGCTGGACTCGGCGAACTGAGATGAGAACAGCGGAGGCTGGTACCCGAGGCTACTCTGAAAAGGAGATAGCCCGGTCGCAGACGAAGGAAGCGAGTTGTGGGCGTATTCTGCCCAGGGGAGCTGTTCTGACCAAGACGCAGGGTTGCGAAAAGAAAGACTGCGTAAGATGCGACCAATAGTCTGATTGGCCCGTTCTGCTTGACCGTTAGACTGGGGGTGAAAGCCGGAAGAGAGACTGACGGAAGCCCCAATCAAACGGCAAAACTCCCTCCAAAATTGAGACGTGAATTGCGGACCTCTGTCCGAAACGACGTCTGACGGAAGGCCATGAATTCTGAAAACATTCTCGATGATGATTTGTGCCGTCTCTTTAGCAGAAGGAAGCTTAGCAAGGGGAATAAAATGAGCCGCCTTAGAGAACCTATCGACAACCGTAAGAATAACAGTCTTCCCCGCTGACGAAGGCAGTCCGGTGACAAAATCTAAGGCGATGTGAGACCACGGTCGAGAGGGAATGGGAAGCGGCCTGAGACGGCCGGCAGGAGGGGAGTTACCGGACTTAGTCTGCGCGCAGACCGAACAAGCAGCCACGAAGCGACGCGTGTC
The DNA here is from genome assembly GCF_013265735.2 of Oncorhynchus mykiss. Lineage (NCBI taxonomy): Eukaryota > Metazoa > Chordata > Actinopteri > Salmoniformes > Salmonidae > Oncorhynchus > Oncorhynchus mykiss. The sequence continues at coordinate 10,749,789 of NC_048571.1, read as the reverse complement.
ATGCTCCCGGGTGGGCCACCAAAAACGCTGACGAATGGAAGCAAGCGTACGCCGAACGCCAGGGTGGCCGGCTAACTTGGCAGAGTGAGCCCACTGAAGAACGGCCAGACGAGTAGGAACGGGAACGAAAAGAAGGTTCCTGGGACAAGCGCGCGGCGACGGAGTTTGAGTGAGTGCTTGCTTTACCTGCCTCTCAATTCCCCAGACAGTCAACCCGACAACACGCCCCTCAGGGAGAATCCCCTCGGGGTCAGTGGAGGCTACTGAAGAACTGAAGAGACGAGATAAAGCATCAGGCTTGGTGTTCTTAGAGCCCGGACGATAAGAAATCACGAACTCGAAACGAGCGAAAAACAGCGCCCAGCGCGCCTGACGCGCATTAAGTCGTTTGGCAGAACGGATGTACTCAAGGTTCCTATGGTCAGTCCAAACGACAAAAGGAACGGTCGCCCCCTCCAACCACTGTCGCCATTCGCCTAGGGCTAAGCGGATGGCGAGCAGTTCGCGGTTTCCCACATCATAGTTACGTTCCGACGGCGACAGGCGATGAGAAAAATACGCGCAAGGGTGGACCTTGTCGTCAGAGAGGGAGCGCTGAGAAAGAATGGCTCCCACGCCCACCTCTGACGCGTCAACCTCGACCACGAACTGTCTAGAGACGTCAGGTGTAACAAGGATAGGAGCGGATGTAAAACGATTCTTGAGGAGATCAAAAGCTCCCTGGGCGGAAACGGACCACTTAAAGCACGTCTTGACAGAAGTAAGGGCTGTGAGAGGAGCTGCCACCTGACCGAAATTACGGATGAAACGACGATAGAAGTTCGCGAAGCCGAGAAAGCGCTGCAGCTCGACGCGTGACTTAGGGACGGGCCAATCAATGACAGCCTGGACCTTAGCGGGATCCATCTTAATGCCTTCAGCGGAAATAACAGAACCGAGAAATGTGACGGAGGAGGCATGAAAAGTGCACTTCTCAGCCTTCACAAAAAGACAATTCTCTAAAAGGCGCTGGAGGACACGTCGAACGTGCTGAACATGAATCTGGAGTGACGGTGAAAAAATCAGGATATCGTCAAGGTAAACGAAAACAAAGATGTTCAGCATGTCTCTCAGGACATCATTGACTAATGCCTGAAAGACAGCTGGAGCGTTAGCGAGGCCGAAAGGAAGAACCCGGTATTCAAAGTGCCCTAACGGAGTGTTAAACGCCGTCTTCCACTCGTCCCCCTCCCTGATGCGCACGAGATGGTAAGCGTTACGAAGGTCCAACTTAGTGAAAAACCTGGCTCCCTGCAGGATCTCGAAGGCTGAAGACATAAGAGGAAGCGGATAACGATTCTTCACTGTTATGTCATTCAGCCCTCGATAATCTATGCAGGGGCGCAGGGACCCGTCCTTCTTCTTAACAAAAAAAAACCCCGCTCCGGCGGGAGAGGAGGAGGGGACTATGGTACCGGCGGCAAGAGCTACAGACAAATAATCTTCGAGAGCCTTACGTTCGGGAGCCGACAGAGAGTATAGTCTACCCCGGGGGGGAGTGGTTCCCGGAAGGAGATCAATACTACAATCATACGACCGGTGTGGAGGAAGAGAGGTGGCCCTGGACCGACTGAACACCGTGCGCAGATCGTGATATTCCTCCGGCACCCCTGTCAAATCACCAGGCTCCTCCTGTGAAGAAGAGACAGAGGAAACAGGAGGGATAGCAGACATTAAACATTTCACATGACAAGAGACGTTCCAGGAGAGGATAGAATTACTAGACCAATTAATAGAAGGATTATGACAAACTAGCCAGGGATGGCCCAAAACAACAGGTGTAAAAGGTGAACGAAAAATTAAAAAAGAAATGGTTTCGCTATGATTACCAGAGACAGTGAGGGTTAAAGGTAGCGTCTCACGCTGAATCCTGGGGAGAGGACTACCATCCAAGGCGAACAAGGCCGTGGGCTCCCTTAACTGTCTGAGAGGAATGTCATGTTCCCGAGCCCAGGTCTCGTCCATAAAACAGCCCTCCGCCCCAGAGTCTATTAAGGCACTGCAGGAAGCTGACGAACCGGTCCAGCGTAGATGGACCGACAAGGTAGTGCAGGATCTTGAAGGAGAGACAGGAGTAGTAGCGCTCACCAGTAGCCCTCCGCTTACTGATGAGCTCTGGCTTTTACTGGACATGAAGTGACAAAATGACCAGCAGAACCGCAATAGAGACAGAGGCGGTTGGTGATTCTCCGTTCCCTCTCCTTAGTCGAGATGCGGATACCTCCCAGCTGCATAGGCTCAGCACCCGAGCCGGCAGAGGAAGATGGTAGTGATGCGGAGAGGGGGGCAACGGAGAACGCGAGCTCCTTTCCACGAGCTCGGTGACGAAGATCAACCCGTCGCTCAATGCGAATAGCGAGTTCAATCAAGGAATCCACGCTGGAAGGAACCTCCCGGGAGAGAATCTCATCCTTTACCTCTGCGCGGAGACCCTCCAGAAAACGAGCGAGCAAAGCCGGCTCGTTCCAGCCACTGGAGGCAGCAAGAGTGCGAAACTCAATAGAGTAGTCTGTTATGGATCGATTACCTTGACATAGGGAAGACAGGGCCCTGGAAGCCTCCTCCCCAAAAACAGATCGATCAAAAACCCGTATCATCTCCTCCTTAAAGTCCTGATACTGGTTAGTACACTCAGCCCTTGCCTCCCAGATTGCCGTGCCCCACTCACGAGCCCGTCCAGTAAGGAGAGATATGACGTAGGCGACACGAGCAGTGCTCCTGGAGTAAGTGTTGGGCTGGAGAGAAAACACAATATCACACTGGGTGAGGAACGAGCGGCATTCAGTGGGCTCCCCAGAGTAACACGGCGGGTTATTGATTCTGGGCTCCGGAGATTCGAAAGCCCTGGAAGTGGCCGGTGGATCGAGGCGGAGATGGTGAACCTGTTCTGTGAGGTTGGAGACTTGGGTGGCCAGGGTCTCAACGGCATGTCGAGCAGCAGACAATTCCTGCTCGTGTCTGCCTAGCATCGCTCCCTGGATCTCGACGGCAGAGTGGAGAGGATCCGAAGTCGCTGGGTCCATTCTTGGTCGGATTCTTCTGTTAAGGTGCGTGAATGAGGACCCAAAAGTGAATTAACAAAACAGAGTTACTTTAATGACGAAACACACGTAGGCTCAGATGGACAGGCAGATTCCGACAGGACAGGACAAGGTTAGATGAACAGGCAGATTCCGACAGGACAGGACAAGGTTGCAGCAAACACGACGATAGTCTGGTTCAGGCATGAGTAACACAAACGGGAATCCGACAAAGACAGGAACAAAAACAGAGAGAGATATAGAGGACTAATCAGAGGGAAAAAGGGAACAGGTGGGAAAAGGGGTGACGAGGTAGTTAGGAGGAGACAAGGAACAGCTGGGGGAAAGAGGGGGAGAAAAGGTAACCTAATAACGACCAGCAGAGGGAGACAGGGTGAAGGGAAAGGACAGAAACAAGACACAACATGACAATACATGACAATGTGTAACTAATAATGTCCCTCATAGCCTGCCTCTATCTCTGCTTGTCGTCTGAGGAGAGGAGCGACCAGCAGCAGAACTCTTCTCACACATGATGTATCTCCCAACATCTGGGTCGTCTGGGTCGTAGAGGACAGACGGGAACACACCGAGTCTCTCTGCCACAAAGCCCGGTGTGAGGAGCCCAGCCCAGGGACTAGTGTTTGGTTCTGTTTCGTACAACGTCCCACACCGGAGGTTCAACCCCGCCGCCAGCCTGCCGTACTGGAGAAAAACACAGAGCAGTAGACCAACTCAACACAAACCCACAAATGCCAGAGAGATTGATGGCAGGACAGCAAATTCAACCCGTACCCAACTGGCAAAGCTAGTGTTAGCAAACAAGTGGTCCGACTGGTATTTCACACAGTAGTCCAACCCTCGATGGTAGTGTTACCTTAGTTACCAGAGAAAGGATGAACCCTTTCTTCACGATGTCAACATTACAACCCCTCTCCTTAAGGAGAGTGGAGATTGAGGGCTTGAATACATTATTTACCTATTACAGTGAAGGAACAGGTCCTGTAATAGCCGACTAGCTTTATGGCAGAAAGTTATGTTTTGTTCTGCATCATTTGCTTTAATGACATCATACCAATTAAAGTGTAAAGACCCATCCTGTGATGATTGAGAGATCTGTTTGAACTAAATTACCCTTAAATATGTTCCATTTTTCGTAATGCTATTACAGACATAATATTAAACAGACACTGTCATGGGGAGGGACTTTAACCACACATGACCCATTGGGAGATTTCAGTCTGCTGTCACATACACAACACACACACACATTTATTTATTTTATTGAACCTTTATTTAACTAGGCAAGTCAGTTAAGAAACACTTCTTTGTTTCAATGACGGCCTAGGAACAGTGGGTTAACTGGTCTAGGAACAGTGGGTTAACTGGTCTAGGAACAGTGGGTTAACTGGTCTAGGAACAGTGGGTTAACTGGTCTAGGAACATTGGGTTAACTGGTCTAGGAACAGTGGGTTAACTGGTCTAGGAACAGTGGGTTAACTGGTCTAGGAACAGTGGGTTAACTGGTCTAGGAACAGTGGGTTAACTGGTCTAGGAACAGTGGGTTAACTGGTCTAGGAACAGTGGGTTAACTGGTCTAGGAACAGTGGGTTAACTGGTCTAGGAACAGTGGGTTAACTGGTCTAGGAACAGTGGGTTAACTGGTCTAGGAACAGTGGGTTAACTGGTCTAGGAACAGTGGGTTAACTGGTCTAGGAACAGTGGGTTAACTGGTCTAGGAACAGTGGGTTAACTGGTCTAGGAACAGTGGGTTAACTGGTCTAGGAACAGTGGGTTAACTGGTCTAGGAACAGTGGGTTAACTGGTCTAGGAACAGTGGGTTAACTGGTCTAGGAACAGTGGGTTAACTGGTCTAGGAACAGTGGGTTAACTGGTCTAGGAACAGTGGGTTAACTGGTCTAGGAACAGTGGGTTAACTGGTCTAGGAACAGTGGGTTAACTGGTCTAGGAACAGTGGGTTAACTGGTCTAGGAACAGTGGGTTAACTGCCTACACATAATCCATTGAGAGATTTCAGTCTGCTGTCACACACATACACACACAATTTTGGATTTTTTTTCTTCTCCAGAACTCAATATAGTGTTGTTCAAACCGCCCCATTAACAATTAGGATTGAGAACATTTTGACTAAACAGACGACACGTTATGCAGGCTGCAGGTGGTTCGGTGGGGGGACATTTATAAAGAGGGAATGATATTTTCCATGTTTGTGTGCCAAAACAAAACAGGGAACGAGGAAATGCCTCTGTAGCGAGTGCTTGATATATGAATGCGTGAATAATGAAGCTTAGTCCTGTGGTAGCAGGAAACCCACAGAGAGTTTATACATTTCTCAACTCCACCGCTCGTTGAGTAATTGACTTCTTTTACTAATTATAGTTGTGGGCTTCAGAAGGATAGTCGTCTCAGAGGTATGGTACAGGCTCAGTCCCGGTGGCTGAGTTTCCCACATCTAACTTGTGTGTGTCATTGTCACGTGAGGAATGTCTATCGACATCAGCCTGTTGTCCAGCTCAGGTCAGTAAGGTTAATATTCTCCAACATATGCATGTCTGGGATACAGTTGTAATGTATTCATCATGGGACAAACAGGGCATACTAACCCTGCTGGAGAGCTACTGGGCATGGAGGGTTGTGTTACTGCACTAACATATGTCATTCAGGTCCTGATGGTGTGTTAGGGCAGGGATGGAACAAAGGCCTGCACTCCCTTTTCCTGAAACCACCTCAGCAGGGTTGGCGCCCCCTCATGTTTTGCTCTGTATTGGTGACTTCACCTGTCCTTGCACCCGAGCCAAAATAGACAGAGACGTAATAACGAGGCAGAAAGACAGGTCATTGGTCTGTGTCGGAACAGTTTCAACTTTCCAGAGGTCATGACGTATCTGTGCTGGAAGACCAGTTGCATATCTGGGGACCGTCCATTCTGGTTATAGTGATAAATAGGGCCGTTCCAACACCATCTGAAGGCTGATGTTCACATGATAAATCTGTCTCAATCTTGCACCAACTTTTTATCCATTACATTTCGTCCTTCTCAGAAGTGGTTCTTGAATCCTTAATTAGGTATCAAATGGCAATGAATTCCGACACGTTTTGACGACCTTATCAAAAGCTGTTCTGAAGGCCCATAAAAAACAGAGAGGAATATTTTCCAACCTAGCCTTCATTTGGCAGGGCGATGGAGTGGATGCTGTATTGAGATCTCTGGAAAAGGGGACCGTCTGCATTTTTCAGAGGAGCATGTGACTGCAGCTTTATGAAATGTTCTCACAGGCAAACGTGTCCAATCCTCGGCCAAACTCGACAGCTGTAATTCTACTAAATGGGAGTGAGTTCAGCAGTCAACCCGAACACAACTCGGCGGCGATATAACACCGCAGTAACAGATACGATATTCAGAGTCGCACCCAGCTGCACTCTTGCGCCTCTCTCGTTCTCGCTTCTTAAACTTCAGCTGACTTCCTCTGACCATGGGAACCACAGAAGACAACCATCGATCATCTCTGTAGTCTGCGGCCATCGGCCAGAATCTGAGGTCACCTGACCAAGCAGAATTCGAATAATTGACCAATTGAATCTCATTCTTGTCTTCTCCTCTTTTTCTGTTTGACTTCGCTAACGCTGCTGCAGATCAGTGTCATGGTTTACAGCCAATGGGGACTTTTCAGTTAATGAAGTAAATGTTCTGTAACTAAGGTTGCAAAGCTAGTGGTAATTTACCAAAGTTACCAGAATCTTTTATAATTTTGGTAATCTATGGCAATTTATGGTAACTTTGGTCACTTATGTTTCATATCTTTTAAAAAATGTATTCACATATAGTATTCATTTCAAAAAATCTCTGTCCATATTGTCCATGAGTTTCTAGTGGATAGACCACATGGTTCAAGAGAAAATAGCCTAATTAACAATGGCATTATTTTCAGTTAGCTCTACAGCTCTTCCAACTATTGACTTTTTTCACAGCTGCCACCAGTTTGGCATCAAAAAATGTCCAACAAAGACATTGACATAGGAAATATAGGACATATAAAATATATTTCATGATGAAACCCTCAAATTAAACACCAATGGTATTCACTCGCTAAATTGATGGTTTATATTTCAGATCATGTTTTACAGCTTAGTCATTGTATTTTTTATTTAAAAATCATCTTATTTGATTATGTTATATATTTGACATGTGATAAGGCGGAGGGCCAGAAAACACCTGTGATCATTGGAATTAGTCAAAAGACCCACCAGACGTCTTGTGCTAAATTACATTCAAATCCTTGAAAGTTACCAAAATTCTATTCGTATTCTGATAAACTTCTAAAGTAATATACAGTACCCTCCCTTGTCAATTTAACATAACATTTCTATCTAGAACTCTCCCAATGACACACATGGTGTATACAGTGTTTGTGAGTGACGCAATGAACACATCTCTGCTCTGTCTGTGGTTGAGTGTTTAGTGCTGTGGCTGTGAATGTTTGTATGTAACCTGGATTGACCCTAGTGACTGCTGTTCTCAGCAGCTGCACGGTTCAACCAGGCTCCTGGCATTGGAATTATCTGCCCCGGACTAGGGCCCAGCCGCCGGTCACGTTTGAGCTGTCGATCCAACACATTCATACTGAAACATTGCCCGTGTCTCTAACAGACAGCCTGTCAGCACCAGAGAACATGAGCTGTGTGGGTAACACAAGGCCAACGCAGCAGCAGTCTCTGGCTCTCTGTCTGTCTTTCTCTGTTTCTCTCTCTCTCTCTCTCTCTGTCTGTCTGTCTGTCTGTCTGTCTGTCTGTCTGTCTGTCTGTCTGTCTGTCTGTCTGTCTGTCTGTCTGTCTCTCTCTCTCTCTCTGTCTCTCTGTCTTACTGCTACTCTCACTGGCACGTCCGTGAATCTGTAAGAACTAGTCACTGAGGATTTAAAGACAGTCAAACTAAACGATAGACCAACATACCGTGGTGTATCAGATATTGTCGTTATCATGTACAAATGTTCACATCATGTTTTGATAGTTGGACTACTCCTGTAGTGTGGGAGTGAACTCAGTTGACATATTAGTCATCCCCACTAACTGCCAATGGGACAGATTAAAGGAAGTTGATCAAACAACAGGAAGCAGAGATATAATGGCGTATGCATACCACATTTCTGGGGCCGCTGTTTGACATAATAACATTTTGGCCTTGAGATGTAAGCACATGCAGGTTAACTACATGGATAGGAAGTCTGGGCAGGTATGATGTCAAAGTTTCCATTCAACTGGTGGCTGTTCAATGTTTTTCCTTGATATGTAATGGAAGATAATACAGTGTATAATAGATCAATAGAAACAGGGTGAGTGGTTCCTGCCAGACACCATAATGTGAGACAGGTGGGGCAGTAGAACAAATGGACAAAAAATTTCCAGAAAAAGGTTGATATTTGTGTGAGAGAGAGAGAGAGAAGCAGCACTTGAGGACAGCCTATTTGTATTAGAAAATACTTTAATGAGGAGTGTGCCTATAGTGGATGCAAGACAGATGCAGCTGACAATAAAATGGGCGGTGGTTATGATAATGTTTTCTAGATAAACAGGAATGGGCGGTGGTTATGATAATGTTTTCTAGATAAACAGGAATGGGCGGTGGTTATGATAATGTTTTCTAGATAAACAGGAATGGGCGGTGGTTATGATAATGTTTTCTAGATAAACAGGAATGGGCGGTGGTTATGATAATGTTTTCTAGATAAACAGGAATGGGCGGTGGTTATGATAATGTTTTCTAGATAAACAAGAATGGGCGTTGTTATGATAATGTTTTCTAGATCAACAAGAATGGGCTGTGGTTATGGTAACGTTTTCTAGATAAACAGGAATGGGCTGTGGTTATGATAATGTTTTCTAGATAAACAGGAATGGGTGGTGGTTATGTTAATGTTTTTTGTATCAACAGGAATGGGTGGTGGTTATGATAATGTTTTCTAGATCAACAAGAATGGGCGGTGGTTATGATGTTTTCTAGATCAACAGGAATGGGTGGTGGTTATGATAATGTTTTCTAGATCAACAAGAATGGGCGGTGGTTATGATAATGTTTTCTAGATGAACAAGAATGGGCGTTGTTATGATAATGTTTTCTAGATCAACAAGAATGGGCTGTGGTTATGGTAACGTTTTTTAGATAAACAGGAATGGGCGTAGTTATGATAATGTTTTTTAGATAAACAGGAATGGGCGGTGGTTATGTTAATATGTTCTAGATAAACAGGAATGGGCGGTGGTTATGATAATGTTTTCTAGATAAACAGAAATGGGTGATGGTTATGATAATGTTTTCTAGATCAACAGGAATGCGTGGTGGTTATGATAACGTTTTTCTAGATAAACAGGAATGGACGGTGGTTATGATAATGTTTTTTAGATAAACAGGAATGTTTTGTAGATAAACAAGAATGGGTGATGGTTATGATAATGTTTTCTAGATCAACAGGAATGGGCGGTGGTTATGATGATGTTTTCTATATCAACAGGAATGGGCGGTGGTTATGATGATGTTTTCTAGATCAACAGGAATGGGCGGTGGTTATGATGATGTTTTCTATATCAACAAGAATGGGCGGTGGTTATGATAATGTTTTCTAGATCAACAAGAATGGGCGGTGGTTATGATGATGTTTTCTATATCAACAGGAATGGGCGGTGTTTATGATAATGTTTTCTAGATCAACAGGAATGGGCGGTGGTTATGATGATGTTTTCTATATCAACAGGAATGGGCGGTGGTTATGATGTTTTCTAGATCAACAGGAATGGGCGGTGGTTATGATGATGTTTTCTATATCAACAAGAATGGGCGGTGGTTATGATAATGTTTTCTAGATCAACAAGAATGGGCGGTGGTTATGATGATGTTTTCTATATCAACAAGAATGGGCGGTGGTTATGATAATGTTTTCTAGAGCAACAGGAATGGGCGGTGGTTATGATGATGTTTTCTATATCAACAGGAATGGGCGGTGGTTATGATAATGTTTTCTAGATCAACAGGAATGGGCGGTGGTTATGATGATGTTTTCTATATCAACAAGAATGGGCGGTGGTTATGATGATGTTTTCTATATCAACAAGAATGGGCGGTGGTTATGATGATGTTTTCTATATCAACAAGAATGGGCGGTGGTTATGATAATGTTTTCTAGATCAACAGGAATGGGCGGTGGTTATGATGATGTTTTCTATATCAACAAGAATGGGCGGTGGTTATGATAATGTTTTCTAGATCAACAGGAATGGGCGGTGGTTATGATGATGTTTTCTATATCAACAGGAATGGGCGGTGGTTATGATAATGTTTTCTAGATCAACAGGAATGGGCGGTGGTTATGATGATGTTTTCTATATCAACAAGAATGGGCGGTGGTTATGATGATGTTTTCTATATCAACAAGAATGGGCGGTGGTTATGATGATGTTTTCTATATCAACAAGAATGGGCGGTAGTTATGATAATGTTTTCTAGATCAACAGGAATGGGCGGTGGTTATGATAATGTTTTCTAGATCAACAGGAATGGGCGGTGGTTATGATGATGTTTTCTAGATCAACAGGAATGGGCGGTGGTTATGATGATGTTTTCTATATCAACAAGAATGGGCGGTGGTTATGATAATTTTTTCTAGATCAACAATAATGGGCGGTGGTTATGATAATGTTTTCTAGATCAACAGGAATGGCGCAGAAAGGACATGGCAAACTGCAACATTACAACACGGTTTCAATACAGCATCAAATCTGAACCAGCTGTTCACTCGCTGTGTTCTGTTGATGTGAAGCTCTGCAGCAGAAGCACCACTGAGTTGTACTGTGCTAGAGATCAGCAGCCGGCCCAGTGGACAGATACTGGGAGATATAGCTCTTCTACTTCACCTAAACACCTCCGGTCCACTGAACCAAACTTCTATCCGTAGGAAATCATCATGCCAAAGAATGGTTTTAACAGATGAAATCAAATGAGAATCAAGGAGAAGCTCCTTACAGGAGTAGTAGTGTTAGAGGTTGGATTAATTTCCTTTGAGTGACCTGCCATGTCTCTATGGCCTCCTCTCTTCTCTCTATTCATCTCTCTTCTCTCTATCCACTTCTCTATCCATCTCTCTTCTCTCTATCCACCTCTTCTCTCTATCCATCTCCCTTCTCTTTATCCACCTGTCTTCTCTCTATCCATCTATCTTCTCTCTATCCACCTCTCTATCCATCTCTCTTCTCTCTATCCACCTCTCTTCTCTCTATCCATCTCTCTTCTCTCTATCCACCTCTCTATCCATCTATCTTCTCTCTATCCACCTCTCTATCCATCTCTCTTCTCTCTATCCACCTCTCTTCTCTCTATCCATCTCTCTTCTCTCTATCCACCTCTCTTCTCTCTATCCACCTCTCTTCTCTCTATCCATCTCTCTTCTCTCTATCCACCTCTCCATCCATCTCTCTTCTCTCTATCCACCTCTTCTCTCTATCCATCTCTCTTCTCTTTATCCAGCTGTCTTCTCTCTATCCATCTCTCTTCTCTCTATCCATCTGTCTTCTCTCTATCCACCTCTCTATCATCTCTTCTCTCTATCCACCTCTTCTCTCTATCCATCTCTCTTCTCTCTATCCATCTCTTTCTCTGTCCATCTCTCTTCTCTCTATCCATCTCTCTTCTCTCAATCTACTTCTCTTATCTCTATCCCCCTCTCTTCTTTCTATCCACCTCTCTTATATATAGCCACCTCTCCTCTCTCAATCCATCTCTCTTCTCTCTATCCACCTCTCTTCTCTCTATCCACCTCTCTTCACTCTTTCCACCTCTCTTCTCTCTCCCTATCTCTGACTCTGTCTCCCTACTTCTCAGGAGAATACCTCTCCCTTCTCTCCCCCTCTTCTCTATCTCCCCCTCTCTTCTATTCTCTTTCTCTCTCCCTCTTTCACACTCTCTCGGGGGCTACCTCACCTCTCCCTCTGCCCACCTTCTCTGAGGGGTACTCCTCCCCAGTAGCTCCACCCACCTGAACATAAAAGCCTAGTCTCCTCTCCAGTAGCTCCACCCACCTGCGCATAAAAGCCTAGTCTCCTCCCCAGTAGCTCCACCCCCCTGCACATAGAAGTCTTGTCTCCTCCCCAGTAGCTCCACCCACCTGCACATAAAAGCCTAGTCTCCTCCCCAGTTGCTCCACCCACCTGAACATAAAAACCTAGTGTCCTCCCTAGTAGCTCCACCCACCTGAACATAAAAGCCTAGTCTCCTCCCCAGGAGCTCCACCCACCTGCACATAAAGCCTAGTGTCCTCCCCAGTAGCTCCACCCACCTGCACATAAAAGCCAAGTCTCCCTGCCAGTAGCTCCACCCACCTGAACATAAAAGCCTAGTCCATGCTGTTTACTTCTGTTCAGGGGTCTGTATCACACTTCTGTAACTCCGGTGATAGTTCCCCTCAACAGACACACACTGAGCAAGGTAAGGACATCCTATAGGTTTCCTGGAGGAAGGTGTGGTCTGTCAGGATTAATTTGGCTGATATTATGATGATGATTTGGAGGGGTTTTGTGAACTGGGTGTTTATCAGGAGTGTATTCTCATTCTCTAGACCTGGTACCACCTGACTATTTGGTGCTTTCAATGTCTGCATTTTTCTCCTCCGGTGAGTTTGTGTATTCTGGCAAGGGTGACGAGGGAACAGGGCGAGATTCTTTGCACGTGTCTGGGTTGTTCTGAAGGCTATGTGGTTAAAATGAGGAGAACGTGCAGCTCAAATTGTTCAGTGTTCATTGGGACTTTTTTTAACCTTTCTTCACTGAGAGATTCCCTGAAAAAGATCATGCTGGAATAACCCTAAATCTCATGATGATGAGGCACTTCTTTTTCCAAAGAGAAAAGGACATGTGAAACAGTCTGTTCAGTGGAAATCCAGGGCTTGTCAGAAGTGTTAACTCTGAGAGAACTGACCCAGTAGCTTTACTTCCAGTCTAGTTAGTTAATACCACATCGTGTAATTAGGATGGTGATGTCAGAGGTGTTAACTCTGAGAGAACTGACCCAGTAACTTTACTTCCAGTCTAGTTAGTTAATACCACATCGTGTATTAGGATGGTGATGTCAGAGGTGTTAACTCTGAGAGAACTGACCCAGTAGCTTTACTTCCAGTCTAGTTAGTTAATACCACATCATGTATTAGGATAGTGATGTCAGAGGTGTTAACTCTGAGAGAACTGACCCAGTAGCTTTACTTCCAGTCTAGTTAGTTAATACCACATCATGTATTAGGATGGTGATGTCATCTCCAGTCTAGTTAGTTAATACCACATCATGTATTAGGATGGTGATGTCATCTCAAGTCTAGTTAGTTAATACCACATCATGTATTAGGAGGGTGATGTCATCTCCAGTCTAGTTAGTTAATACCACATCATGTATTAGGATGGTGATGTCATCTCCAGTCTAGTTAGTTAATACCACATCATGTATTAGGATGGTGATGTCATCTCCAGTCTAGTTAGTTAATACCACATCATGTATTAGGATGGTGATGTCATCTCCAGTCTAGTTAGTTAATATCACATCATGTATTAGGATGGTGATGTCATCTCCTGATATGATCATATGCTAAATCCTTCACTTAGCATTAAAATATTATTCATATTATTCACATTCATATCATTTGAGACAGAGAGAGAGAGAGAGGCTGTTGAACACAGATTAACCCATTGAAACATACCTACAGGAGTCAGGATATGTGCAGCCTGATGGCCTGTCCTTGTAAAGTCAGTAGGCCCTGAGTCCACTAGACATGACTATGTGGCTCTGGGCTTCTTAATGGGTTCCCTAAAGCCCCATGCAGCATCCTAGCTTTACCTTCACTTCCTTGCCCATAGATCTTAGCCTGGACCCTGAGGGCAACTCTATTCTGTCCCCCCTCACTTCCTCTCTCTCTTTCCCCCATTTTGCTCTCTCTCTCTTTCCCCTCTCTTTCTCCTTCTCTTCCTATACAAGGATTAGATACAGCAGCAGGTTGTTTCTGTCGTCTCTGAGGTTCATTGTGGGAGTGTTCCTGTGTGTCTGCTGTGCAGCCTGAGAGAGAGGGCCAGAAAAAGGCCTGGGCAGCGGGTTGTCGCTCTACCCTCCCTAGAGGGTCACTCTCCCCCTGAAGGTGTGGAACCACAGTACCCGGTGTGATCTGTCTTAGACCGCTGAGCCATTTCAGGGAGGGGTGGATGAAATCATTTGGAATTCAACTTCTAAGCCGCAACCTATTGTATGTGTTGTGTGAGCTAAGGCTGGTGCCCTTGCCTTGTTCAGGGTGAAGAGGTGATTCGGGTGTAGTCAGTTGGCAGAGATTTGACTCGACAACAAAAAGTGGAGATTGAGTCTCTGACATGGTTATAACTGTGTTCTTTGCTAGTTTAAAACAAATCACACCTGGTGATGTCATTTATTTATTTATTTTCTGAAGTTTATCTGGACAGGGACAACGTGCAACAAAAACATGCGTTGCTCCAGATTTAGCAAACATACTCATACTTAGTCCCTGGGCAGGTGAACATATACTGTAACCACGACAACATTATATACAAAAGGACAACATATGTACATCAGACATTTAAAAACAACAGGAAGGACATATAGACACGTTTCAGAACAGAGGCTAGGACATTACACATACAATTCATTGCACATATTGCTGTTGGACTTTATACATTTGAGTGATAAAACACAACACATAAACACATATAAAATCAGAATGTTGCACATCAACCCTCGCCTCAGACTGACAAGTGGCTGTGTATTATAAAGGGTCACTCTGATTATTAGGGGAGGAACATTTACATTTTCAACAAACAATGCACATAATGAAATTAGATTTAAATCTGTATAGCTTAGGCAATTAGTGTCAACCTATTGGACAAAAGCACATTGTGTGACTGCTCTAGCTCATAAATTAGTAGGTCTCTCCCCCCCCCCCCCCCCCCCCTCTCTCTCTCTCTCTCTCGCTCTCTCTCTAATTAAATTTGCTTTATTGGCATGACGTAACAATGTACATCTTGCCAAAGCTTATTTTGGATATTTACAATATTAAAATAATAGTAGTCAATATTGTCAACGGGACAACAGTAACAACAATAACCAAGGGTCAAAATAACTATTGAACAATAACAATGTAGAGGACATGTTGGTTGGTCTGTCAGACACTGTCCCTCATCTTATGGCAGGCAGCAATGTAGTGTGCTGCCAATCCACAGCTCTTGACGTCCCCCCCCAACAGGATGGGTAGCCTATTCTCATCAGAGAGGTCATTGAAACCTTGAATAAGGGTTTCAAATGTGGGGAAATTACACTCTCTAATTGTTTTATATTTCTGATATTTTGTGAGGAAATGCAGCTCTGTCTCGGGTTCTGCTGTGGTGCTGTGATTGCACAGGCTTTCCTCTACAGGGAGCCAGGTTTTCCTTCCTTCCTTCCTTCCTTCCTTCCTTCCTTCCTTCCTTCCTTCCTTCCTTCCTTCCTTCCTTCCTTCCTTCCTTCCTTCCTTCCTTCCGCCTTCCTGCCTTCCTTCCTTCCTTCCTTCCTTCCTTCTTCCTTATTTCCTCCCTTCCTTCCTTCTCTCTGCTAATGCTGTTGTATAAGAAGTGTTTATAAGGTTTAGGGGAATGTGCCCTGGGATCACACAGCTGCAGTGGCTGTGATTTGAGCACACTACCAAATACGGGACAGTAGCAGTCTATCCCTAGCAGATCAGCCCTACTGCCGGGAGCAGAGAAGCCCTGTTCCGTTCCACTGCAGCTGCTGTATCTGGTTCTTTAGTAGCTCATCAGGATATAACACCCACTGAATAGATGTATTCATAGTGCATTTAATTACAGTGCCTTTCTGAAAGTATTCACACCCCTTTTTCCACATTTTGTTGTGTTACAGCCTGAAGATTGAGAGTTTGTTTCACTGACCTACCTACACACAATACCCCATAATGTCAAATTGGAATTATGTTATTTTTTATATATATTTTTTTACAAATGAAAAGTTGAAGTGCCTTGAGTCAATAAGGATACAAACCCTTTGTTATGGCAAGCCTAAATAAGTTCAGGAGTAAAAATGGGCATAACAAGTCACATAATAAGTTGCATAGACTCACTCTGTGTGCAATAATATCTAAGGTCCCTCAGTCGAGCAGTGAATTTCATACACAGATTCAACCACAAAGACCAGGGAGGTTTCCCAATGCAAATAAAGGCACCTATTGGTAGATGGGTAAAAAAAAGGCAAACATTGAATATCCCTTTGAGCATGGTGAAGTTATTAATTACACTTTGAATGGTGCGTCAATACACCCAGTCACTACAAAGGTACAGCATGAGGCCAATGGTGAATTAAAACAGTTAGAGTTTAATGGCTGTGATAGGAATAAACTGAGGATGGATCAACAACATTATAGTTACTCCACAATATCAACCTAAATGACAGAGTGAAAAGAAGGAAGCCTAAATAAAACATATTTAAAAACATTCATAATGTTTGCAATAAGGCACTAAAGTAAAACTGCAAAAAAATGTGGCAAAGAAATTAACTTTATGTCCTGAATACAAAGCATTATGTTTGGGGCAAATCCAACACAAAACCTCATGGTGGTGGCTGCATCATGTTATGGGTATGCTTGTCATCGGCAAGGACTAGGGAGTTTTTTAGGATAAAAATAAACAGAATAGAGCTAAGCACAAAACCTGGTTCAGTGTGCTTTTTAACAGACACTGGGAGACAAATTCACCTTTCAGCAGGACAATAACCTAAAACACAAGGCCAAATATACACTGGAGTTGCTTTCCAAGATGACATTGAATGTTCCAGAGTGGCCTAGTGACAGTTTTTACTTAAATATGCGTGAAAATCTATGGCAAGACTTGAAAAGGGCTGTCTAGCAATGATCAACAAACAACTTGTTTGAGCTTGAAGAATAATGTGCAAATATTGTATAATCCAAGTGTGCAAAGCTCTTAGAGACTTACCCAGAAAGATTCACAGCTGTTATCACTGCCAAAGGTGAATCTAACATGTATGGACTCAGGGGAGCTAATACTAATGTAAATTAGAGATTTCTGTATTTCTGTAATTTCTAAAAACATAATTTCACTTATTTCATTATGGGGTATTGTGTGTAAATGGGTGAGACCAAATATATTTAATTTGTTTTGAATTCAGGCTTGTAACACAACAAAATGTGCAATAAGTCAAGGGGTATAAATACTTTCTGAAGGTACTGTTGATAAAATAACTTGACAGTTATGTGGATATCTAAAATAAAATAGCTTAAACGTTAGGTAGATTCTGATTTGAAGTATTCATAGTGAATTTAATAATATTATTGGCAAAATAACTTGAAAGTTATGTAGATTCTGAATTGAAGTATTCATAGTGAATTTAATAATATTATTGGCAAAATAACTTGAAAGTTATGTAGATTCTGAATTGAAGTATTCATAGTGAATTTAATAATATTATTGGCAAAATAACTTGAAAGTTATGTAGATTCTGAATTGAAGTATTCATAGTGAATTTAATAATATTATTGGCAAAATAACTTGAAAGTTATGTGGATATCTATAATAAAATAGCTTGAAAGTTATGCAGATATGTGGAGTCATATTCTTGATAAAATATCCTTGAAAGTTACGCGGATGATGTCTCAAGCGAATGGCATGGAATTCAGAATTCCTACGTCAGTTTTGTATGGCCTGTGATATAGAACATACTGTATTTGATTGCTGAACTGTATAATACGTTAAGTTGTCTCTGACATCCATCATGTTCCTTATCCTCATCACTATCCTGTCTGGCCCATGGCCGTACTGTACATCTCTCTTCTGAGAGATCCTAAATGATCCTGGGTTTGGTTTAATGGTCGTTCTGGAGTGAAGTCAAAAAACAACACAACATGCTGTTATATATATTTTATGGTGGATTATGGTACAGGGGGGAAGGAGAAATATGTGTTATGGTAACACCTTACATAACCAACGGTAATAACATTTTATTATTAACATGGCGTTACATGGTAACTGCTTTGTACCTGCAGGGTAAAGTGTTACCAGTGTTATTGTGAAGAGAGCATCGATGACAGAAGCCAAAGTCCCTTACACTGGTCTCTTGGATGGGATATTTCTCACACTGCAGTAGTTGGGAAAGTACTCAATAGTCATACTTGAGTAAAAGTAAAGATACCTTTATAAAACATAACTCAAGTCAAAGTGAATGTCACCCAGTAAAATATTACTTGAGTAAAAGTCTTAAAGTATCTGATTTTAAATGTACTTAAGTACAGTGGTGGAAAAAGTACTGAATTGTCATACAAAAAAATGATGTTGTGTCTTTGGCTATGCCGGATTAAGTGATATGACATGCTATTCTATAAAATAATTTCTCCTTAATTAATATTACCTGATTGAGCTAATCATGTAAATGTAATTAACTAGAGAGTCGGGCACCACAAAATAATATTTATAGAGCTGTTATCATCCGAATAAACTCTTAAAGACCTAGTAATATTTTACATCAATAGCAGTCAATATTAATCGTCATCTTAATTCAGTCTCATCTGAAAGTTGTAAATTCTTGGTTATCTGCACGAACCCTGACAAGTTAACAAGTTGAATCAGCAATACAAAATTGGGTTTAATTATTTATTTACTAAATACCTAACTAATCACACAGAATTACACATACACATATTTAAATCAAAATTTGATTACAAATTACGTCATAAAGGAAAACGTCCCTAGCGGGCGGAACAGATATGACAGCTGGTTACACAAAAGAAAAGGGGCTGGGTTTGAGTGAAAGAGCAGGAAGACTGAGGAACAAAGGGCGAAGCTGTGCTATCGTAAATACAGTATCTTATGCATTCTAAATTACCGCCCATTTGGAAAAGGAGAATGCAATAAATATTTACTCTGAGCTGCGCTTCGGTAGGTTGGTGGTAGATGGAAGGCCAACCGAGTCCTATGTCCTTTGAAGAATGTCTCTGGTTGTCAATTGGATACGTTGTAGTAGCGTTGTTGAGTGATAGACGAGATACTCTGTCTGTTCCTTCCTAACCCTCATTTGCAGCGGCTGTTGCTAACTCAACGGCTAGGAGGTATCACTTCTGTAGTGAATAAGAGTTCAAAGTTCATACCATTTGTAACCAAAGCTCACACTGATGTTGGCTTCGTTCTGTAGTTAATATCTGAACCATTCTGACATAGGACCGTCATCCTCACGTCCTGGGAACAGAAGGTTATATTGTCGACAAGGCTTTATATAGGAAGGGAGAGGAGGGCGTGTTTGAAAAGTTTTATAGCCCATGTCCCTTCACAGGGGCGGGACACTGATTGAGCAGCCCTAAACTTATGAAAACCCAAATCTCACATTTTAGAAGCTAAAATCACATTTCATCCTATCACGAATAAGTTCATATTCTAACATTTAAATTAAACAACAATTCCATGTGAATCCGATAACTCTGATGTGTAGACTTTCCACTGTAGAGTTTATGTCATCTTATCATTGATGAGAATGTCTCAGATGACAACCGAACTGACATCATATTCATTAAGTACCACCGCATATGTTCAATTGGTCAGATTACCAGAATATAGTTAATTTCCCCACCTTCTGATGTTCCCAGAATCTCTATGTTAACCAAGGGTTTTGCAAATGTAACATCAGTAGGGTAGAGAGAGGGAAAAGGGGGGAAGAGGTATTTATGACTGTCATAAACCTACCCCCAGGCCAATGTCATGACACATCAAATTCCTTATATTAAGCAAACCTGACTACACAGGTTGTTTTTTATATTTACGGACAGACGGGCACACTCCAACACTCAGACATAGTGAGTCTCCTGATCAGAGGCAGTAGGGATTACATTACATTATAATGATAGGTGTGTGAACTGTGAACTGCTGAGGTCATCGTGATCACCATTGGTTTCCCCCCTCTGGAGACTGAGAGCTACGACCAAATAACTCAGGGTGACTCCTGTAGCCTTGGTCTGTAAAAAGAGCGTCTATGTGTGAAGGAATGCTGGAAAAGGCCAGGCACACACACACATCGATCAGATCATAACATGGGCAGGACAACGGGAGTATTGGCAGAGGCGCTGACCTTTGCAGGGCAGGTATTTAGGCTGCTGGGAGTGGAGTAGTGTTTGTGATGGGATAAATCACATCGGACAAGGCCAGATGAACAGCACATACAGAGAGAGGAGAGGGGAGAGGAGGGAGAAGAGAGGAGAGGAGAGCAGAGTGGAGGGGAGAGGTGAAGGAGGGAGGAATGGCGAGGAGAGCAGAGGGGAGGGGAGAGTTGAAGGAGGGAGGAATGGAGAGGAGAACAGAGAGGAGGGGAGAGGTGAAGGAGAGAGGAATGGAGAGGAGAGGAGAGCAGAGGGGAGGGGAGAGGTGAAGGAGAGGAGAGCAGAGGGGAGGGGAGAAGTGAAGGAGAGAGGAATGGAGAGGAGAGCAGAGGGGAGGGGAGAGGTGAAGGAGAGAGGAATGGAGAGGAGAGGAGAGCAGAGGGGAGGGGAGAGGTGAAGGAGAGGAGAGCAGAGGGGAGGGGAGAGGTGAAGGAGAGAGGAATGGAGAGGAGAGCAGAGGGGAGGGGAGAGTTGAAGGAGGGAGGAATGGAGAGGAGAACAGAGAGGAGGGGAGAGCTTGGGAACAAAGTTAAAGTGAGTGAAAGACAAAGGATCAGGAGTGAGTTGCAGGGAGGATTGATTCCACTGCTGCGGTCAGAGTGGGACAAGAGACCTCACAGCCATCTCATCCTCATACAGTTGTCTGATGGGGCTCCCTCCCTCTTACTCTCTCTACTTCACTTTCTTGGGCTGTCTCTCTCTTGCTGTCTCTGTGTCTCACTCTCCTTCTCTCTGTCTCTCTTTCTTTCTCGCTCTCTCTTCCACCTTTCCTCCCTCCCTCCCTCCTGCTCTGTCTCTCTGTCTCTGCTGCCCAAGGGTCTTCACCACTAGACCAGGTCAGCTGAGTGAAGTGTGGAGTGGTGTTCCTGAATACACAGAGGGAGCACCCACAGATGAGATGAAGACTAGAGGGAGAGAGAGGCTTAGGTCCCGATGGGTTTTACAGTCCCCAGATGTGTGTTTGGCTCCCGCTCGGCTCTGTCAGCTGATCGGACATTCCTGTGGAACCAGTGGTGTGTCTTTCCCTTTGAAACTCCAGAATGCTGCTGGGAAAAAGTCTAAGTGGGATACTTTTGGACGTCCCAACTCTGACATCACCCCATTGAACTTGAAATATAAAACAGTTAAGGTAAGGGTTAGTGTTAGGTAAGGGTTACGATAAAGATTAGAGTAAATGTTAAGGTTAGGAATTAGGGGTTAAGGTCGGGACGTCCCAAGGTTCCTGGCGATCACTAACCCATGCTGCTGCTAATACGGAGCGGATCTTCTTCTGTATAACACACTACTCATTATTGGAGGCTGCTGAGGGGAGAATGGCTCATAATAATGGCCGGAACGGAGCAAATGGAATTGCATCAAACACATGGAAACCATGGAAACCATGTGTTTGATGTATTTGATACCATTCCACTGATTCTGCTCCAGTCATTACCATCTGTGTGTGTGTGTGTGTGTGTGTGTGTGTGTGTGTGTGTGTGTGTGTGTGTGTGTGTGTGTGTGTGTGTGTGTGTGTGTGTGTGTGTGTGTGTGTGTGTGTGTGTATGTGGTAGAGTAAGGTTGGAGTGGTTGCCATGGTTATCTGTGGACATCGGTTGCCAAGGCGGCCAGGTCAAGTGTGCGAGTTAGGTAACGTGAAGAGCGTGACAGCCATTAGCATCCGTTTTATTGGGAAGCCCTTGAGGACAGAGAAAACGGCCCATTCTCATGGGGTCAATGGGCCAAACGGGTGACACCAAAGACAATGGGCTTCTTTGGGTCACCAGCCACAGCCTGTAGGAAGGGAACCTGAACTGAGGCTCTGATCTAAAATCAGCTTACTCTCATCATATCCTAACCTTACGTATTAGATGGGAAAATGCTAAACTGACCTTGGATCAGTGAGTACTGATGTAGGAACTTATTTTGAGCCAGTTTCCTACAGCAGGAAAATAATCCTGCAGCAACAGGAAATGTGAAATATTATGTGGATTATAATTATTGGGCATTTTTTTGTATGGGTTGATACATTTTTCGATAGGACAAATCAAGTCTGACATTTTAAAGTGTAAATTACAAACTTTAGAAGCCTTTTTTAAACCTCGAATACACTACAACTTTCAGCAACAAAACTACAAGTTTCATCAAGAAAAGAGTGATCAAATTAAGATCTGTAGGGTAAAACTCATTTTATTCAGGGAAGGAAGGAGAGCACACAGATAGGTCCATGGGAAGGTGTCAGGCATTTCCCTCTGGTATTCTGTGTAGAGTTTCCAAGGGCAGCTTTGTAAGAATTACAGTACTTTGTCTCCAGTCACGCGTCCTACCTTTGTGTTCAGAGGACATGATCCACATTCAACTTAAACTGTTCAGGCTTGATTTCTGGAACCGACGCAAGCAAAACGGCATCAAGTAAAGCCCAACGTGGTAAAAATGAAAATCCTTCCTTTCGTTCCCTCCTTTTCCCTCACTCCATCTCTGTTCCATAGAATATGTTTAACCCACTAACCTTTTGACTGTGAGTCTGTTCCAGCTTAGCTTGTCTCCATTGCCAATCTTCGAGTGATATGCGTCATATACAGCATGTTGAATATGTTTCAGGTTTCAAAGTTTATTCGCCACGTGCACAGGATACAACCGGTGTAAAACAGTACTGAGCTCTTTCCCAACAATGCATTGAGAGAATAATAGAACATTGGATAAAAAACACACAGAAGTATAATATGGCAGGATAAAGAAAACGGCCCCTGTCTTCATCCATTTTCAGCCTCATGTTTTCAGTTGATTGATGGAGAATTGTGAACATTAGAAATACATCTGATGGTATTCTGGGTAGAGAGAGAACTGGTCCTCTGAGCTGCATATTGTCTTACTGAGCGTCATAACAGAGAGTCTGATTTGACCACCTCAACAGTCCAGAGTTCAGATCAGTAGAAAAGATGATATTATCCCTTATTTATTTGCTTGCTGTGTCCGTGTTTGAAGTGAGGTTGCAGTTTGATCAGAATCAGAAACAAGCCGTGTTCGATTTGGATAGACGACGACTGGGCCAGTAACGTTCACGTATAAGTTCACTTGTCAACTTTCCTTGTTCACTGCATGTTTACATAGTGAAGGGGTTACTAAAGAAGCACATATCTCAACAGCATGGTTGGTATTCAACATGCTTTTCCTCATGATCCCCTTTTGATTATTGAGAATTAAAGTTACCATCTGGAAGCAGTCAGGGAAATACAGTGGTGAAATGGAAATGGGATTATTTTCAAACCCCCGAGTTGGGGGCGATAAAAGAGTTGTGGCGCGGGACCAAGCAGACACTGCTGTGGTTGGAAGTGGTGGCAAAGGTGGTAGGAAACAGACATCCTGTGGTAGAGTGGCAACAGCCTTTTTTTTATTTTTTTTTTATTTATTAAACATGGCAAGTTAGTTAAGAACAAATTCTTATTTACAGTGACGGCCAAACCCGGACGACGCTGGGCCAATTGTGCGCCACCCTATGGAACTCCCAATCACAGCCGGATTTGAAACAGGAACTGTAGTGACACCTCTGGCACTGAGAATGGTGCCTTAGACCACTGCACCACTCGGGAGCCACTTTGTTGCATTATCATTATTGTTTTGCACCACACTAAAAATCACAGGTTAGTGTCTAGGTCAGGGCTCTCCAACCCCGTTCCTGGAAAGCTACCGTCCTATAGGTAGAAAACCTACAGGGGGGTTGCTCACCAGGAACAGGGTTTGAGAGTCCTGGTCTAAGTATTGACAGAGGTTTCGGAGAAATACATTTTGGCAGCCTGTTGAAGGAAAATGTTGACGTTTGACTGACTTTTGTTGTTCCAACAGCAAGCCCCAGAAAACAATGTGAGAATTTTATTGCAGTCATGTGAATCTGATAAGTAAATAAGGCAGGGAGTGGGGAGGAAACAGGTTGCTTTTGCAGCTGAGAGCTTGGACCCGGCTCAGTTGTTGGATTCTGAATTTGCTGTGTGCCGGACGTCGACTCCCTAGTGGAGGCCCGTCATTCTCTCTCCTCGGCCAAATTGAGGAGCCAAAGAAGACGGCTCCCACAGGCGTCTCGCAATTGGTCCGTCTAGAATCCCTTGGATTATCCAAGACTGTCACCCGATTGGTTGATGTGTGAGTGGGCTGCGTGGAGACTGGAAAATAGCAGCTGTGAACCCTCGTACCCCGGCTCTCTTTAACTCTGGGTGTCTGGCCCTCACTGTCCACAGTGGGAGTAGTTAACCTTAACCACGGTAGCGTCCCACCTCGTCAACAGCCAGTGAAACTGCAGGGCGCCAAATTCAAAACAACAGATATCCCATAATTAAAATTCCTCAAACATACATGTATTTTACACCATTTTAAAGATACACTTGTTGTATATTCAGCCACAGTGTCCGATTTCAAAAAGGCTTTACGACGAAAGCAAACCAAACAATTATTTTAGGTGAGTGCCTATTCACAGAATTACACAGCCATTTTTCCAGCCAAAGAGAGGATTCACAAAAAGCAGAAATATAGATCAAATTAATCACTTACCTTTGATGATCTTCATCAGATGACACTCATAGGACTTCATGTTACACAATAGATGTATGTTTTGTTCGGTAAAGTTCATATTTATATCCACAAATCTGAGTTTACATTGGCGCGTTGTGGTCAGAAATGCATTGTCTCAAACAAACATCCGGTGAAAGTGCAGAGAGCCACATAAAATGACAGAAATACTTATCATAAACGTTGATAAACTATACACGTGTTTTCATGGAAAAATAGATCAACTTCTCCTTAATGCGTTAGGGCAAAAGCACACTTTGGGATTATGTTAGATAACCACAGAAACGCATACAGCCATTTTCCAGCCAAGGAGTGTCACAAAAGTCAGAAATAGCATTAAAATGAATCACATACCTTTGATGATCTTCATCTGGTGGCACTCCCAGGTCTCCATGTTAGACAATACATTTTAATTTTGTTCAATAAGTTTTTAAAAAGTACAATAAAGGTTAGTAGAAGCATGCCAAACGATGTTTAAAATCAATCCTCTGGTTGTTTTTGTCATAAATAATCAATAATATTTAAACCGGACAAAAGCTTTGTCAATAGGAAAGTAGAAACAAGAAAGGCACGTTCACGATCAGGGCGCATGGCTGATGAATGGAAATTTCCACTGGCCACTGATTGAAAGTGCTGTATCTCCCTCATTTTTCAGAGTAAAAGCCTGAAACAGTGCCTAAAGACTGGTCACATGTAGAGGAAGGCACAGAGCTCGTGAACTGGGTCCTAAGTCTTTGTATGGTGGATAGGCTTTCAATGGAAAAACAGCCTTTCAAAATAATACTACTTCCTGGTTGGATTTTCCTCGGGTTTTCACCTGCCATATCAGTTCTGTTACTCACAGACTCACAGACATTATTTTAACAGTTTTGGAAACTTTAGAGTGTTTTCTATCCAAATCCACTAATTATATGCATATCCTATATAATGGGACTGAGTAGCAGTAATTTGGGCATGCTTTTCATCAAAAATTCCGAATGCTGCCCCCTACCCTAGTGAAGTTAAATTACAGTATTGTTAAATGAACTAGGGGTGTTGGTAGGACAGGTGTTGGTAATTGAATAGGATGTGTTTTGGTCTGCTTGCTCTCAGCAGGGAGGCAGATTGACACGTCCTTGGAGACGTGCCATGATGCATCTGTTTTAAAGAGCCTATTGCTCTTCTCTGTTTTCACTGCTGTTGTTGTTGTCATTGTTGTTGTCATTAACCCCTTATTTCCGGGTCATATACTTTTTATTATTACTGTTTACTCATTGCAAAGCGAGTAAATTAAAACATTTCTATTGCAGTGCCGTTCGGTGTTTATCCATTCGTGTTTGGCAGCGCTCAGTCCTCTGTCCATGGTGCTGGATACATACATTGCAAACACAATAGTTCTATTTTTTTCTTCCTGAAAATCTTATCGGATCAGAAATATACCTCTTGGTTTAAAGTAAATGCTGGTGCCTTGGTATCCCCTCTCAGCTCTTTCATGTTTGTGTATTATTTTAATCAAAGCTGTAAATCATTCTTAATCCGAGGTCTCAGAGTCATTTCCGACATGAAGCCTAAGGGATGTCTTCTGAGTCTGGGAATAATTGTCTCGCTGATCATTGTGGATGCCAAGAGTGTGCAAAGCTGTCATCAAGGCAAAAGGTGGATTCCTTGAAGAATCTCAAATATAAAATATATTTGGATTTGTTTAACACTTTTTTGGTTACTACGTGATTCCATATGTGTTATTTTATAGTTTTTATGTCTTCACTATTATTCTACAATGTAGAAAATAGTCAAAATAAAGAAAACCCCTGGAATGAGTAGGTGTGTCTAAACTTTGACTATTACTGTATATATAATAAGATGATAAAAAATAGAATGACAAAGCTGTAAAACATTATTCTAAATACAAACCATCAGCTCAGTGAATACCATTGGTGTTTAATATGAGGGTTTCAGCATGAAATATCATTAATCTGTAAGTAACAGTAACAGAACACTGATAGACAAGGACAGTCACAAAACATGACAAGTAACAGAACACTGAAAGACAAGGACAGTCACAACTTTTAAACAACAATTTACAAACACCACAACTAAAAAACAATGTGTGTGTTTGTGTGTGTCCCCCTCATAGTCCAGCTTTTTTAAAGGTACAGTAATTTTTCTGTTTGACTGAGTAATAGAAGATGGAAGGGAGCTCCATGCGATCATGGCTCTGTATAACACCGTGCGTTGCCGTGAATTCGTTTTGGACTTGGGGACTGTGAACAGATGCCTGGTGGCATGTCTTGTGGGGTATGTATGGGTGTCTGAGCTGAATGACTGCGTAATCAAATAACAATCTGGAATATTCATTGCAGTAATATTTCTCATGGAAAGAAGCAGTTCATCTCTCGTCAACCCTCAACCAGGAAGGACTGGCATGTTGTTGATGTTAGTTCTGTATGCGTAGTTAATGGCAAGGCTTGCTGCTCCGTTTTGAACCAGATGCAGCCTTGCTAGGTCTTTCTTTGCTGCACCTGACCATATAACCGGACAGTAATCAAGACCAGAGCCTTAACGACTAGTACAGTTGATTTCTGTGTCAAAAAACGCAGAACATCTTTATATACCAGAGTGATAGCACCTCCACTACTGTCCAGAGTGATAGTTCTCCACTACTGTCCTCAGTGATAACACCTCCACTACTGTCCAGAGTGATAGTTCTCCACTACTGTCCTAAGTGATAACACCTCCACTACTGTCCAGAGTGATAGTTCTCCACTACTGTCCTCAGTGATAACACCTCTACTACTGTTCATAGTGATAGCACCTGTCCTGCTGTTCATAGTGATAACACCTCTACTACTGGTCATAGTGATAATACCTCTACTACTGTTCATATTGCTAACACCTCCACTACTGTTCATAGTGATAACACCTCTACCACTGTAGAGTGATAACACCTTTACTACTGTTCATAGTGATAACACCTTTACTACTGTTCATAGTGATAACACCTCTACTACTGGTCATAGTGATAACACCTCTACTACTGTTCATAGTCATAACATCTCTACTACTGTTCATAGTGGAAGCACCTCTACTACTGTTCATAGTGATAACACCTCTACTACTGTTCATAGTGATAACAACTCTCCTACTATAGAGTGATAACACCTCAACTACTGTTCATATTGATAACACCTCTACTACTGTTCATATTGATAACACCTCTACTACTGTTCATAGTGATAACACCTCTACTACTGTTCATAGTGATAACACCTCTACTACTGTTCATAGTGATAACACCTCTACTGCTGTTCATAGTGATAACAACTCTCCTACTATAGAGTGATAACACCTCTACTATTGTTCATGGTGATACCACCTTTACTACTGTTCATAGTGATAACAACTCTGCTACTGTTCATAGTGATAACACCTCTACTACTGTTCATAGTGATAACACCTCTACTGCTGTTCATAGTGATAACAACTCTCCTACTATAGAGTGATAACACCTCTACTACTGTTCATAGTGATAACACCTCTACTACTGGTCATAGTGATAACACCTTTACTACTGTTCATAGTGATAACACTACTACTGTTCATATTGATAACACCTCTACTACTGGCCATAGTGATAACACCTTTACTACTGGTCATAGTGATAACACCTTTACTACTGGTCATAGTGATAACACCTCTACTACTGGTCATAGTGATAACACCTTTACTACTGGTCATAGTGATAACACCTTTACTACTGTTCATAGTGATAACACCTTTACTACTGTTCATAGTGATAACACCTCTACTACTGGTCATAGTGATAACACCTCTACTACTGTTCATAGTCATAACATCTCTACTACTGTTCATAGTGGAAGCACCTCTACTACTGTTCATAGTGATAACACCTCTACTACTGCTCATAGTGATAACAACTCTCCTACTATAGAGTGATAACACCTCAACTACTGGTCATAGTGATAACACCTCTACTACTGTTCATATTGATAACACCTTTACTACTGTTCATATTGATAACACCTTTACTACTGGTCATAGTGATAACACCTTTACTACTGGTCATAGTGATAACACCTCTACTACTGTTCATATTGATAACACCTCTACTACTGTTCATATTGATAACACCTCTACTACTGTTCATAGTGATAACACCTCTACTACTGTTCATAGTGATAACAACTCTACTACTGTTCATAGTGATAACACCTCTACTACTGTTCATAGTGATAACACCTCTACTACTGTTCATAGTGATAACACCTCTGCTGCTGTTCATAGTGATAACACCTCTACTACTGTTCATAGTGATAACAACTCTCCTACTATAGAGTGATAACACCTCTACTACTGTTCATAGTGATAACACCTCTACTACTGGTCATAGTGATAACACCTCTACTACTGGTCATAGTGATAACACCTCTACTACTGGTCATAGTGATAACACCTCTACTACTGGTCATAGTGATACCACCTCTACTACTGTTCATAGTGATACCACCTCTACTACTGTTCATAGTGATAACAACTCTCCTACTATAGAGTGATAACACCTCTACTACTGTTCATAGTGATAACACCTCTACTACTGGTCATAGTGATAACACCTCTACTACTATAGAGTGATAACACCACTACTACTGTTCATAGTGATAACACCTATACTACTGTTCATAGTGATAACACCTCTATTACTGTTCATAGTGATAACACCTCTATTACTGTTCATAGTGATAACACCTCTACTACTGTTCATAGTGATAACACCTCTACTACTGTTCATAGTGATAACACCTCTACTGCTGTTCATAGTGATAACAACTCTCCTACTATAGAGTGATAACACCTCTACTATTGTTCATGGTGATACCACCTTTACTACTGTTCATAGTGATAACAACTCTGCTACTGTTCATAGTGATAACACCTCTACTACTGTTCATAGTGATAACACCTCTACTGCTGTTCATAGTGATAACAACTCTCCTACTATAGAGTGATAACACCTCTACTACTGTTCATAGTGATAACACCTCTACTACTGGTCATAGTGATAACACCTTTACTACTGTTCATAGTGATAACACTACTACTGTTCATATTGATAACACCTCTACTACTGGCCATAGTGATAACACCTTTACTACTGGTCATAGTGATAACACCTTTACTACTGGTCATAGTGATAACACCTCTACTACTGGTCATAGTGATAACACCTTTACTACTGGTCATAGTGATAACACCTTTACTACTGTTCATAGTGATAACACCTTTACTACTGTTCATAGTGATAACACCTCTACTACTGGTCATAGTGATAACACCTCTACTACTGTTCATAGTCATAACATCTCTACTACTGTTCATAGTGGAAGCACCTCTACTACTGTTCATAGTGATAACACCTCTACTACTGTTCATAGTGATAACAACTCTCCTACTATAGAGTGATAACACCTCAACTACTGGTCATAGTGATAACACCTCTACTACTGTTCATATTGATAACACCTTTACTACTGTTCATATTGATAACACCTTTACTACTGGTCATAGTGATAACACCTTTACTACTGGTCATAGTGATAACACCTTTACTACTGGTCATAGTGATAACACCTCTACTACTGTTCATATTGATAACACCTCTACTACTGTTCATATTGATAACACCTCTACTACTGTTCATAGTGATAACACCTCTACTACTGTTCATAGTGATAACAACTCTACTACTGTTCATAGTGATAACACCTCTACTACTGTTCATAGTGATAACACCTCTACTACTGTTCATAGTGATAACACCTCTGCTGCTGTTCATAGTGATAACACCTCTACTACTGTTCATAGTGATAACAACTCTCCTACTATAGAGTGATAACACCTCTACTACTGTTCATAGTGATAACACCTCTACTACTGGTCATAGTGATAACACCTCTACTACTGGTCATAGTGATAACACCTCTACTACTGGTCATAGTGATAACACCTCTACTACTGGTCATAGTGATACCACCTCTACTACTGTTCATAGTGATACCACCTCTACTACTGTTCATAGTGATAACAACTCTCCTACTATAGAGTGATAACACCTCTACTACTGTTCATAGTGATAACACCTCTACTACTGGTCATAGTGATAACACCTGTACTACTATAGAGTGATAACACCACTACTACTGTTCATAGTGATAACACCTATACTACTGTTCATAGTGATAACACCTCTACTACTGGTCATAGTGATAACACCTCTACTACTGGTCATAGTGATACCACCTCTACTACTGTTCATAGTGATACCACCTCTACTACTGTTCATAGTGATAACAACTCTCCTACTATAGAGTGATAACACCTCTACTACTGTTCATAGTGATAACACCTCTACTACTGGTCATAGTGATAACACCTCTACTACTATAGAGTGATAACACCACTACTACTGTTCATAGTGATAACACCTATACTACTGTTCATAGTGATAACACCTCTATTACTGTTCATAGTGATAACACCTCCATTACTGTTCATAGTGATAACACCTCTACTACTGTCCCGAGTGATTACACCTCTACTACTGTTCATAGTGATAACACCTCTACCACTGTCCATAGTGATAACACCTCTACTGCTGTTCATAGTGATAACACCTCTACTACTGGTCATAGTGATAACACCTCTACTACTATAGAGTGATAACACCTCTACTACTGTTCATAGTGATAACACCTCTACTACTGTTCATAGTGATAACACCTCTACTACTGTTCATAGTGATAACACCTCTACTACTGTTCATAGTGATAACACCTCTATTACTGTTCATAGTGATAACACCTCTACTACTGTCCAGAGTGATTACACCTCTACTACTGTTCATAGTGATAACACCTCTACCACTGTCCATAGTGATAACACATCTACTGCTGTTCATAGTGATAACACCTCTACTACTGGTCATAGTGATAACACCTTTACTACTCTTCATAGTCATAACACCTCTACTACTGTTCAAAGTGATAACACCTCTACTACTGTTCATAGTGATAACAACTCTACTACTGTTCATAGTGATAACACCTCTACTGCTGTTCATAGTGATAACACCTCTACTACTGTCCATAGTGATAACACCTCTACTACTGTTCATAGTGATAACACCTCTACTACTGTCCATAGTTATAACACCTCTACTACTGTTCATAGTGATAACACCTCAACTACTGTCCATAGTGATAACACCTCTACTACTGTTCATAGTGATAACACCTCTACTACTGTTCATAGTGATAACAACTCTACTACTGTCCATAGTTATAACACCTCTACTACTGTTCATAGTGATAACACCTCAACTACTGTCCATAGTGATAACACCTCTACTACTGTTCATAGTGATAACACCTCTACTACTGTTCATAGTGATAACACCTCTACTACTGTCCATAGTGATAACACCTCTACTACTGTCCATAGTGATAACACCTCTACTCCTGTCCATAGTGATAACACCTCTACTACTGTCCAGAGTGATAACACCTCTATTACTGTCCAGAGTGATAACACCTCTACTACTGTCCAGAGTGATAACACCTCTACTACTGTACATGGTGATAACACCTCTACTACTGTACATAGTGATAACACCTCTACTACTGTACATAGTGATAACACCTCTACTACTGTTCATAGTGATAACACCTCTACTACTGTCCAGTGCTGTATGACGGCCAAGTTGGGCAGGGCAGTGAGATGGAGATGGCAGCTCAGTGTTAAATCCCCAGCTGTCTGAGAAAAGTCATGGTACTCCAGGATCTCTCATTCATCATCGTTCTGTTGCAGGGCCCTAGACTGCACTGCACCGCAACTTATCGGACCTGTGGCCAGAGTCACAAGCAGTCTCATGCCTCGGGAAGCCCCCAACTCCAACACCAAAAACAGAGGGAAAGTACAGAGACCTGTGGCAGAGTCCCAAGCAGTCTCATGCCTTGGGAAGCCCCCAACTCCAACACCAAAAACAGAGGGAAAGTACAGAGACCTGTGGCCAGAGTCACAAGCAGTCTCATGCCTAGGGAATCCCCCAACTCCAACACCAAAAACAGAGGGAAAGTACAGAGATCAGTGGCAGAGTCACAAGCAGTCTCATACCTCAGGAAGCCCCCAACTCCAACACCAGAAACAGAGGGAAAGTACAGAGACCTGTGGGCCAAAGGACAGAGAGAGAGGTTAGGTCGTCGTCGCGACAGGCCCTTGGGTTTGAGGAGAGGAGACACTAAGGGTAAGAGGAGCAGGATTTTTCTGTTTGTCAGGTCACGAGGTTAGCAGGTCATGGAGGAAGGAAATGGACGTGCGTAATTGTTCAATAAAAAAAGAGACAGTCACAGACAGACAGACAGACAGACAGACAGACAGACAGACAGACAGACACATTCGATGTCTGAAGGGTGTTATGTAGTGTACAGATTGTTCTCTGTACTAGTGCCTTTTCTCCTCACACCTGTAGCATGATGTTGATGGCAACAATATCTAAGCAAGTGTCACAGTGTTGCTTACATCCCTCTCCTTCCCCCAACCTGGGTTTAAATCATGGACCTTCTGCACACATCGACAACGAAGCAACGTTACCTATCGCTCCACAAAAGCTGCGGTCCTTGCAGAGCAAGGGGAACAACTACTTCAAGGTCTCAGAGTGAGTGACATCACTGATTGAAATGCCCCACAGCACGCCCGGCTAACTAGCCAGTCATTTCACACCGCTTACACAACTGTAATTAATCTTTCCACAATAGAACAACTTGGGAGGTTATTTCAGCAGGCAGAATAAACATCTTCTCTCCATAAGTCAATGCTTTGATCTCAGCGCTCAGCGCGGCTGAGAGAACAGTAAAGACGACCGTGAGGGAAGCTTACATACATTCACACCTTACGTTTATTATTGCACCGATCACTTGGCAGCGTTGTACAAATCTCCTGAGACATGGTCCATGTTTCAAGGAGTAGTGGTCCATGTTTAAAGGAGTAGTGCGGCCCAGCGGAGTGCGGTGTTGGGTCCACACACACACACAGAAACACACACACATGCAGAAACACACACACACACACAGAAACACACACACACACAGAAACACAGAAACACAAACACACACAGAAACACACACACACATGCAGAAACACACACAGAAACACATACACACGCAGAAACACACACACAGAAACACACACACACACGCAGAAACACACACACATACAGTCACGTCCTAGGTTCCTGTCTCTAATCATCTCCCATTTAGCAGCATGTGCTGTCTGTGTGGAACAACTCATTCTGAGGGGAAACGTGACTCTCTCTTCCTTACTCAGCGACGAGCCGGCGGAGAGAGGAAGTAGGAAAGGAGGGGATTGAGGGAAGGAGGGAAGGATGGGAAAGGAAAATAGAGCAAAGGAGGAATGTACACACATCCAGGGTGTGGAGGGCGTTTTGGTTTGACCATCTATGGAAGCGTGTGTGTATGTGTGTGTGTGTGTGTGTGTGTGTGTGTGTGTGTGTGTGTGTGTGTGTGTGTGTGTGTGTGTGTGTGTGTGTGTGTGTGTGTGTGGGCGTAGCGCCCTCTTCTGGTCAAAGAGATTACATCAAATCAAATTTGATTTGTGACATTCATCGTAAACAACAGGTGCACACAAGCAGTGAAATGCTTACTTACGGGTCCTTTTCAAACAATGCAGAGTTAAAGATAAAGACAACAATTTCAATAAAACATTGAAATAGTGACACAAGGAAAAAATACACACAACCTAACATATTAGACACACACACACGCATGTACACACACACACACACACACACACACACACACACACACACACACACACACACACACACCGTCAGACACAAGAGGCATGTGGCAGGGTCTACAGTCAATCACGGACTACAGGAAGAAATCCAGCCCAGTCACGGACCAGGATGTCCTGCTCCCAGGCAGACTAAATAACTTTTTTGCCCGCTTTGAGGACAATACAGTGCCACTGACACGGCCTGCAACGAAAACTTGCGGTCTCTCCTTCACTGCAGCCGAGGTGAGTAAGACATTTAAACGTGTTAACCCTCGCAAGGCTGCAGGCCCAGACGGCATCCCCAGCCGCACCCTCAGAGCATGCGCAGACCAGCTGGCCGGTGTGTTTACGGACATATTCAATCAATCCCTATACCAGTCTGCTGTTCCCACATGCTTCAAGAGGGCCACCATTGTTCCTGTTCCCAAGAAAGCTAAGGTAACTGAGCTAAACGACTACCGCCCCGTAGCACTCACTTCCGTCATCATGAAGTGCTTTGAGAGACTAGTCAAGGACCATATCACCTCCACCCTACCTGACACCCTAGACCCACTCCAATTTGCTTACCGCCCAAATAGGTCCACAGACGATGCAATCTCAACCACACTGCACACTGCCCTAACCCATCTGGACAAGAGGAATACCTATGTGAGAATGCTGTTCATTGACTACAGCTCGGCATTCAACACCATATCAAATCAAATCAAATCAAATCAAATCAAATTTATTTATATAGCCCTTCGTACATCAGCTGATATCTCAAAGTGCTGTACAGAAACCCAGCCTAAAACCCCAAACAGCAAGCAATGCAGGTGTAGAAGCACGGTGGCTAGGAAAAACTACCATAGTACCCTCCAAGCTCGTCATCAAGCTCGAGACCCTGGGTCTCGACCCCGCCCTGTGCAACTGGGTACTGGACTTCCTGACGGGCCGCCCCCAGGTGGTGAGGGTAGGCAACAACATCTCCTCCCCGCTGATCCTCAACACTGGGGCCCCACAAGGGTGCGTTCTGAGCCCTCTCCTGTACTCCCTGTTCACCCACGACTGCGTGGCCACGCACGCCTCCAACTCAATCATCAAGTTTGCGGACGACACAACAGTGGTATGCTTGATTACCAACAACGACGAGACGGCCTACAGGGAGGAGGTGAGGGCCCTCGGAGTGTGGTGTCAGGAAAATAACCTCACACTCAACGTCAACAAAACTAAGGAGATGATTGTGGACTTCAGGAAACAGCAGAGGGAACACCCCCCTATCCACATCGATGGAACAGTAGTGGAGAGGGTAGCAAGTTTTAAGTTCCTCGGCATACACATCACAGACAAACTGAATTGGTCCACTCACACAGACAGCATTGTGAAGAAGGCGCAGCAGCGCCTCTTCAACCTTAGGAGGCTGAAGAAATTTGGCTTGTCACCAAAAGCACTCACAAACTTCTACAGATGCATAATCGAGAGCATCCTGGCGGGCTGTATCACCGCCTGGTACGGCAACTGCTCCGCCCTCAACCGTAAGGCTCTCCAGAGGGTAGTGAGGTCTGCACGACGCATCACCGGGGGCAAACTACCTGCCCTCCAGGACACCTACACCACCCGATGTCACAGGAAGGCCATAAAGATCATCAAGGACATCAACCACCCGAGCCACTGCCTGTTCACCCCGCTATCATCCAGAAGGCGAGGTCAGTACAGGTGCATCAAAGCTGGGACCGAGAGACTGAAAAACAGCTTCTATCTCAAGGCCATCAGACTGTTAAACAGCCACCACTAACATTGAGTGGCTGTCGCCAACACACTGACACTGACTCAACTCCAGCCACTTTAATAATGGGAAATGATGTAAATATATCACTAGCCACTTTAAACAATGCTACCTTATATAATGTTACTTACCCTACATTATTCATCTCATATGCATACGTATATACTGTACTCTATATCATCGACTGTATCCTTATGTAATACATGTATCACCAGCCACTTTAACTATGCCACTTTGTTTACATACTCATCTCATATGTATATACTGTACTCGATACCATCTACTGTATCTTGCCTATGCTGCTCTGTACCATCACTCATTCATATATCCTTATGTACATATTCTTTATCCCCTCACACTGTGTACAAGACAGTAGTTTTGGAATTGTTAGTTAGATTACTTGTTGGTTATTACTGCATTGTCGGAACTCGAAGCACAAGCATTTCGCTACACTCGCATTAACATCTGCTAACCATGTGTATGTGACAAATAAAATTTGATTTGATTTGATTTGATTTGACACACACACACGGGCACACACACACACACGGGCACACACACACACACACACACACGGGCACACACACACACACAGGCACACACACGGGCACACACACACACACACAGTTGAACTTTCCATCATTTTGTAGAAAGAGCAGAAAGAGAGGAGAAGGACATGTCAGACAACTTGTGTTTATGAGATCGTGCTGCAACCCAGAACCAGAGTGTTTTAGTTTAGGTTATTCGGACAGAAAAGACAAGTGAAAGACACAGTGCAGATCAAAACAAGTTAAGAGGTGTGCAGGTGAGTGACCACAGAGGTTACATATACAACACCTAACTGGACCCTGAATTTCACGTGATCACAAAAACACACCTTTGCATGTGATCTTATGTTGATTTGATGTGAAATCCTGTTTTTTTTCTGTGAGGGTAATCCACACCGTTTTGTATTTTTGCTGTGCAGATCAGTGTTTCTCTTTACACAGCACAGTGTAATTACAGTGGATAGGAGGTCGTTCATGGAATGAAGGGAATGGGCGTAGCTCCACTCATGTTGTTGCTCTGAGAATGAACAGAGTGAATATTACAGGCCATTCTTCCTCTCTGGTCTGCCCTACACTGACATGTGGCACAGCCTCTTGATGCTTCCTCCATGGACTTATTGTAATTGTATTATTTTAATATTGGTGGTTGGAATAATAGAGGCATTATTCCCATTACGTCTCGTGTGTTATTCCTCAACCTAATGACTGCTATTCTGGCGAGGAGAATCCATCCAGCGCTGCTTTCCAAAACCAATTCCAAACTCTAACAAAATGGCTGATGTTGCTATTAAAACACTAAAGCAAAATTAGCAGAGGGAAATAGAATAATTGAATAAGTAGTCACTGGCCTACAGCACACGTCCCCCCACAATGCAACAGGTTATGGAGGTGGTGAGTGACTGTACACTATAGGCCTACAAATGTTATCCATGAATACAATCTGGCAGCCTTCGCAGTGTATAGAGTGATAACATCAACCATATTCATGTCTACAGATCCACTACTTACACTACACACAAAGAATTTGTAGCTGAAATTGGAATGTCTGCTGGCTGAGCCAATGTTAGCTGACACAACACTGACATTGCATTAACAGTAAGCGGGTGGACTGTGTAACACTGTCGGCAGCCCTCTGATTTGTGTGGCTCCAGCAGCCTACCCACATGAAAAACAACTATAGTGTATACCATGGTAGGAATACTGTTTTATTCACTGTATTGTTTCTGTGGACTTTATTGTAGCATTCACTGTAGTGTTTTTGCTGTCATTTCAATATTATTTACTATAGTATTTTTTTGCAGATAACACTAGTATTTACTATTGTATACTACAAAATTTTATACTAAGTACTACACATGATCGAAGGATACTACAGTGTGTAGTATAGTACTCTATAGCATACTACAGTTTTATACAGAATTCTATAATAAGTAGTGTAGTATTCTATAGTAAACTGTAGTATTTTTTATGTGGGTAGCGCCCTTCAGTCTAATGACATGGTAATGTGCTCATTTCCAAGACATCATGGTAAAAACGCGAAGGTCTGGATGTATATTATGGTGCTTTCATAGCTTGGTAGTTGGCAGTGTTAAGGAACAGTGTGGAGTGATTTGGTGTTTATGTGTTTTTCTTATTTCGCACTGGCTCATGGGATACATCAATTCCATCAACAAGTTGTTCCTGGTATGCTCCTACAGTGGTTGTAAATGAGAAATGATGCTTAATTCTACCAGTAAACATTTTAAAGATGTTTGATCAACAGGACCGATGACATTAGTGAAATTTGGAAAACCCTGAAAGTCAAAGTGTTCCGTAGCTTTGACTAGGTCCAATGTGCCGACCTCCTGTTTCTAAGCAGTCTGTCACAACCAAGACTTGATAAAGTCAGCATTGAAGCTTTTTTAGGGCAATTCATTTTGGCTGAGCATTAAACCAAATGTTATCCTGTTCCCTTGCTTCCTGCTTGTTTTCTGAGAAATAATACATCTGGCATGTGGGATATAAATGGACTCACTGCTGTTCTCTCCTGTTCACAGCCTGGCCAGACTGATTCTTATGAAAGCATGGAGAATCACAACCTTGACTTGGACAGAGTGAGGTCATTTTATCCAGTGTTGAGCACGTACAAATGGTTACTGCGTAGACAAACTGTGCATTAAATGGTTAGTGAAAGCAGAGATGTTTTTGCCAAGTCAAACCATAAATGACTTGATTTAGGTGGTATGGTAGTCTGTGGTCCATGCTGATGTCTACAAGAACCACACATGCCAATTGTCCATTTAGTCATTGCTTTTCCTTTGGTCTGAGGAGGTCCCTTAAATGCCATGTCAGTGTTGTACTGCATGTACTTAGCATATACTGACAACCCACTGTGCACAGACGTCAGCTCAACAGTCTAGTTTTGATTTCCATTTGGTTGAGTTGTCAATTAACGTGAATTCAACGTGAAATCCAAATCCAATCAGTTGTCCACGTTGCTTCAACGTCACAGGATTTATTTTGTTGAAATTATGTGAAACAGCGTTGATTCAACCAGTTCTTGCCCAGTGGGAATAGATGTGCTGTGAAGACTGTCATGTTTAAACTCTGCCATGTTGCATCTAACTCCTCACCTTTCACAGTTGTTTTGTCTAGGTGTCTGGAATAAGACTAATCATAATGTATGAACAGCACAGGAGGTTGGTGGAGAACTGGCTCATGGTAATGCCTGGAGCCGAATCAGTGGAATGGTACTGTATCAAATACAAACACATGGTTTCCATCTTTTTGATGCCGTTCCATTGGTTCCGTTCCAGTCATTATTAGCAGTCGTCCTCCCCTCAGCAGCCTCCACTGATCAACAGTAATCTTACAGCTAGCTCAGTGTCCCTCCAAATGTACTCTAACACCTTGTTTGAACAAAATGTTCTCTTTAAAACCCAAACAAGCATACTGTAGTGTTAAAACTCTTCTTTTGGTATTTCTTTCATTAGTCTGTGGTTGATATTATCCCAAAATGTTTTGCGTGTCAACAATCAAGTTTTCAAGATATATCACTTTAAAAATAGAGAAATAGAGTTGTATGATGAATCACCTCTTCCCTCGTTACACTGGGGTAGGCCCACTGGATCAGTAACAACTGTACTGTGTGAAGCTTGGAAGTAACGCGTCTGATTATTTTCAGGTCGAAATGTTGCACATTCGCTTCTCAATGATGCAAAACACATCTCTTTATTAGAGCAGGAACTGACATCCACAACAACAAGGAGCTCGCTCTCATTTCCTACCCGCCCAGTAACTCAAAACACATCTCTTCATTAGAGCAGGAACTGATATCCACAACAACAAGGAGCTCGCTCTCATTTCCTACCCGCCCAGTAACTCAAAACCCCACCTCTGAATAAGAGTGTTGTGGTTTCAGAGCCAAAAATGTCTGCCCTTAAAGAGTGGCCTGGCTGTCCACCCTGGCAGTATTAAACTCAAATCCATGTGATTTAACTTGTCAGAATTATTCATTATCTGTTCCACAAAAAGATGGCTTTTAAAATGTTTCAGAGTACAGTATGATCAGAAAATTTGGGAGTCCCTCGCTGTGTATTTTCATATGTTTATAGTGCGCATCCTGAGTCCTCGCTACAAAATGTTAAATAGCACACTTATCTTAGCTCTCAGGATTCCGAGAAACTTCGGCAAGGGGTTATTGTACTGCCATACATTTTCTCTAATATATCTGTCAGAATACCTCTGTTTAACTCATTATATGGTCTTGAAAATCTCATCTGTTTAACTCATTCTATGGTCTTGAAAATCTCATCTGTTTAACTAATTCTATGGTCTTGAAAATCTCATCTGTTTAACTCATTCTATGATCTTGAAAATCTCATCTGTTTAACTCATTCTATGGTCTTGAAAATCTCATCTGCTTAACTCATTATATGGTCTTGAAAATCTCATTCTGCTGACCTGCCCTCTCTCTCTCCTATAGGACATGGCCAAGCCCCTCCCCTCTACTCATCTATTGGTGGTGGCACTCCAGCTGTGTCTAGTACTACGCCACCATGCCCGTGGGGCGGCATATTACGGGCACAAGCAGCCGCAGCACCCACAGCAGCACCTTCCCCAGCAGCACCAGCCCATGCAACAGATACCTCACATGCCCCTAGGGAACGGGTATGGGAATGGGAACGGGAACGGGAATGGGGACGGGCTGCCCAAGCAACAGTACGGGAAGGAAATGCCACAACATATGCCATACGGCAAAGAGATTCCATATGTGCTGCCACAGTATGGGCAAGAGCTTCCACAGATGCTTCCACAGATGCACGAACAACCCCAGATGCCACCCAATAAGGGCAAGGGAAAAGGTGAGATTTTAATAGATTGTGTACATCACAAAAATGTACACGCTTATAAAAAAATAGGTTATTTGTTTGTCCCCATAGGAGAACCCTTTTGGTTCTACATGGAACCAAAAAGGTTCTACTTG
This sequence comes from Oncorhynchus mykiss, assembly GCF_013265735.2. NCBI lineage: Eukaryota > Metazoa > Chordata > Actinopteri > Salmoniformes > Salmonidae > Oncorhynchus > Oncorhynchus mykiss. Next base: position 10,708,381 of record NC_048571.1, on the reverse strand, counting down.
GAACTAAAAATGATTATTTAAAGGGTTCTCCTGTGGGGACAGCTAGAGAACCGTTTTTGGTTCTAGATAGCACCTTTTTTTCTAACAGTGTAGGCTAAACAATAGTATATTTGAACCATATTTAGATTTGAAATTGGATCATGGACATGGCCACCAATGTGGGTTTGAAGGGAAAGCCAACATGGACAGTATGGTACAACCAGAGGTTCATGGTGCAGTGCTGACATGAAACCATTACCCCGTCTCTGACATGTTAGTTCCATTCAAAACACCTCTCAACTGCTTTTCCAAGATTCTTCTCATCTGTCATAACATCCACAGGAAATCAGATCCAGCTCATGGGTTATAAAAGCATCCTTGACAAATCACATGCTAAGCAGGCAAAATACACTGTTGTTTACTCACTGTGTATGTCTGTACTGTGTTCTCCACATAGCTCATCCTAATATAGCTACTACTATACAAACCATTTTCCTTCCAAATGATATACTGTCTATACACACCACGTATTTATATTCTGGATTCTGACGCATGCTCATTCTAATATATCTACCACTGGATTGTTAATTGGACTCATTCTGCTATTTCTTGTTTAGATGTTTTATTATTTGTATTGTATTTGCGAGTCATTCTATTTCACTTTTGGAGCTAGCATCCTAACCATTTCGCAACACCTGCTATAACACCTGCACATCTTTGTAGGTGACCAATACACTTTGATTTGATATACGGCATATTGCAGATACTGTACACACTGAGAAAAAAGGTGCGATCTAGAACCTAAAAGGGTTCTTTGGCTGTCCCTATAGGAGAACCCTCTGAAGAACCTTTTTGGTTCCAGGTATGAACCTTTTTGGGTTCCATGTAGGACCTTTTCCACAGAGGGTTCTACATGGAACCAAAAAGTGTTTTCCCTGGAACAAAAAAGGGTTATCCTATGGGAACAGCCAAAGAACCCTTTTGGAAACCTTTTTTCTAAGAGTGTAAGACATTTCACATAAATGTGTATTTTGACTGTTTCAACAATCAAGCAAGGAATCAGAGAAGGCGGAAAGAAAGTATGTTCGATAACTAGGAAATGTAACATGCTTTTAACATCCACTATCAGCACCCTGTGTCCAAGGGGGACATTAAAGCCAGCTTTTGGCATTCATTTTCAAATATAATAATTTGGCCCATCATCTACGGATGAAGGTCCATTGGGCTTACCCCAATGTCCATGCATATTAATTGGTCATGTTCCTATGTGCTCAATGAGATACCTAAGTCACTAACTCCAGTCAGTAATTCATGATAAATGCTAATTGATGTCATCCACAGGTCAGTCATATCCCAGTAATGGGAAAGGCCTTGGAGGCCCACCACCTGATGATAGGGGACTACAGGGTCCTGGTCCTGAGGGGCCACCAGGAGCCCAAGGGCCTCCAGGACCACAGGGCCCTCCAGGGATGCTAGGTCAAGGGATACCCGGCCCCCATGGAAAACCAGGCCCTCCTGGTCCCCAAGGGTATCCTGGGATAGGGAAACCCGGAATGCCGGGAATGCCCGGTAAACCTGGTGGAGGCGGCCAGCCAGGTCCGAAGGGCGACCTTGGTCCTGGTGGTGATGTAGGACCAATGGGGATGCCTGGGGGGCCAGGTCTTCCAGGGCCACCAGGCCTGCCAGGCATCGGGAAGCCAGGGGGTCAGGGACTGCCTGGGCAGCCTGGGCCTCGAGGAGAGCCTGGACACAAGGGCATACCTGGACTGCCTGGTCTTCCTGGGCCCAAGGGAGACAAAGGGATTGGCTTGCCAGGATTGCCAGGTTTGAAAGGACCTGGTGGACCACCTGGGCCTCCTGGTCAAGGGGGTTTGCCAGGGGTTGGAAAACCAGGTCTGAATGGACTACCAGGATTGCCCGGGGGGGCAGGAAAACCAGGCCCACCTGGAGAAGGAGGACTTGCTGGTCCACCAGGTGAAGGAGGAGAACCAGGACCACCTGGGCTACCAGGTATTGGCAAGCCCGGGCAAGATGGTTTGCCAGGACAACCAGGGTTCCCAGGTGGTAAAGGAGAATCAGGCCCACCAGGTTTGCCAGGGGGCCCAGGCCTACCTGGTTACGGAAAGCCAGGATATCCTGGACCAAAAGGAGACAAAGGACATGGAGGTTTTCCTGGAGCTCCAGGCCCAAAAGGTGACAAAGGTCATGGAGGTCTCCCAGGGCAGGAAGGCCTTCCTGGACCCAACGGGCCACCGGGCCTGCCCGGTTCCATTGGGCCACCTGGGGGTCTTGGTTTCCCAGGTCCGAAGGGAGAAGGTGGCAATGGAGGGCCAAAGGGGCTGCCAGGTCCTAAAGGTGAGCCAGGGCCTCCAGGGCTTCCTGGACAGGGTGGGTATCCTGGAGAGGGTGGTCAACCAGGACCGAGAGGTATACCAGGGCCACTGGGTCCGAAAGGGGATAACGGCCACAAAGGGTTACCTGGCCTCCCTGGAGCTCCCGGAATGCCCGGTTCAAGGGGAGAAGGTGGAATGCCCGGAGAAAAAGGTCACCAGGGACCCAAGGGAATCCCTGGAAATTTTGGTCCAGGTGGGCCACTTGGTCCTCCCGGTCTTCCCGGGCCAAAAGGCGAGCTTGGTCCTCCAGGGAAACCTGGCTACCCCGGCGAAGGTAAACCTGGTGTTCCAGGCGCTTTAGGGCCCCAAGGGAAACCTGGCAACGGTGGACCCCCTGGTCAGCCTGGACAACCAGGACAACCTGGTCCCCCTGGCCCACCCGGACCCCCCACCCAACCACCTGGTCTTGGTGAAATCCTCCCTGAGCTGGGTCCTGGTCTGGACGGTCTTAAACAAGGCGGTTACAAGAAACCAAAGAATGGAGGGGACAGGAACGGCCTGGAGATGCCAGCATTCACGGCTCAGCTCACCAATCCTTTCCCCCCCGTAGGCTCCCCTGTTGTCTTCGACAAGCTCCTGTACAATGGCCATCAGGACTACAATCCCCAAACCGGCGTCTTCAGCTGTACCATACCGGGAATCTATTACTTTGCTTACCACGTCCACTGCAAAGGAGCGAATGTGTGGGTGGCGCTGGTCAAGAACAATGAGCCTGTGATGTACACATATGATGAGTACAAAAAGGGCAGCCTGGACCAGGCGTCAGGGAGTGCTGTGCTCCCCTTACAGCAAGGAGACACTGTGCATGTACAGCTTCCATCTGACCAGGCAGCAGGACTTTATGCCGGTCAATATGTCCACTCTTCATTCTCCGGATATTTATTGTACCCAATGTAAAGATCAACAACAAAAAGGGCATCCACACCACAACTCACTACATAGCTGTTTTATTAGTGTTTTATTCATTTAAAACTGTTGAAAACCTCAATAGTGACACATGATGACAACAGTGAAAACTACTACTCGGCTCAGAAGTATCCAATGAATGTGTGAGTGCTACAGCTATAGAATGTTTCTGCCTTTGTTTTGCAGTATTAGATGGGTGAGAAAAAAAACATAAATCAATCTCTCTGCAATACATTTCGTTTACCCCAGAAATTAATTTGGCAAAACCCTCAGAAAAATTGTTTGAGATGTCTGTATGTAGATATTCAGATAATTATGCAAATTACAATTTCTGTTGGTTAATAGGGGGTGGAAATGTTGCAAATGATTGAGAATACTGACTATCCCAGTTGTAGCAGTGTCATCCACCTCACGTGATTGACAGTGTTTATAGAGAAAACATGGTTGCTGACATGCTATGGCGCTACTGTGGATAGCAGCATATTAAAATGGAAACAATGTGTTATTTTTTTTATTAAAGAGAACTATTTTAGGATGGAATTATTACATTTGCCCAACATGTTCTTCTCCTTATGTGAATACATAGCATTCGTTTGTATTTTATATTTGCATATCAGATTTATGTTATGTGCACTCAGTATATCCGTTCTTAGCATTCCAACAGTCACAGCCATTATGACGCCACTAAAGGGCTAGCCGTCTACCGCAGCTTTCATAAGCAAGCATCAACGCATCAGCTTTATCTGTCATGCATACCTAATGTTAGTACACAATTATTCTTCAGAGGTAATTCTTCCATGTGTGGACTTTTCAGAAGACATTCTAATGTCTTTATTTCATGCCAGATTATACTTTTGGCATATAAGTAACACTGTTACATTCACAGTATGTTCCCCTTTAACAACATGATTTTCCTGATCCCATAGTTCCTCCACGACAGATTGATTTCTTTTTTATCATCAATTTATTCACGTTGTTCCAGATTATGCAGTAGTGTCTACCATTTTTATTTATTGATATCATATTTGGAAATGAGATTGTTTCATGGTTTGGAACCTAAAATAAAATTCAATTGATATGCAACATAGTGAAGACATTTATTTGTAAACTGCCCATTTCATCTGTTGTGCATTAATAAATAAATGAGTTATGGGAGTTTGAAGGTGTGTATAGTCAACATTTACAATATGCACATTAAGTTTAAAAGTCAACCACACTTCTCTAAGGTATGTGGCAGTATTCCTCTCTGTCATTTATTTGTTTAACTACTGATTTTGTCTGAAATTGTAAATGTGTATACCTGTTGAGACTGCCTTGAAGGAAAAAAGAAATGTTACCTGACAATGGTGCTAAACATATAACCAAATGAAGAACTTAGTATAATGTTTTTGGCACTATTGTTGTTTTTCTAAATAAAGATGAAGTGATTAAAACAATGTGTTGTCTTCTTTGATTGCTACTTGTTGCATTGGGCCTGCACACAAGCTGTGTTCACATTGGGCCTGCACACAAGCTGTGTTCACATTGGGCCTGCACACAAGCTGTGTTCACATTGGGCCTGCACACAAGCTGTGTTCACATTGGGCCTGCACACAAGCTGTGTTCACATTGGGCCTGCACACAAGCTGTGTTCACATTGGGCCTGCACACAAGCTATGTTCACATTGGGCCTGCACACAAGCTGTGTTCACATTGGGCCTGCACACAAGCTGTGTTCACATTGGGCCTGCACACAAGCTATGTTCACATTGGGCCTGCACACAAGCTGTGTTCACATTGGGCCTGCACACAAGCTGTGTTCACATTGGGCCTGCACACAAGCTGTGTTCACATTGGGCCTGCACACAAGCTGTGTTCACATTGGGCCTGCACACAAGCTGTGTTCACATTGGGCCTGCACACAAGCTGTGTTCACATTGGGCCTGCACACAAGCTGTGTTCACATTGGGCCTGCACACAAGCTGTGTTCACATTGGGCCTGCACACAAGCTGTGTTCACATTGGGCCTGCACACAAGCTGTGTTCACATTGGCAGTTTGAAGTGACTCAAATACTATGTATTTGTATATCAGATTTTAATGTATTATTTTTCCTGCCATCTGAACCGCTAAAAAGCACATGGAATCAGATATTTCAAACCACATTTCAAATCATCTTCATAGGTGGTATGAAATCAGATACAAATCTGAGTCCTGGCCATGCGACTTGAGTCTGAACTGTCAAATCTGAGTCCTGGCCATGCGACTTGAGTCTGAACAGTCTAATCTGAGTCCTGGCCATGCGACTTGAGTCTGAACTGTCTAATCTGAGTCCTGGCCATGCGACTTGAGTCTGAACTGTCTAATCTGAGTCCTGGCCATGCGACTTGAGTCTGAACTGTCTAATCTGAGTCCTGGCCATGCGACTTGAGTCTGAACTGTCTAATCTGAGTCCTGGCCATGCGACTTGAGTCTGAACTGTCAAATCTGAGTCCTGGCCATGCGACTTGAGTCTGAACTGTCTAATCTGAGTCCTGGCCATGCGATTTGAGTCTGAACTGTCTAATCTGAGTCCTGGCCATGCGACTTGAGTCTGAACTGTCTAATCTGAGTCCTGGCCATGCGACTTGAGTCTGAACTGTCAAATCTGAGTTCTGGCCATGCGACTTGAGTCTGAACTGTCTAATCTGAGTCCTGGCCATGCGACTTGAGTCTGAACTGTCTAATCTGAGTCCTGGCCATGCGACTTGAGTCTGAACTGTCTAATCTGAGTCCTGGCCATGCGACTTGAGTCTGAACTGTCTAATCTGAGTCCTGGCCATGCGACTTGAGTCTGAACTGTCTAATCTGAGTCCTGGCCATGCGACTTGAGTCTGAACTGTCTAATCTGAGTCCTGGCCATGCGACTTGAGTCTGAACTGTCAAATCTGAGTCCTGGCCATGCGACTTGAGTCTGAACTGTCAAATCTGAGTCCTGGCCATGCGACTTGAGTCTGAACTGTCAAATCTGAGTCCTGGCCATGCGACTTGAGTCTGAACTGTCTAATCTGAGTCCTGGCCATGCGACTTGAGTCTGAACTGTCTAATCTGAGTCCTGGCCATGCGACTTGAGTCTGAACTGTCTAATCTGAGTCCTGGCCATGCGACTTGAGTCTGAACTGTCTAATCTGAGTCCTGGCCATGCGACTTGAGTCTGAACTGTCTAATCTGAGTCCTGGCCATGCGACTTGAGTCTGAACTGTCTAATCTGAGTCCTGGCCATGCGACTTGAGTCTGAACTGTCAAATCTGAGTCCTGGCCATGCGACTTGAGTCTGAACTGTCAAATCTGAGTCCTGGCCATGCGACTTGAGTCTGAACTGTCAAATCTGAGTCCTGGCCATGCGACTTGAGTCTGAACTGTCAAATCTGAGTCCTGGCCATGCGACTTGAGTCTGAACTGTCAAATCTGAGTCCTGGCCATGCGACTTGAGTCTGAACTGTCAAATCTGACTTATTTGGCATATCTTGCTGCTTGCTGGCCACTCTGACAGTTTGACAGGAACATGTGGTAGCCAACTTGCTTGTTAATTGTTTACAAGCAAATTAGTGAATGTGCTACCTAGCGAGCTAGTTGCCTGCTATGGCTATCCAAAAAGGACTTGTTTTTAAAGTTGAATCATCTTATCCTTTGAGTTCTTACACTATGATTTTGAACATTTAAAGCAACTAGTAAACATCCATGGCAGGCATTGTTGTCACCTTACCCTGTTACATAACTTTTGAGCGATAGGAACCAGAGCACCACCACCAATCAGCCTACACCACAGCGCACACACCTGTCATTACTATGACAACTGCCATAGCCATGTCAGCAAATGACTGCTGTCTGAACATACACATATCCCATTTGGTCACTTGTAACTTACTGTTTGTACAGCCAATATTCCAAAACAAAACTGATTCGAGCATTAAGGCTTGCAGTGGTAACGAGGGTCCAACACATGCTATTGTTGGTTACTCACTGTTTTCAAAAAGATCATCATCATAATTTTTGTCAATACCTGTACAACACTGCATACACTCACAAAATTCAATATCATGCATTTGTTGCAAATGTTTACATAAAGAATCATTTATATTTGACAAACCACTAATTATGCATCTCTCATATATCATACAATACACTGCGGTGTTATAGGTGTCACATTTATGGGCAGGTTGCAGCAGTGTGCAGGAGGGATAATTCAAGATGTGGGAAGTGTGAAGGAGGACATGGGACAGAGCAATGTGTAGTTTCGATGGGAAAAAAAATGTGTGTCAACTGTGCCCATGTTGCGGAGAATTGGAGGTGTCCGGTGCGAGAGAGGAGGGTTGAGGTGGCCAGGGTCAGAGTGGTGCAGAAGATGTCCTATTATGAGGCAGTGAAGAAAGTAGAGGAGGGTGGATCAAGGGTAAGGGATTCTGAGAGGATCCCTGTGAATAGTAGATCTGTGCCAGAACAGAGGGATAGGCCAATGAGTGATATACTGTATGTTTCAGTAAGGTTGGCTCCTTAGCAATGGTTATCAACTGTACCATGGTGATGGAATGTAAAGTCACAGAAAATATATGTTGTGGTGGCAGCTGCAGAAAAGTACCTGGGGGTACGAGATTTAACTTCAGAAGAGTTACAGGGTGTGTTGAGTGGTAGTGTCCCGTCCTCTCAGGTCGTTGGCCTGGGGTAGAATCAGATACGGTTAAAGTAGTGAAATAAGGTGGTGGGTTTTAATGAGTTTAATAAGGTTAGTTGGTAGGGTAATTAAAAATATTTTTTTATTTTTCCCATTTCCCCTTTTCCAATTTTGTATCACAAAGTGTAATGGATTTATAATATTGTTCAATGGATTTATAAAAGTTCAATTAACAAACTTATTTCGAACCTCACGAAGAAGAAGAAGATCATAGCCTTTCGCAATGAGCGTTTCTGTTTCCAACTATAGTATAACTTTTTGGATTGTCCCCCACTACCCTCCGTTCAGTCATCTGTCCAATCACAGACTGAATAGTCAACACTTCCGTATTGCACATGTCTACGGGAGAAAGGAGGAATGTCCACCGAGTTTCGTCATTGAAAGTGTAACGACTACGGTTGTACTGATCATACAGTAAGTATTACATTAACGTATGTCTAGCAAACGAAACTTTAGCTGCAGTTTGTTCTTGCAAGGTGTCTATGCCAATGAGACTTAAGCTAGCAGTACCACTAAGTTGGCAAGCTGGCTAGTTTAGTACAAACAGCTGGTCGATTTAGAAACTGCATACTAATAGCTGATGATGCTAGCTAGCTTGGTAACTTTAAAATTGTCTGGGTGACTTTTTACATTTTGACTTGTAACGTTACATTGTCATGCATTTCCCCACTCACAGTCCAGGACGAACTGTGAGCATGCTTGTTTAGTTTACAAGCAGCAGGTCGTTTTAAAAACGACATACTAATAGCTGATGATGCTTGCTAGCTAACTAACTCTTGTCTTTAAAAAACTGTATTGGAATCAGGCCGGTTGAATGTTTTAACACAAGCGCCTCTGGGCTCTTTCTAAATATCCCACAGGGGGGATTTAAATATTTGACTTCCTAACTAGAAATCATCCTCGCCTGGCCTGGCGTTATCTGATAAGCCAGCAGAAGGGGACAGGAAAGCAGAGGGTAGCCAAGCTAGTGTTAATCCACATGCCCATCATCCTCATGTGTCCACTGTCAAGTTCACTGGGTAACCTTTAGGAAAACTAGGAGGATCAGCTATGCTTTGCACAAGTCATTTCTGTATTTATGCCTCAACTAATCTATTAGTCTAATGCATAGACCTTATTCACACAAGTCATAGACTGTTATCTGTACTACCGCACGGCAGGCTGTACCTACTGCCAACAGGACCCTGAACAGCTTCTACTCCTTAGCCATAAGACTGTTATCTGTACTACCGCACGGCAGGCGGTACCTACTGCCAACAGGACCCTGAACAGCTTCTACTCCTTAGCCATAAGACTGTTATCTGTACTACCGCACGGCAGGCGGTACCTCCTGCCAACAGGACCCTGAACAGCTTCTACTCCTTAGCCATAAGACTGTTATCTGTACTACCGCACGGCAGGCGGTACCTACTGCCAACAGGACCCTGAACAGCTTCTACTCCTTAGCCATAAGACTGTTATCTGTACTACCGCACGGCAGGCGGTACCTACTGCCAACAGGACCCTGAACAGCTTCTACTCCTTAGCCATAAGACTGTTATCTGTACTACCGCACGGCAGGCGGTACCTACTGCCAACAGGACCCTGAACAGCTTCTACTCCTTAGCCATAAGACTGTTATCTGTACTACCGCACGGCAGGCGGTACCTACTGCCAACAGGACCCTGAACAGCTTCTACTCCTTAGCCATAAGACTGTTTGTTATCTGTACTACCGCACGGCAGGCGGTACCTCCTGCCAACAGGACCCTGAACAGCATCTACCCCTTAGCCATAAGACTGTTAAATAGTAACCAAATAGCTACCTTTTGAGTCATCACATATGCTGCTGATACTGCTTATTATCTATCCTGTTGCCTAAACACTTTACCCCTACCTATATGTAAATATCTACCTCAATTACATTGACTTGGTACTGGTACTCAGTTTATATAGCCAAGTCATCGTTACTCAGTACTGGTACCCCATTATTTTGTCAGGTTGTAATTGACTCAGTACTGGTACCCCGTGTATATAGTCATGTTATCATTGACTCGGTACTGGTACTCTGTGTGTATATATGTAACCGATGTGAAATGGCTAGCTAGTTAGCGGTGGTGCGCGCTAATAGTGTTTCAATCGGTGACGTCACTCTCAGACCTTGAAGAAGTTGTTCCCCTTGCTCTGCAAGGGCTGAGGCTTTTGTGGAGCGATGGGTAATGATGCTTCGTGGGTGTCAGTTGTTGATGTGTGCAGAGGGTTCCTGGTTCGGGGACGGACAAAATTTATACTGTTACATATAGCTAAGTATCGTTACTCATTGTGTATTTATTCTTTGTTATCATCTTTCTGTTATTGTTCTATTTTTCTCTCTGCATTGTGGGAAGGGCCCGTAAGTAAGCATTTCACTGTTAGTCTACACCTGTTTACAGTGCATGTGACTAATGCAATTATTAATTCATTGGTATCGCTCATTTCATACAAATTGTATTAGTTCTGTTATTTTAAAGGCTAGTTGTCTAATGTAATTAGACTGCCATTAGGTTACAATGTCTTCGAGAGTGATAGCGAATGCTGTATACTTATCTGCAGTTGTGAAATAACTAATGAGCACTAATGAACACCTTAGAAAGCTCTAACACAATGAATGACATGTTTTACTTTGAGTTTTTTGGACAGGCGGTAACCATGGCTTCCCGAGCTGGACCTCGAGCTACTGGCACAGATGGAAGTGACTTTCAGCACCGCGAGAGAGTGGCCTCACACTACCAGATGAGGTTCGCTCTCATTGCAAAAATCTCTGAAGTTGGTGACTTTTATCTCCCTCACCAACTTTAAATATCTGCTATCTGAGCAGCTAACCGATCGCTGCAGCTGTACATAGTCCATCGGTATATAGCCCACCCAATTTACCTACCTCATCCCCATACTGTTTTTATTTTATTTACTTTTCTTCTCTTTTCCACACCAGTATCTCTACCTGCACATGTTCATCTAATCATTTATCACTCCAGTGTTAATCTGCCAAATTGTAATTATTCGCTCCTATGGCCTATTTATTGCCTACCTCCTCATGCCTTTTACACACAAAGTATATAGATTCTTTTTTTTCTACTGTTTTTGACTTGTTAATTGTTTACTCCATGTGTAACTCTGTGTTGTTGTCTGTTCACACTGCTATGCTTTATCTTGGCCAGGTCACAGTTGCAAATGAGAACTTGTTCTCAACTAGCCTACCTGGTTAAATAAAGGTGAAATAAAAATAACATTTGAATGTTTTTGCATTTTAGTCATTTAGCAGACGCTCTTATCCAGACCGGATTACAGGAGCGATTAGGGTTAAGTGCCTACATAAAAACAAGATGACAGGTTTTGTTCACAGTGACCCATTTGAAACATTACATGTTCTTGTGCTTCTCCTCTGTCTTTCTCATTAGTGTCGCCCTCAAGTCCGAGATCCGTAAGCTGAACATCGTCCATGTTCTGATCTGGCTCCTCTTAGCTGCCCAGGTGACAGTGAGCCAGCTGAACCTAGTGTCCCACAGTGTGGTGGCTGCTCCCTACCAGTGGGAGTACCCCTACTTGCTCAGTATCATCCCCTCCCTCTTCAGCTTCATGGCCCTGCCCAAAAACAACATCAGCTACCTGGTGATCTCCATGATCAGTGCCGGCCTCTTCTGCATAGCACCGCTCATCTACGGGGGCATGGAGATGTTCCCGGTGGCCCAGCAGCTGTACCGCCACGGCAAGGCCTACCGCTTCATCTTCGGCTTCTCTGCCGTGTCCGTCATGTACCTGGTGATGGTGATCGCGGTGCAGGTGCACGGCTGGCAGATCTACTACAGCAAGAAGCTGCTGGACGCCTGGTTCACCTCCACACAAGACAAGAAGAAGAAATTATGATAGAGGACTAAATTATTTAAACAACTGACAAGGAATGACTATTGCTGCCTGCCACTGTCTGACACCACTTCTAGGCCCATCTTCCATCTATATTTGAATTCTACATCCCCATCTCGCCATCCCTAATTGATAGTTGTAGGACTAATTGGAATACTCAGCAGGCTGTCCTGTCGTCTTCCTGGTAAACCCTCTAACCTCCATTATCTCATCTCCTGGCTCTGGAGCCTGTAGACTGATTAAGACTTGAGTTGTCTATCTGAGACTCCAGGGTTTAATGTTGACCCGTCCTGCTGCGTTAGAAACCCATCCTCTTATATCTCATCCTGATCTATGGAGCTGGCTGCCATAATCTGTCCTGCAAGGGATAGTACGCTAGTTACTGTACCTCCAGTCTTAGACATACGTTCTAATTATCGCTCCTTCCTCCACAAGTTTGCACTTGTTCACTGATTTGAAAGGAAATGACTGGAATAATAAATATGGTAGAAACTCTCACTAGACCAGGGATAGGCACCTTTGATGGGGTGGGGACCACAAAACATCTGAACTCATCATGCCGCAGTAGCTCGCGGGTCTACCTAACCTTGGGGCGGCAGGTAGCCTAGTGGTTAGAGCGTTGGATAAGTAACTGAAAGGTTGCAAGATCAAATCCCTGAGCTGACAAGGTAAAAATCTGTTGTTCTGCCTGTTGTTCTGTTCCTACGCTGTCATTGAAAATAAGAATTTGTTCTTAACTGACTTGCCTGGTTAAATAAATAAACTCATCCATACCCACACATCCAGTCAGAGCCGGCCCTAGCCTTTTGGGTGCCCCAAGTGGAATTTTGTGTGCACAAAGTTTTAGCGCCCCCCCCCCCCCCCCCCCCCCCCCCAATGACAATGGAGAGGAAAAAAGTATGTTTTAGAATTAATTTCCTGATATTCTACACAATTTGCCATGGCGAGGAGAGATTTTGTAACTTAACTAATTTCATGGAATTCTAATAATTTGCAATTGGGTGGAGAGAAATGTGCAGTTTTTCAGCTAATTTCTTGAAATTTCTCACCCAACTTTTTATTATGATATCTGAGTGAGAATGACCTTCCCCATTTGGTAATTCGACCATGATTACTACAAGTTTAGATCGCTGGCTAGACTATTTTACCAGTCTAAACAAATGTTTGCTGACATGGGCTAATTGAGTGACTATCAGAGACTAACATAACAAGAGAGAAACTGCTGATGCACAACCAAACATTGAAATTGCACCTTGTGTTTTCTTCTATTCTAACTTTCAACAAGTTATTGAACCCGACTGAGTTCCTCATTCTTTTCCTTTCATTTTTGGAAATGTATTTGCGGGCCTACACCAGACCAGCAGTTCACCATCCCTGCTATGGACAGTGCCTCTGCGAATCCAATGTTTTTAGATTTGTGGGTGAAATAGTGAACGAGTGTACACTTCAGGAGGCAGACGTTATAATTGGGACATACCCAAGACTAGATCAGGACATAATGTGGCCTTAAAGAGAGGAGCCATCCAGAGCTGAACGGAAAGGGTTAAGAGAAAGGCAAGAGCAGTGGTCAGATTGCATCCATATTGTTGTGTGCTGCTGTCAATGCACATTTTCATGTTGACAGTACTCAACAATTCAATTGTTTCTAAATGAGATGTACATTGTTAAATAACAATAAATGGCTATGCTGTAGCAGCTTTGCGTATGGGAGATTATTGAATGAATTACATGAATTAATAATGTCAATGTAAAGGCATCATTTGTCATCTCTGCAGTTGGGTTCATCTGTCTTATTACCATGGTTACTTAAGGAACAACTTCCTTTCATTGGAACAGTTTTCTCTTAGTATATGATGAGTTTTGTGTTACATGTACTTCAGCGTTGAACCCATGTCCTAGAGAAGTACACCTTCTAGTGGCCTCAAATTCTAATCCAGACCTCCAAGACAGTTATCACTTTTTATTCTAACCCTCGAATCAGGAGATCTAATTACACCTGCTCCAGTGGAAAAATGTTTTTCTGTTTACCAAAACATGTACTGTACCTTTCCAGCTGCAACAAATAATGTTTTGCAGAGAAGGGTAATGCTATTGGTTGACTGGTCCTCACAGTATTCATCCATGTGTATCTAATGTATTCATCCAGTCATGTCTGATCTATTTACCAAAAAATGTACTTTGTTGTCTTTACTGATCCTGTTGACAACGTGCGTTGTGTTGAAACCAATGTAAAGTACTGTCCCCTTAATTTCAATACTAAATCATTATCTGGTACCTGCATGTTAATGCAGACTCTGTAATAATAATAATATATGACCTTACTGATTTTACAATTTGGTTTATGAATTTTAAAGTTTGGTTTATAGTCAATGATTGAAGAATGTTTTGTCTGTGCTGTGACGGATACAGTTGTTGTGTCTTTGGCTATGCCGGATTAGGTGATATGACATGCTGTTCTATAAAATAATTTCTCTGTAATTAATATTACCTGATTTAAGATAATCAGCTAAATAATTACCTAGAAAGTCGGGGCACCACGAAATAATGTTTATAGAGCTGTTATCTTCCGAATAAACTCTTAAAGACCTGGTAATCCTTTATATCAATAGCAGTCAATATTTAATCGTTGTCTTATTCAGTCTCATCTGAAAGTTGTAAATTCTTGGTTATCTTCACGAATCCTGGCTAACAAGTTGAATCAGCAATACAAAATTTGGTTTATTTATTTACTAAATACCTAAATAATCTCACAGAATTACATCTACACAGAATGGATCATATTACAAATTATGTCAAAGAAAAACGTCCCTAGAGGACGGAACAGATATGACGGCTGGTTACACAAAGAAAGGGGGTTGGGTTTTGAATGAAAGAATGAAAGAGCGGGAAGATCGGGCTGTAGGCAGCTACTCTCGTAAATACAGAATCTTATGCATTCTAAATAACCGCCCATTTGGAAAAGGAAAATGCAATAAATATTTACTCTGAGCTTCGATCGGTTGGTGTCTGGTGGTAGAACGGATACTTGGTAGTACCGTCGTTGTGTGGTAGGACTGATACTCTGTCCTTCCTCTCCTAGCCCACGTCTACAGTTTCTGCGCTAACGCAATGGCTAGGAGGTATCACTTCTTTAGTGAATAAGAGTTCAAAGTTCATACCAAGTTGCCATACTTTAAGCTCATGCTATATTCTGGCTGGTATAGTCAAAATTCATCCTTCCGGCGTATAGGTCGTCACCTTCACATTGGAATTCGATGCTAATTTTGTTGGCTTAGTTCTGTAGGTGGTCTTTGTCATTTCAACATGGGGACCTCAAGTCCGCACGTCCTTGGAACTGAAAGTTACATTTTCATAAAGGGGCTTATATAGGGTTGGGAGAGAGGGCCGTGTTTCATAGTTTACAACCGATGTCTGTTCACATGGGCGGGGCCACTGACTTGAGCATAGTTCACTCATGAAAACCAATTCTCTCATTTAGAAGCTAATAAATACATTTGCAAAAATGTCTAAAAACCTCTTTTCGCTTTGTCATTATGGGGTATTGTTTTTACATTGATGAGGAAACAATTGTATTTATTCCATTTTAGAATAAGACTGTAAGGTAACAAAATGTGTAAAAGGTCAGGGGTCTGAATACTTTCCAAATACTCTGAATATGGCTGCATGCATGGGCTCCTGAGTGGCACAGAGGTCTAAGGCACTGCATCTCAGGTCTAGAGGCGTCATTACAAACCCTGGTTCGATTCCAGGCTGTCTCTGATTGGGAGTCACATAGGCCAGCGTACAGTGTCGTCCGGGATTGGCCGGGGTAGACCGTCGTTAGAAATAAGAATGAATTCTTAGCTCACTTGCCTAGTTAAATAAAATGCAAAACTACCAGGCAATAACAACATTCTCTCCTTTAGGACTGCCTGCGGTTGTGGTGGCCCTCACCTTAGGAATTAGTTACAGAGTGGATGATCCACTGGGTTACAGGCAGGAGGAATTGAGTCAATACTGTACTATACTACTCTATACTATACTGCTTCTCTGTATTATACTGTACTGCCCATAGGAAAACAATCTGTTGTTCACTCGGATATCCTCCAGATCTTTTGTGACTACCTAGAGCTTCTCAATTTGGAATCATTCTGTGACCATTTGTGTCTGGGTTATTGCTCCTAAAGTCCCCCTGGGAAAAATATTGAGATGTTAGAGACTTCTATGATACATATATAGGACACATGAATTGAATTGAGATTATCGTTTTAGCATTATTCGAGAAGTATGATCAGCAGAGGTCTCATCATTGTAAACCGTTGAGCTCATCCTTGCCTCTGTTATTTTAGAGGAGCAATAATGATAAGTTCCTGAGACAAGTTTGAGACTTTTATTAGTCTAATGATCTTTGTCTGAGGGGATCATTTCAGAAATGTCTAAGAAGTATGAGCCATAAAGGAGATCTCTACATTGTATGTGCATCCTCGTCTCATTTATTTCTCTTAAAATTACTACAGAAGCTATACATCAGCTTGATTAATGAGATGAGACAATTGATAATTTAATTTGTTAGCATTCATTTGCAGTATTAATGATTAGCTGTTCAAAACAAGAATGAAAACTGATACAGTTCAACAAATGTATTCAACAGTGCTTATTATATCAACAAAGCATCTCACTTTTCATTCCCATCCATCCTAATTTGCTGTAGGCAGTTAAGTAACAAAGTAACCTAGCTTTGAGAAAATACTTAGAATTCCGCTGACCTTCTTCCGGTCGAGGACTCGCTTCCTCTCGGGGATCTTGCCATGGCGTCCAAAGGCAAATGAATTGACACATTCTTCCACTGAGAAAAAACGGTCAAAAAGGATCTGAAACAGATGCAAGAAATCTTGCCTAGATGCCTGATGGATGGCAGCAAGGTGGAAGGATGAGAGGAACATGCCACTGTCAGGAAACAACTCTCGCTCGCCGGACAGCACCGATGGCTTTCTCTCCTGTAGCTCACAATGTTGCTCTCCAACGATGTGCAGCTCTCGGATCTGGACTGGGTCTGAGATGAGACAATAGCACATACAGTACATTCATTATTATTAGGCCCAATCACTCTTCCAAATGTAAAAAAAACCCCACCAGAAATGGGGTTGGAGAAGTTGTTCAAAATTATTTACAATTCAACTTCACAAAATAAAGTTTGATAGGTGACATGATATTAATTACTTACCTATACTCAAAATGACTTCCTCCACCCTTCCCTTGTCACACAGGATTTTTTTCAACCTCATACCTGCAACCATCACATAGCTGCCGTGCGGCTGGTGTGTGCTGTCCCACTGAGGCTGGTGCTTTCCATCCATTGGGGGCTGGTGAGTGCTGTCCCACAGGGGCTGGTGAATTCCATCCATTGGGGGCTGGTGAGTGCTGTCCCACTGGGGCTGGTGAATTCCATCCATTGGGGGCTGGTGAGTGCTGTCCCACAGGGGCTGGTGAATTCCATCCATTGGGGGCTGGTGAATGCTGTCCCACTGGGGCTGGTGAATTCCATCCATTGGGGGCTGGTGAGAGCTGTCCCACTGGGGCTGGTGAATTCCATCCATTGGGGGCTGGTGAGTGCTGTCCCACTGGGGCTGGTGAATTCCATCCATTGGGGGCTGGTGAGTGCTGTCCCACTGGGGCTAGGGGAAGATGTCCCTGATCTGCTGGTGGATGCTGTCTCACCAGGGTGGGTGTGTCCTGTCCCATAGGGGTTGGGGAATGCTGTCCAACTGGGGTTGGTGCATGCTGTTCAATTGGGGCTGGTTGATGCTGTCTCACCAGGGTGAGTGCATTGCCACCATAGAGATGGACAGGCTGTGTTTTGTCTGCAGAGAGTAGGTATTGATCTGACATCTTCACCGTGTTCAGACAGTGGGCTCCTCAATTATTACAGTGTCACTTGAACACTGAGCTTAAATGTTCAGATGTGGGTGACTGACATACTGTTGGTTGAGGTGGGAAGCCCTTCTCTTGCTTGTCCATATCTAAGAATCTGTCATTGTTTTTCTTTCAAACCTTTTTTTCAATCTGGTCTGGCTGCCCAGTGTATTCAACAGTGGCCTTGTAAAATCTGCCGTCTGACCACTTGGCTAGAATGGTTACTCCTGACCTAAGATCTTGCAGCTGTCTGATAGGAACTGCCTCTTCACCTAGAATATCAGATGTTTGGAAGATTTTTGCAGTGCATCCATTCTCAAACCTCACAAAAGCAAAATGTCCTGAAAGAGAAATTGAATACAAGGAGAGAAAATGTTAAAGCCCTATGTTACTCAAAAGATCACTGGTTGAGACACATGAAAAGAGACACATAAATGCACATCATATTCTCCTGGTGCTTATCCTACAGGTAGCAGACATTCATATGATTTCAGATTAGTGCAGTACGTACCAGAATGCTCATTTGGGTCCAATTCTGGAGACATATCCTACACTTTCTTTGTGGAAAACCTTTGTCTCTATGGAGGAAAATTCTTCTTAGCTGCAAACCCAGTTATAGCTATATTACTGTAACTACATGCAGCTGGCTGCTCAGAAATACAACAGCATGTTATCATTTTCCATTTTGATATAGCCCTGAAAATGATATATTACATATATTATTATTTCACCTTGGGGTACGAACATTTAATCGTTCACAGTGTATTCAGTTGATTATTATTCTTACCTTCTTTACTTAGCAAATTCAAACTATCTGCGGCAAGGATCTGCGTGGATCTGTGGATCACTCATCGTCAGCATCAGCAAAGCAATGACCCCAATCTTAATTCCAACCGTCTTTCACGTGGGTCTTTGACTGGCATCCAATCACATTTCAAGTAAAGTCATCCAATGAGTTATATGTTCTTTGAAATAAACGCGAAACAGGGTTGATTAGGTAGTTGCCAGGGAGCAAATACACGTTATATCAAATCAAATTTCTTTATATAGCCCTTCTTACATCAGCTGATATCTCAAAGTGCTGTACAGAAACCCAGCCTAAAACCCCAAACTGCAAGCAATGCAGATGTAGAAGCACGGTGGCTAGGAAAAACTCCCTAGAAAGGCCAAAACCTAGGAAGAAACCTAGAGAGGAACCAGACTATGAGGGGTGGCCAGTCCTCTTCTGGCTGTGCCGGGTGGAGATTATAACAGAACATGGCCAAGATGCCATAAATGACCAGCATGGTCAAATAATAATAATCACAGTGGTTGTTGAGGGTGCAGCAAGTCAGCACCTCAGGAGAAAATGTCAGTTGGCTTTTCATAGCCGATCATTAAGAGTATCTCTACCACTCCTGCTGTCTCTAGAGAGTTGAAAACAGCAGGTCTGGGACAGGTAGCACGTCCGGTGAAAAAGGTCAGGGTTCCATAGCCGCAGGCAGAACAGTTGAAACTGGAGCAGCAGCACTGCCAGGTGGACTGGGGATAGCAAGGAGTCATCATGCCAGGTAGTCCTGAGGCATGGTCCTAGGGCTCAGGTCCTCCGAGAGAGAGAAAGAAAGAGAGAAAGAGAATTAGAGAGAGCAAACTTAAATTCACACAGGACACCGGATAAGACAGGAGAAGTACTCCAGATATATCAAACTGACCCTAGCCCCCTGACACATAAACTACTGCAGCATAAATACTGGAGGCTGAGACAGGAGGGGTCAGGACACCGATGATACTACCCGGACAGGGCCAAACAAGAAGGATATAACCCCACCCACTTTGCCACAGCCCCCACACCACTAGAGGGATATCTTCAACCACCAACTTACCATCCTGAGACAAGGCCGAGTATAGCCCTCAAAGATCTCCGCCACGGCACAACCCAAGGGGGGGCGCCAACCCAGACAGGAAGATCACGTCAGTGACTCAACCCACTCAAGTGACGCACCCCTCCCAGAGACGGCATGGAAGAGCACCAGTAAGCCAGTGACTCAGCCCCTGTAATAGGGTTAGAGGCAGAGAATCCCAGTGGAAAGAGGGGAACCGGCCAGGCAGAGACAGCTAGGGCGGTTCGTTGCTCCAGAGTCTTTCCGTTCACCTTCACACTCCTGGGCCAGACTACACTCAATCATATGACCCACTGAAGAGATGAGTCTACGTCTCTCACATGGGTAGACAGACCGTTCCATAAACATGGTGCTCTATAGGAGAAAGCCCTGCCTCCAGCTGTTTGCTTAGAAATTTTAGGGACAATAAGGAGGCCTGCATCTTGTGACAGTAGCGTACGTGTAGGTATGTACGGCAGGACCAAATCGGAAAGATAGGTAGGAGCAAGCCCATGTAATGCTTTGTAGGTTAGCAGTAAAACCTTGAAATCAGCCCTTGCCTTAACAGGAAGCCAGTGTAGGGAGGCTAGCACGGGAGTAATATGATCACATTTTTTGGTTCTAGTCAGGATTCTAGCAGCCGTATTTAGCACTAACTGAAGTTTATTTAGTGCTTTATCCAGGTAGCCGGAAAGTAGAGCATTGCAGTAGTCTAACCTAGAAGTAACAAAAGCATGGATACATTTTTCTGCATAATTTTTGGACAGAAAGTTTCTGATTTTTGCAATGTTACGTAGATGGAAAAAAGCTGTCCTTGAAAAAGTCTTGATATGTTCGTCAAAAGAGAGATCAGGGTCCAGAGTAATGCCGAGGTCCTTCACAGTTTTATTTGAGACAACTGTACAACCATCAAGATTAATTGTCAGATTCAACAGAAGATCTTTGTTTCTTGGGACCTAGAACAAATATCTCTGTTTTGTCCGAGTTTAAAAGTAGAAAGTTTGCAGCCATCCACTTCCTTATGTCTGAAACACAGGCTTCTAGCGAGGGCAATTTTGGGGCTTCACCATGTTTCATTGAAATATGAAATATTGTTATATGATTTTGCCAGGGAGCTTGTACAAACTCACAGGGAAAAGTTGCATCAGTGTTTGCAAGAGCTAACTAAGTAAAATATAGTTATCTTTTTGTATTAGTAATGCAAGTTTATCACATAATATACTTCAGTCGAGACCCCCATGCATATTGAATTACAATATAACGTTTGCCTAGCTGGTAGCCTTAGTATTTCAGCATATGTGTGTACTGTATATAAGGGACAAAATTCCTAACAATTTAATTTGGTAATGCATATTAGTGTTGCATCTTGAATCTTTATAAGATGTATTAGGCCTACGAATCTTGATGATATTGTGTGAGTTGTGGCACTGGGCTAGCTGTAATTAATTGTATCTCTATTGAATAATATTGGAGACTCAAAATGACAAGACCAGAGCCTGGAAGCCGATGGAGAAGAAAGATGAATAAAGACAATTCTGGGCCACTTAAACGACCAAGACGGACTGCACACATCAGGACAGAACACGCCCGCCCCATCAGGGCAGAACACACCCGCCCCATCAGGGCAGAACACACCCGCCCCATCAGGACAGAACACACCCGCCCCATCAGGATGGATCGACGCACCAGCCCCATCAGGACAGAACACACCCTGCCTGGAGGACTTGATAACAGATAAGGGCAGAACACACCCGCTGCATTAGGACAGGACACACCCGCTTCATTAGGACAGCACGACGGATGAACAATATTTAAGTAAATTATATGTTCTTATTCCACTTCCTATATTTTATATTAGAACCCTCTTGTACTAGAAACATATTTGCATGAACATCTAATTTGCTTTTATCAAGTCTGTGTGTGTTATCTTGCAGTTAATACTGATACACTTGAGAGAGCATGCAACAGAACTGACTGGCCAGTGTTGGGCTAGCTAGGAACATCTGACCAATCACAGGATGCATGGTCAGTGCATGGGCAGAGTGTGGGGTGCATGTGGACAATCTGATTGGCTGAAGCCACGAGCTGGAGCTGATTATATCTCTCACATGAACTGTACTGTATTACCAGTATCAATGTGGGGCAATTGCTGTATGAAATGTTATAACTAATACTGTAAAAGCTTTTCCCTATTGTTGTAATAACATATTAAAACATGTAATGACGCATTCACTGACTGTTGTCTGCCTGGGCTTAACCATACAATTTTGGCTTGTACTCTGTGTTATACCCTCCCTCTCTCTCTGTTTCTCAATATACTAACTGCACGGGAAACCCCCACCAGGGTGGCGGAATAAGATAAAACACACTGACAACCCATAAATTACACTGCTCAAAACCCTTTGGGATGGGCTCCAAAGACAAAGAACTCTGTCGAGAACCAATGGGATACTGACACCAGGCTGGAGAGGACTGTCTATCACCTATGAACAACCAACCAGGAGCCAGGACTACTAGAATCTACCTACGTCATTTCAATGTATAAATGTACTGCCCAAATATGTTGTACCTCCTCTTTTTCCGAAAGCTCCCTAAGGGTTGGACGAATAGGAGCCGTGCTGCACGTTTGCCAGATATCATCATGTCTGAATAAACGGCCTTTAATATACCGTATCCGCCTTGTCCAGAGTCTCATCTTGGTCTTGTTTCTCCAATAACTAATCATTTACACTATCAATGTTTGTATTGCCTGCTTTTAACAATGGCAAAGAGCAATTTTAAAAGTTGTAAAAAACGAAAAGAATGATCCATTGTGTTGAAAGGTTTCTTGTTTACTTATGCCACCCACCATGTTTACTTTAAACCACAGAATTCAAATCAATGGCATCCTGTTTTGTCTGTCACATAGTCCCACTCTCTAACTCATTAATTTGACCTCTCAGTTGCGTGCTTGCTGCCAGCCTGGTGTTTCAAATCAAATCAAAGTTTATTTGTCATGTGTGCCAAATACAACAGGTGTACTTTACAGTGAAATGCTTACTTACAGGCTCTATCCAATAGTGCAAAAAAGGTATTAGGTGAACGAGGTGAAAGAAATAAAAACATCAGGGAAAAAAATAGTGAAAAATAACAGTATCGAGGCTATATACAGTAGCAAGGCTATAAAAATAGCGAGGCTACATACAGACAGTTAGTGGGGCTGATTGAGGTAGTATGTACATGTAGATATGGTTAAAGTGACTATGCATATATGATGAACAGAGAGTAGCAGTAGTGTAAAAGAGGGGTTGGCGGAGGGTGGCAGGACACAATGCAGGTAGCCCGGTTAGCCAATGTGCGGGAGCACTGGTTGGTCGGGCCAATTGAGGTAGTATGTACATGAATGTATAGTTAAAGTGACTATGCATACATGATAAACAGAGAGTAGCAGCAGCGTAAAAGAGGGCACACAATGCAAATAGTCCGGGTAGGCATTTGTTAACCTGTTCAGGAGTCTTATGGCTTGGGTGTAAAAACTGTTGAGAAGCCTTTTTGTCCTAGACTTGGCACTCCGGTACCGCTTGCCATGCTGTAGTAGAGAGAACAGTCTATGACTGGGGTGGCTGGGGTCTTTGACAATTTTTAGGGCCTTCTTCTGACACCGCCTGTTGTAGACGTCCAGGATGGCAGGCAGCTTAGCCCCAGTGATGTACTGGGCCGTAGGCCGAGCAATTGCCGTACCAGGCAGTGATGCAACCAGTCAGGATGCTCTCAATGTTGCAGCTGTAGAACCTTTTGAGGATCTCAGGACCCATGCCAAATCTTTTTAGTTTCCTGAGGGGGAATAGGCTTTGTCGTGCCCTCTTCACGACTGTCTTGGTGTGTTTGGACCATTCTAGTTTGTTGGTGATGTGGACACCAAGGAACTTGAAGCTCTCAACCTGCTCCATTACAGCCCTGTCGACGAAAATGGGGGCATGCTCAGGTCCTCCTTTTCCTGTAGTCCACAATCATCTCCTTAGTCTTAGTTTATAGTGCAGTCTGTACTTTTTATCTTTGTGTTTATAGTGTAGTCTGTAGTTTTTAGCCTGGTGTTTATAGTGCAGTCTGTACTTTTTATCTTGGTGTTTATAGTGTAGTCCGTAGTTTTTAGCCTGGTGTTTATAGTGTAGTCTGTAGTTTTTTAGCCTGGTGTTTATAGTGTAGTCTGTAGTTTTTAGCCTGGTGTTTATAGTGTAGTCTGTAGTTTTTATACTGGTGTTTATAGTGTAGTCTGTAGTTTTTAGCCTGGTGTTTATAGTGTAGTCTGTAGTTTTTATCTTGGTGTTTATAGTGTAGTCTGTAGTTTTTAGCCTGGTGTTTATAGTGTAGTCTGTAGTTTTTAGCCTGGTGTTTATAGTGCAGTCTGTACTTTTTATCTTGGTGTTTATAGTGTAGTCTGTAGTTTTTAGCCTGGTGTTTATAGTGTAGTCTGTAGTTTTTTAGCCTGGTGTTTATAGTGCCGTCTGTAGTTTTTAGCCTGGTGTTTATAGTGTAGTCTGTAGTTTTTAGCCTGGTGTTTATAGTGTAGTCTGTACTTTTTATCTTGGTGTTTATAGTGTAGTCTGTAGTTTTTAGCCTGGTGTTTATAGTGTAGTCTGTAGTTTTTAGCCTGGTGTTTATAGTGTAGTCTGTAGTTTTTATACTGGTGTTTATAGTGTAGTCTGTACTTTTAATATTGGTGTTTATAGTGTAGTCTGTAGTTTTTAGCCTGTTGTTTATAGTGTAGTCTGTAGTTTTTAGCCTGGTGTTTATAGTGTAGTCTGTAGTTTTTTAGCCTGGTGTTTATAGTGCCGTCTGTAGTTTTTAGCCTGGTGTTTATAGTGTAGTCTGTACTTTTTATCTTGGTGTTTATAGTGCAGTCTGTAGTTTTTAGCCTGGTGTTTATAGTGTAGTCTGTAGTTTTTAGCCTGGTGTTTATAGTGTAGTCTATAGTTTTTATCTTGGTGTTTATAGTGCAGTCTGTACTTTTTATCTTGGTGTTTATAGTGTAGTCTGTAGTTTTTAGCCTGGTGTTTATAGTGTAGTCTATAGTTTTTATCTTGGTGTTTATAGTGCAGTCTGTACTTTTTATCTTGGTGTTTATAGTGTAGTCTGTAGTTTTTAGCCTGGTGTTTATAGTGTAGTCTATAGTTTTTATCTTGGTGTTTATAGTGCAGTCTGTACTTTTTATCTTGGTGTTTATAGTGTAGTCTGTAGTTTTTATCTTGGTGTTTATAGTGTAGTCTGTAGTTTTTAGCCTGGTGTTTATAGTGCCGTCTGTAGTTTTTAGCCTAGTGTTTATAGTGCCGTCTGTAGTTTTTAGCCTGGTGTTTATAGTGTAGTCTGTAGTTTTTAGCCTGGTGTTTATAGTGTAGTCTATAGTTTTTAGCCTGGTGTTTATAGTGCCGTCTGTAGTTTTTAGCCTGGTGTTTATAGTGTAGTCTATAGTTTTTAGCCTGGTGTTTATAGTGCAGTCTGTAGTTTTTAGCCTGGTGTTTATAGTGTAGTCTATAGTTTTTAGCCTAGTGTTTATAGTGTAGTCTGTAGTTTTTTAGCCTGGTGTTTATAGTGCCGTCTGTAGTTTTTAGCCTGGTGTTTATAGTGTAGTCTGTAGTTTTTAGCCTGGTGTTTATAGTGTAGTCTATAGTTTTTAGCCTAGTGTTTATAGTGTAGTCTGTAGTTTTTAGCCTGGTGTTTATAGTGTAGTCTATAGTTTTTAGCCTGGTGTTTATAGTGTAGTCTGTAGTTTTTTAGCCTGGTGGTTCTTGTGTAGTCTGTAGTTTTTATCTTGGTGTTTATAGTGCAGTTTGTAGTTTTTTAGCCTGGTCTATAGGCTAAATTAATTATGTGTCTATATACAGTATATATGTTTATTTGACTGGTACTGTGTGTATATGTATATATGTATTGTCCGTATATAATCTGTTTGTTTATTGTCTGTCTGTTTATTCTGTTTATTGTGGCAGCACCATTTCACAGAGTCAAATTCCTGTACATGCAAATGTATTTGGTGAATAAAGGTGATTCTGATTCTGAGTTCCTTGAAGGAGGAAGAAGGAGTAGCGATTGCGGTACCATCCAGCTCCCAGAATACTCAGGGTGGAAAGTACCTGTCAGGTGACCCCAACAGCGATGACCCCCATTTAGAGACTTCCTCGCAGTCAACATTTGCTCAAACTAGTCCAAACTAGGTCGCAGTGGTGAGTAGTGTATGGGGCTTTGGTGGCAAAACGGATGGCACTGTGATAGACTACATGCAGTTTGCTGAGTAGAGTGTTGGAGGCTATTTTATAGATGACATCGCCCGAAGTCAAGGATCGGTAGGATGGTCAGTTTTACGAGGGTATGTTTGGCAGCATAAGTGAAGGAAGCTATGTTTTGCGAAAAAGGAAGCCGATTCTAGATTTAATTTTTGATTGGAGATACCTAATGTGAGTCTGGAAGGAGAGTTTACAGTGTAGCCAGACACCTAGGTATTTGTAGACTATACTTGTAGGTCCATTATAATTTCAACACAGTTTTGATGTGGTTTAAGCCATTTCAATGTTGCAAATAATCAAATCTTGAGTTGGTTAATTTAATTTACTGTGTAGTGCTAGGGCGAAAAACAAAACCTGCACCCAGGAGGGCCCCAGGACTGAGTTTGGGAAACCCTGTTCTAAAGAAGTATACCTTCTAGTGTCCTCACATTATAATCCAGACCTCTAAGACACTTCCATTACTTTGTTTTATTCTTCAACTCTAATCGGGAGATCTAATTACACCTGCTCTAGTGGAAAAAAAGTTGTTCTGTTTACCAAAACATGAACTGTACCTTCCCTGCTGCAACCAAGAATGTTTTGCATAGAGAAGGGTAATGCTATTGGTTGACTGGTCCATTTTATTCATCCTGTAACATAGCTGACTTATTTGTGTGTCTTTGCTGATCCTGTACAGTACTGCCCCCTTAATTTCAATAGTAAATCATTAACTGGTACCTGAACGTTACTACAGTCTCTGTGACAGGTGGAGAGCCCGCAGCATAAGACCAACAGACGTCCTAATAATGTGTAGTCTGCTGACACTGGATGACTGGAAACAGCAGAGATGAAGGAGCTATGGGTTATAGCTGTCTTTGCTACAGGTAAGACTTGCTCTATATTTGATTCATTCAGAGTGATTTAAGATGTTCAGACATACACTGAGTGAACAAAACATGAAGAACACCTGCTCTTTCCATGACATAGACTGGCCAGGTTATTCCAGGTGAAAGCTATGATGCTTTATTAATGTCACTTGTTAAATTTACTTCAATCAATGTAGATGAGGGGGGGGCAGTTTAAAGAAGGATTTTTAAGCCTTGAGACAATTGAGAAATGGATTGTGTATGTGTTCCATTCAGTGGGTGAATGGGCAAGGCAAAATATTTAAGTGCCTTTGAACAGGTATGGGAGTAGGTGCCTGGCCCACCGTTTTTGTTCAAGAACTGCAACGCTGCTGGGTTTTTCATGCTCAACAGTTTCTTGTGTATCAAGAATGGTTCACCACCCAATGGACATCCAGACAACTTGACATAACATTGGAAGCATTGGAGTCAAAATGGGACAGCATCTCTTTCGATACCTTGTAGAGTCCATGCCCTGACGAGTTGAGGCTGTTCTGAGGGCAGAAGTGTGGGGAAGTGCAACTCAACATCAGGAAGGTGTTCCTAATGATTGGTATACTCAGTGTTTGATACTGTTGTTAAGAGTCTTCTGTGATTGAGAATTATGTTGGAAAATTGCTTTCAATTCAGATGTGCAAAAATGTATGATGCATTTAACTTATCAAATGATTATTACCAATATATAACCTTACTGTTTTTACAGTGTGGTTTATTTAATTGTAAAGTTTGATTTATAGGCAATGATTGATTTATGTTTTCTCTGTTTGCTGCAAGGGATACAGTAACATCAGTGAAGACATTGTTTCAGACTTTTATCCAAACACTTTCAATTTACTGTTAAGACATTGTTTACATACTGTGAATAGACTACTGTCAGGTCTCAGACACAGTTGATAACAGAGTAGCCTTTGCTATCAACCGTTTGGCAGTGATAATGACTTCTTTCTTTCATAAAGTACAGTAGAAAACCTTTCTACACTGATGCAGACACAATGAAACTGTAACAGCATGGATCATCTCCTATGTTTATAGCAACTGGCACTATGTTCCCTTGTTTATGTGGTTAACTGAGTTAATTCTCTTTTTTAAAGTCTCTTTATCACAGGGGGATCTCACCACATCATCTGCCATTCCAACCACCATTGACATAACTACCTCAACTACTACTGCTCCTATAACCTCTGACCCTCCAACTACTACTGCCCCTTTAACGCCTGACTCTCCAGCTAGTGCCCCTCCAACTAATGACATTCCAACTACTGATACGCCAACTACTGACCTTGCAACTACTGAAATTCCAACTACTGAAACTCCAACTACTGACACTCCAACTACCGACAGTCCAACTACCGACACGCCAACTACCGATAATCTAACTACTGACAGTTCAACTACCGACACGCCAAATATTGATAATCTAACTACTGACACTCCAACTACCGACACTCCAACTACTGAATACTCTGCAGCTACTACTGGTCATCCAACTACTGGTTATCTAACTACTACTGATCCTCCAGCTACTGGTTACATAAATACTACTGGTCTTCCAACTACTGGTTACCCTACCTCTATCCCTATCACCAGTATCAGTCTCCCTAACATCTCTACCAACACCACCAACACCTTTTCCACAACCTCTACCAAAACCTATCCTACCATCTCTAACACCACCACCACCTCTCCTACCACCTATCCCACCACGTCTAACACCACCTCCACCACCACCTCTCCCACCATGTCCAACACCACCTCTCCCACCACGTCTAACACCACCTCCACCACCACCTCTCCCACCATGTCTAACACCACCTCTCCCACCACATCTAACACCACCACGTCTAATCCCACCTCCACCACCATGTCTAACACCAACTCTACCACCACCACCTATCCTACCACCTCTACCACCACCATCTCCACCACCACCTCTCCCACCACAACCCCTGTGGACTGTTTCAACGGTGGTGAGCTACAGAGTGGAGTCTGTATCTGTCCTGATGAGTGGACTGGAGAGACCTGTTCAGAGGGTACATCCACACACTTACACTATACCTAACCCTGGATCTACCATTCAGACTCCTCCACACCACTACACTACTATACCTAACCCTGGATCTCACATTCACAGTACACACCATTACACTACTATACCTAACCATGGATCTACCATTCACAGTACACACCACTACACTACTATACATAACCCTGGATCTCACATTCACAGTACACACCACTACAATACTATACATAACCCTGGATATCACATTCACAGTACACACCACTACAATACTATACCTACCCCTGAATCTCACATTCACAGTACACACCACTACAATACTATACCTAACCCTGGATCTACCATTCACAGTACACACCACTACACTACTATACCTACCCCTGGATCTACCATTCACAGTACACACCACTACACTACTATACCTAACCCTGGATCTACCATTCACAGTACACACCACTACACTACTATACCTAACCCTGGATCTCACATTCACAGTACACACCACTACACTACTATACCTAACCCTGGATCTACCATTCACAGTACACACCACTACACTACTATACCTAACCCTGGATCTACCATTCACAGTACACACCACTACACTACTATACCTAATCCTGGATCTCACATTCACAGTACACACCACTACACTACTATACCTAATCCTGGATCTCACATTCAGAATGTATATTTCATGTTCAGTCATACATTTGCTCCATGTTGAAATGTATTTTACTTCTATAGGGAATTTCTGCAATTCCACCATCATTGGTGATTTTTCCTTCCCAAGAACGACGGTTGGCTGGTCTGCTTATTCAGAAGAATTGTGTGATGAGAAGACAACCAGTGGTATTACTTTTATTCACCTAAAATTAGAAAAATGTATTTGTCTGTTACAGTCCTAATTAATGTTGTATTAGGTAACACAAAACCTTGAGTATCTTTTTGTCTTGGTTCCTCCAGCCGGTTTACCAAGAGCCTCAGCAAGATGTTTGAATGACACCGGCTCTCCAATGTTTGGTCCTCCTCACGAGCTGCAGTGTGAATTAACCCTCAGTGACATTCAAGAAAATGTAAGTCAATAGGCATATTTTTTATTATCCTGATTGAAGTCTTGATTTAGCGTTCTTCTTTCTTTGTATCAGTTACAGTCATCATTATGAGGAGTGGATCTTACAGTTTGAAGATCAGTAACAACTGGCTTCTACCTTCAGATCATCAAATCAAATCAAATCAAATTTTATTTGTCACATACACATGGTTAGCAGATGTTAATGCGAGTGTAGCGAAATGCTTGTGCTTCTAGTTCCGACAATGCAGTAATAACCAACAAGTAATCTAACTAACAATTCCAAAACTACTGTCTTGTACACAGTGTAAGGGGATAAAGAATATGTACATAAGGATATATGAATGAGTGATGGTACAGAGCAGCATAGGCAAGATACAGTAGATGGTATCGAGTACAGTATATACATATGAGATGAGTATGTAAACAAAGTGGCATAGTTAAAGTGGCTAGTGATACATGTATTACATAAGGATACAGTCGATGATATAGAGTACAGTATATACGTATGCATATGAGATGAATAATGTAGGGTAAGTAACATTATATAAGGTAGCATTGTTTAAAGTGGCTAGTGATATATTTACATCATTTCCCATCAATTCCCATTATTAAAGTGGCTGGAGTTGAGTCAGTGTCAGTGTGTTGGCAGCAGCCACTCAATGTTAGTGGTGGCTGTTTAACAGTCTGATGGCCTTGAGATAGAAGCTGTTTTTCAGTCTCTCGGTCCCAGCTTTGATGCACCTGTACTGACCTCGCCTTCTGGATGATAGCGGGGTGAACAGGCAGTGGCTCGGGTGGTTGATGTCCTTGATGATCTTTATGGCCTTCCTGTGACATCGGGTGGTGTAGGTGTCCTGGAGGGCAGGTAGATTGCCCCCGGTGATGCGTTGTGCAGACCTCACCACCCTCTGGAGAGCCTTACGGTTGAGGGCGGAGCAGTTGCCGTACCAGGCGGTGATACAGCCCGCCAGGATGCTCTCGATTGTGCATCTGTAGAAGTTTGTGAGTGCTTTTGGTGACAAGCCGAATTTCTTCAGCCTCCTGAGGTTGAAGAGGCGCTGCTGCGCCTTCTTCACAATGCTGTCTGTGTGTGTGGACCAATTCAGTTTGTCTGTGATGTGTATGCCGAGGAACTTAAAACTTGCTACCCTCTCCACTACTGTTCCATCGATGTGGATAGGGGGGTGTTCCCTCTGCTGTTTCCTGAAGTCCACAATCATCTCCTTAGTTTTGTTGACGTTGAGTGTGAGGTTATTTTCCTGACACCACACTCCGAGGGCCCTCACCTCCTCCCTGTAGGCCGTCTCGTCGTTGTTGGTAATCAAGCCTACCACTGTCGTGTCGTCCGCAAACTTGATGATTGAGTTGGAGGCGTGCGTGGCCACGCAGTCGTGGGTGAACAGGGAGTACAGGAGAGGGCTCAGAACGCACCCTTGTGGGGCCCCAGTGTTGAGGATCAGCGGGGAGGAGATGTTGTTGCCTACCCTCACCACCTGGGGGCGGCCCGTCAGGAAGTCCAGTACCCAGTTGCACAGGGCGGGGTCGAGACCCAGGGTCTCGAGCTTGATGACGAGCTTGGAGGGTACTATGGTGTTGAATGCCGAGCTGTAGTCAATGAACAGCATTCTCACATAGGTATTCCTCTTGTCCAGATGGGTTAGGGCGGTGTGCAGTGTGGTTGAGATTGCATCGTCTGTGGACCTATTTGGGCGGTAAGCAAATTGGAGTGGGTCTAGGGTGTCAGGTAGGGTGGAGGTGATATGGTCCTTGACTAGTCTCTCAAAGCACTTCATGATGACGGAAGTGAGTGCTACGGGGCGGTAGTCGTTTAGCTCAGTTACCTTAGCTTTCTTGGGAACAGGAACAATGGTGGCCCTCTTGAAGCATGTGGGAACAGCAGACTGGTATAGGGATTGATTGAATATGTCCGTAAACACACCGGCCAGCTGGTCTGCGCATGCTCTGAGGGCGCGGCTGGGGAAGCCGTCTGGGCCTGCAGCCTTGCGAGGGTTAACACGTTTAAATGTCTTACTCACCTCGGCTGCAGTGAAGGAGAGACCGCATGTTTTCGTTGCAGGCCGTGTCAGTGGCACTGTATTGTCCTCAAAGCGGGCAAAAAAGTTATTTAGTCTGCCTGGGAGCAGGACATCCTGGTCCGTGACTGGGCTGGATTTCTTCCTGTAGTCCGTGATTGAATGTAGACCCTGCCACATGCCTCTTGTGTCTGAGCCGTTGAATTGAGATTCTACAGATCATGTATTCTGTTCCTTTATTCTGCTTAACAGTTGATGAGGAACATTCCATGTTTTTATTTATTGTGTTTTACGTAACATTTTATTTTTACATTTAGTAGACGCTCTTATCCAGAATGACTTATAGTAGTGAGTGCTTACATTTTCATACTTGTCCCCTGTGGGAATCAAACCCACAACCCTGTCACTGCAAGTGCCATTCTCTACCAACTGAGCCACATGAACTCAGCAAAAAAGAAACGTCCCTTTTTCAGGATCCTGTCTTCCAAAGATAATTAGTAAAAATCCAAATAACTTCACAGATCTTCATTGTAAAGGGTTTAAACACTGTTTCCCATGCTTGTTCAACGAACCATAAACAATTCACGAACACGCACCTGTGGAATGATCGTTAAGACACTAACAGCTTACAGATGGTACGCAATTAAGATCACAGTTATGAAAACTTAGGACACTAAAGAGGCCTTTCTACGGACTCTGAAAAACACCAAAAGAAAGATGCCCAGGGTCCCTGCTCATCTGCGTGAACGTGCCTTAGGCATGCTGCAAGGAGGCACGAGGTCTGCAGATGTGGCCAGGGCAATAAATTGCAATGTCTGTACTGTGAGACACCTAAGACAGCGCTACAGGGAGACAGGACGGACAGCTGATCATCCTTGCAGTGGCAGACCACGTGTAACAACACCTGCACAGGATTGGTATATCCGAACATCACACCTGCGGGACAGGTACAGGATGTCAACAACAACTGCCCGAGTTACACCAGAAACGCACAATCCCTCCATCAGTGCTCAGACTGTCCGCAATAGGCTGAGAGAGGCTAGACTGAGGGCTTGTAGGCCTGTTGTAAGGCATCACCGGCAACAACGTCGCCTATAGGCACAAACCCACCGTCGCTGGACCATACAGGACTGGCAAAAAGTGCTCTTCACTGACGAGTCGCGGTTTTGTCTCACCAGGGGTGATGGTGGGATTTGCGTTTATCGTTGAAGGAATGAGCGTTACACCGAGGCCTGTACTAATCGAGTGGGATCGATTTGGAGGTGGAGGGTCCATCATGGTCTGGGGCGGTGTGTCACAGCATCATCGGACAGAGCTTGTTGTCATTGCAGGCAATCTCAATGCTGTGCGTTACAGGGAAGACATCCTCCTCCCTCATGTGGTACCCTTCCTGCAATCTCATCCTGACATGACTCTCCAGCATGACAATGCCACCAGCCATACTGCTCGTTCTGTGAGGGATTTCCTGCAAGACAGGAATGTCAGTGTTCTGCCATGGCCATTGAAGAGCCCGGATCTCAATCCCATTGAGCACGTCTGGGACCTATTAGATTGGAGGGTGAGGGCTAGGGCCATTCCCCCCAGAAATGTTCGGGAAATTGCAGGTGCCTTGGTGGAAGACTGGGTTAACATCTCACAGCAAGTCCATGAGGAGGAGATGCACTTCAGTACTTAATGCAGCTGGTTGCCACACCAGATACTGACTGTTGCTTTTGATTTTGGCATCCCCTTTGTCTAGGGACACATTATTCAATTTCTGTTAGTCACATGTCTCAGTTGATGAATCTTGTTATGTTCATACAAATATTTACACATGTTAAGTTTACTGAAAATAAACGCAGTTGACAGTGAGAGGATGTTTCTTTTTTTGCTGAGTTTATTTAGTACTGGCAATTTAATATCCAAATGTACTCACAGTTCAGCATGTTGCTGCAACTTAATACAATGTTCTGTTGAAAAACATTACTAAAATATAATAAATAAAAATCCTTGTCTCTCCCTGTTCAGATCTCCAGCAGTTCAGGTGATTTACTACAGTTAGCTTTCAGTACTCAGATCCTGACCTCCCAACCAGAGCGGCTGTCAGCTGACAACATCACCACAGCAGCTCAGATCGCTAACACACTGCTTCTGTCTGCAAATATCACAGAGGTATAACATGTTTTGAAATCAAGTCGTGAACTATGACATGTTCTGGAGAAAAACGTGAGGTTGTCACTGCAGTGATTTGAACACTTGAGGGTCATCCCCTGGTTTTGATCATGTTGCAGGACATCGCAGTGGCAGCTGTAACTACCATCAGTCAGCTGCTGAATGCCAGTGAGGAGAGTACACAGGAGAGAGACGCTGTCCAAAAGTACTGGAGTGTGTGTGTTTGTCTGTGTGTGTGTGTATGTGAGCGTGAAAGGTGTATATTTCTACATATGTTGGAGTATACAGTGGGGCAAAAAGTATTTAGTCAGCCACCAATTGTGCAAGTTCTCCCACTTAAAAAAGATGAGAGAGGCCTGTAATTTTCATCATAGGTACACTTCAACTATGACAGACAAAATTATATTTTTTTTCTCCAGAAAATCACATTGTAGAATTTTTAATGAATTTATTTGCAAATTATGGTGGAAAATAAGTATTTGGTCAATAGTTTTGGACAAAAGTTTATCTCAATAGTTTGTTATATACCCTTTGTTGGCAATGACAGAGGTCAAACGTTTTCTGTAAGTCTTTACAAGGTTTTCACACACTGTTGCTGGTATTTTGGCCCATTCCTCCATGCAGATCTCCTCTAGAGCAGTGATGTTTTGGGGCTGTTGCTGGGTAACACAGACTTTCAACTCTCTCCAAAGATTGTCTATGGGGTTGAGATCTGGAGACTGGCTAGGCCACTCCAGGACCTTGAAATGCTTCTTACGAAGCCACTCCTTCGTTGCCCGGGCGGTGTGTTTGGGATCATTGTCATCTTCAATGCCCTTGCTGATGGAAGGAGGTTTTCACTCAAAATCTCACGATACATGGCCCCATTCATTCTTTCCTTTACACGGATCAGTCGTCCTGGTCCCTTTGCAGAAAAACAGCCCCAAAGCATGATGTTTCCACCCCCATGCTTCACAGTGGGTATGGTGTTCTTTGGATGCAACTCAGCATTCTTTGTCCTCCAAACACGACGAGTTGAGTTTTTACCAAAAAGTTATATTTTGTTTTCATCTGACCATATGACATTCTCCCAATCTTCTTCTGGATCATCCAAATGCTCTCTAGCAAACTTCAGACGGGCCTGGACATGTACTGACTTAAGCAGGGGGACACGTCTGGCACTGCATGATTTGAGTCCCTGGCGGCGTAGTGTGTTACTGATGGTAGGCTTTGTTACTTTGGTTCCAGCTCTCTGCAGGTCATTCACTAGGTCTCCCCGTGTGGTTCTGGGATTTTTGCTCACCGTTCTTGTGATCATTTTGACCCCACAGGGTGAGATCTTGCGTGGAGCCACAGATTGAGGGAGATTATCAGTGATCGTGTATGTCTTCCATTTCCTAATAATTGCTCCCACAGTTGATTTCTTCAAATCATGCTGCTTACCTATTGCAGATTCAGTCTTCCCAGCCTGGTGCAGGTCTACAATTTTGTTTCTGGTGTCCTTTGACAGCTCTTTGGTCTTGGCCATAGTGGAGTTTGGAGTGTGACTGTTTGAGGTTGTGGACAGGTGTCTTTTATACTGATAACAAGTTCAAACAGGTGCCATTAATACAGGTAACGAGTGGAGGACAGAGGAGCCTCTTAAAGAAGAAGTTACAGGTCTGTGAGAGCCAGAAATCTTGCTGGTTTGTAGGTGACCAAATACTTATTTTCCACCATAATTTGCAAATAAATTCATTAAAAATCCTACAATGTGATTTTCTGGATTTGTTTTTCTAATTTTGTCTGTCATAGTTGAAGTGTACATATGATGAAAATGACAGGCCTCTCTCATCTTTTTAAGTGGGTGAACTTGCACAATTGGTGGCTGACTAAATACTTATTTGCCCCACTGTATGTGTGTACGTGTGCCTCTGTGTGTGTCTGCATGTGCATGTAAACTAATGTTTTTCTGTGTTTCTCTCCCAGCCTCACAGAGACCCTGGAGATGTTTTCCCTGGACCAGCACAGTAATGTGTCCTTGGTGGTTCAGCCCAACCTTGCAGTCCAGTCTGTCCAAGTACCAAGTGACTCAGTAGGGATCCAGTTTACTGCTCTGACTGGTGGGTGGGACTGCTAGTGAACCTGCACACTGTAATTTAAAGTGATAGTTTAAATCTTTCTCAATAAGGTTTGGTATGGATTTGATTTGTTGTATTAATGGCTGGAACGGAGCGAATGGAATGGCATAAAACACATGGATGTATTTGATACAATTCCACTTATTCTGCTTCAGCCGTTACCATGAGCCCGTCCTCCCAAATGAATGTGCCACCCACCTACTGTGGTACAGAAGTAACACTATATTGTTCTGCTTTAAATTGCCAAATAAATGTTATCTCCTTCTCCAGGAAGATCTGGTAATTTTGTGGCCAACAGAATTCATCTCAACACCAATACCTCTGAACTTATAGCTGACAAAGGAGGTTCTACCGATGTCCAGATTGTCATGAAATTTCCACCAGGTGAGCCAATGTTGGTATGCAAACATAGTGTTTAAACTCAAGCTTCAATTTCCTTGTACTGCTTTCACTGAGAGAGCTTAACTGCTGTTTGTGGTCTCCAAACGTTTAGATTTAGAGTCACTATCGAGATAAGCCCTCAAGGCAAGGTCAAGCTACTCATGTATATGAAGTCCTGATATGAACAACAATCTCCCCTCTTTCTCACTCCACTCAGTTTTACGTAGTAAAAACAGAAACTACTCCATTGGTTTTGTGCTCTACCAAAACGACCGGTTCTTCAGGTCCAGGGCTTACAGAGCTTCTTCAGGAACCAGGAGAAGGGTCATCTCTGCTAACCTGGGACAAGTGTCTGGGTTACATGTTGAGATGCTCTTCAAGCCCACAGTAAGATTTCTCTTGGAATCAATAAACACAAAGTGGTCCAAATTCTCTGGGAAACGTGTTGGGAAGTTATTCATGATCTAAGTCACATGTTTTTACACCCCTGAACGAAGTTCTCCATTGATGCTATAGGGAACATATGTTGTCTTGTACATAATACAATCTATCATAATTGGTATTTATTCTTTCCCACATTTAGTTAAACCTGTTAGTCTTCACAATTGACTTAGATAAAAAAATAAAAAAAAGATGAATACTGTGAATGCATGTTTTTTGCTGAAGGATTTACAGTGAGTTTGTTTCTGTTCTCACTTCTCAGGCTGTTCCCAACACCTCCCTCCATGACTTTGCCTGTGTGTCATGGAACTACACGTTGAAAGACTGGAGCACCTTTGGCTGCTCCAAAGTCAACCACTCAGAAGACGGCCTGCAATGTTTCTGTAATCACACCACTAACTTTGCTGTGCTGATGGTGAGTAGCTAGCTGCCTTCATCTCCCTTTTACTGACCACACTCTGACCTATGGAGGGGTTCCTAGACTTTTTTGAAACATGACCCCATTTTGATAACTGAAGATTCTTGTGACCCAACCATTTTGTAGTGTCTTACCTCTTATTACTAATGGATATCATAAGAAAGTCTCCAATACAAGGAAGTGAACTGGAGCTTCACATTAGCTAAAGCTAGTTAGTACAAGTACGGTGCTCCGTTCTTAAAGGAGACATCAGTAATTAACAGAACATGACATTCCTTCTCTTTTTGTTTGTGTTTGTTTGTTTATAATTCCAGTCTGTCTGGTGTCTTCGTTTTGGCGCCTTGGATTGTCTGGAGGCTCCTGCATATCCGCAGTGTGTGCTTGGTCCATAATAGTTTCTGCTATAGCAGCACCTTCATCCACACGTTCCCTTATTTCAGCCTGGGGTCTCTGTACCGTCCCACCGTTCTCTACAGTTCCCTGTGTGTCTCTCCCAGGAGCTCTATGTGCCAGTTCTCTCTCGATTGTTGTGCTGTTTTCTGTGGAATGCATTTGGTTAATGTGATGCCGCCAAATTATGGCTGGGCTCACTTGAACCTGGTAAGTTCTGGATCCCGTTTGTGCGTGTACATTTCCTTCCCCTTCTGTAATCTCGCACCATCACTTCCTGTACTATTCGGAGATGGCGCTCCCGGCCGACATGAATCTTGAAAACTCATCACTTACAAAAGCTTGTGCTTTGTAGCTTACCAGCTGCAGAGCCAATCCGAAGGGTGTAAAAGTTGTTCTGAGACACTATAGTCTGAGCTGAGGTGTAGGAGTCAGTGCAAAAAACCTCTGTCCATTTGAATTGGCATCAACTATAACCAGAAACATGTGCTTTTCAAAGGGGCGCACATCCACATGAATTCTCTGCAATGGGCTATTCCCATAAGTGGACTGGGGTAGGAGCAGGCATGTGAAAGGTTTCCAAACATCCGCTACAGTTCTTTGCCATGTTTTCTATCTGTTGATCCAGCCACCAGAAGTGGCTCCTCGTGAGCAGATTTATTTGGACAATTACAACATGCCTTTCATGTAGTTGCTGCAAAAGCTGATATTTGTATTTCTGGGGTATGATGACTCTCAATCCCCACATCAAACATTGAAAGTTACATATGAAACCACAGTTATGTGAGCTATATGGTTCACTCCAATATATTGGTGTCACTCCGTGGCAGAGGGACACATCCGAGGTGAGGATTTCCAGATTTACTCCTGTGTACACCTGTCACGGCGGGGGTCTGCCCCTATGTATAGACCCCATGACCGCGACACACGTTCTCTACATACTTTTTGAGGAGCCTCTAGCACCGTAGAGAATTGTAGTGATCTATATAGCTCACATACGTAACCTTTGTTGTGTTTCACTATATTGGATCACTCCAATATATTGGTATACCCGTACTGGATTTAGTCGGTGCTAGAGGGACCTGGTCAGCCAGCGGCGAAGTCCCAGCGCGGGACCGAGATGCTGGGTCCGTCAATGAGGAAGGGGTCCCAGCGATGCCAAGGGCCGCTGAACCAACCGCAGAGGGAGGTGCCACATTTATCCGATAGTACCTAGCAAAGGAGCAAGAGGAAGCCTAGCTGGCCGCAGCACAGATATCAGCGAGGGGCTGTGCCAGTCGGCTCTCAGTAGAGCCCAGGGCGCAGCCACACCTCGTGTTGAATGTGCCCCCACAGATCCCAGCACTGGCTTGCCAGCCAGGCAGGTATGCTGTCTTAGTCGTGTCCATGATCCAGTGAGAGAGCCTCTGCTTTGATAGCCCAGCCCTCAGGACTCTCTCACCATAGCAGACAAAGAGCTGGTATGTTGTTCTCACTGACCGTGTCCGCTCCACATAGGCAGCCAGTGCCCTCACAGGGTACAGCATGCCCGGAAGGGAGGCCCAGAATCCCCCTCACTGCCGGGGGGTTGTAAGCAGTCAGGATAAAAGGGATGTTCGCATGCCTGTCTGACAGAACCTTCGGGAGGAATTAAGGGTTGGGGGGTCCATCCGGTAGCACTCAGAACTTACCGAAAGAGCATGGTGCTCATCCACCCTCTTCATGAAAGTAATAGCTACCAAGAAAGCCACCTTCATAGAGAGGTGTTTCAGGGAGGAAAACTCCAACAGTTCGAATGGCGGCTTTGCCAAAGCTGCCAAGACTACATCCAGATCCCAGCTCGCCATTGAGCGGGTCCTAGCTAGACGCTGGCGGCGAACCTTCTTCATAAACCTGGAGACCAAGGGATGGCGCCCCACTGGCCTGTCCATCCACCCAACATGGCAGGCAGATATGGCAGCCAAATATCCTCTCAGTGTAGAGGCTGCCAAGCGAGACTGCAGGTATTGGAGCAGCGTGTTAAAGCAATTCACAACACACACATAGAACAAGCCAGTCGACAAGTTGTGTAAGGTAAATTACAGTTTTTGGCAGCAAGAGCCACCACACTAATGGATGCATACGGAGTCGTAGTGTGACGCTAACGAAACACAAGCAAGTACGACAAACCATGGGCGGAAGATACTGATCAACCGCGCGCAGCAAGTGGAGCACTTGTGAGGAGAGGCTGGCCACAGCTGCTCCAGGCTGCAAACAGCCAATGAGTACACTTCAACGCAAGATATTACAGTACACTAACCAGTGACTTACCAAGTGAACTTCATAAAGGTTGTACCTCAAACCATACGGACATCCGCCGAAAAAATGAAAGAACGTGTGTCACAGCCTTGGGGTCTATATATAGGGGCGGACCCCAGCCGTGACACAGTTGTTCACGGAGGTAAATCTGTAAATCCTCACCTCGGATGTGTCCCTCTACTATCGTAGCACTCACGTCGGTGGCCATGAAGTGCTTTGAAAGGCTGGTCATGGCTCACATCAACACCATCATGCTGGAAACCCTAGACCCACTCTAATTTGCATACCGCCCCAACAGATCCACAGATGACACCATCTCATTTGCACTCCACACTGCCTTTTCCCACCTGGACAAATGGAACACCTATGTGAGAATGTTGTTTATTGACTATAGCTCAGCGTTCAACACCATAGTGCCCACAAAGCTCATCACTAAGTTAAGGATCCTGCGACTAAACACCTCCCTCTGCAACTGGATCCTGGACTTCCTGATGGGCAGTGAGGGTAAGGGTAGGCAACAACACATCTGCCAAGCTGATCCTCAACACTGGGGCCCCTCAGGTGTGTGTGCTTATCCCCCTCCTGTACTCCCTGTTCACCCACGACTGTGTGGCCAAGCACAACTCCAACACCATCATAAAGTTTGCTGATGACACAACAGTGGTAGGCCTGATCACTGATAACAATGAGACAGCCTTTAGGGAGGAGGTCCGTGACCTGGCAGTGTGGTGCCAGGACAACAACCTCTCCCTCAATGTGAGCAAGACAAAGGAGCTGATCGTGCACTATAGGAAAAGGAGGGCCGAACATTAACATCAATGGGGCTGATTTGGAGCGGGTCGAGAGTTTCAAGTTCCTTGGTGTCCACATCACCAATGAACTATTATGGTCCAAACACACCAAGACAGTTGTGAAGAGGGCAAGACAACACCATTTCCACCTCAGGAGACTGAAAGGATTTGGCATGGGTCCCCAGATCCTCAAAGTTCTACAGCTGCACCATCGAGAGCATCACTGCCTGGTATGGCAACTGCTTGGCATCTGACCGTAGGGCGCTACAGAGGGTAGTGCGTACAGCGCGGGTACATCACTGGGGCCAAGCTTCCTGACATCCAGGACCTATATACTAGGCTGTGTTAGAGGAAGTCCCTAAAAATTGTCAAAGCCTCCAGTCACCAAGTCATAGACTATTCTCTCTGCTACCGCATGGCAAGCGGTACCGGAGCGCCATGTCTAGGACCAAAAGGCTCCTTAACAGCTTCTACCCCCAAGCTGTTGTATTTGCCACATGCAACAAATACAATTTGATTTGATTTGACAGGTACTGCCTCAAGCAGAGAGGTATGAAAAATGTTCACTGCATCTACACTCCTGTGTCTTTCTCTTGTACAGCACAGTCTGTGTAATCCAACTACATTTGTGTGGAGGGATGACTGCATAAACTCAGTGACATTACATATGACCAGCAAGGAACAAGGCGGATCTTTGTAACCTGGATGCTGTCATTGCCAGAATGCCTTTCTTTTGACTGAAAATCAACGCCTGGTGATCCGTAACCATTTGTGAAACGCTTGCCATATAGGTGTGGAATTTCTTGATGCCCCACATTATCGACAGTGCTTCTTTGTCGATTTGTGAGTAGTTTTTCTCTGCATCATTCAACATTCATGATGCAAAGGCCACTAGCCTCTCTGACCCATATTTCAGTGTGTGTGAAGGATGGCCCCTAAGCCATAAGGGGACGCATCACAAACAAACTTCACTGGCAGTTTGGGGTCGCAATGCATCTGGACATGTTCAGCTGTGATGAGCCGTTTTAAACTTTTCACACTGCTGTCCACTGACATGTCCTATTATTTTCCAGGAGCTGATTGAGAGGGTCTGGAGTACCGCTGAAAGGTTTGTGAGGAATCTTCTGTAGTAATTGATCAGTCCAGTGAGAGATGTCACTTCAGTCACATTTTGCGGTCGTGGTGCCTGTACCACTGCATTGATATTTGTCCTGTGTTTTGTGCAATCCATTGCGGTCAATTTCATGTCGACAACAACCACCAACTTACTACCCTGAGACAAGGCTGAGTATAGCCCACAAAGATCTCCACCACGTCTCAAACCTGAGGGGGTTAGAGGCAGAGAATTCCAGTGTAGAGAGGGGAACCTGCCAGGCAGAGACAGCAAGGGTGGTTCGTCGCTCCAGTGCCTTTCTGTTCACCTTCACACCCCTGGGCCAGACTACACTCAATCATAGGTCCTACTGAAGAGAAGAGTCTTCAATAAAGATTTAAAGGTTGAGCCCGAATGTGCGTCTCTCACATGGATAGGCAGACCATTCCATAAAAATGTTGCTCTATAGGAGAAAGCCCTGCCTCCAGCTGTTTGCTTAGACATTCTAGGGACAATAAGGAGGCCTGCATCTTGTGACCATAGCGTACGTGTAGGTATGTACGGCAGGACCAAATCGGAAAGATAGATAGGAGCAATGTCACATGTGTTGGCGCTGGAGAGACGAAGCAGGTACGGGGAGTAAAACATTTCATAAATAACAGACATGGAACGAGACAGGAACAGCGTCAGCTAATAGAGCTGGGGAACTGACATATATAAGGGAGGTAATAGCAGATGATGAGTGAGTCCAGGTGAGTATAGAATCGCCGATGCGCATGACGAGGGAAGGCAGGTGTGCATGATGCAGAGCAGCCTGGTGCCCTCAAGCGCAGGGGGGGGGTGGAGCGGGAGCAGACGTGACAGAGCCGCCAGTCAGCCAGGATCTGCCAGAGCCGTCAGCCAGCCAGGAGCTGCCAGAGCTGTCAACCAGCCAGGAGCTGCCAGAGCCGTCAGCCAGCCAGGAGCTGCCAGAGCCATCAGCCAGCCAGGAGCTGCCAGAGCAGTCCAGAGGTGTCCCTCAGTCCTGTGGGCCTATTCATTAGGGTTCCCAGGTCAGGATCGGCGGCATGGGTCGCCGTTCCTAGGAGGCCACAGAGGCGGACTAAGACTACGGTGGAGTGGGGTCCACGTCTAGCGCCAGAGCCGTCACCGCGGACAGATGCCCACCCAGACCCTCTCCTATAGGTTCAGGTTTTGCGGCCAGAGTCCGCACCTTGAGGGGGGGGGGGGGGGGTACTGTCACGTTCTGACCCTAGTTCTTGTGTTATTTGTTTGTTTTAGTTGGTCAGGACGTGAGTTGCGTGGGCATTCTATGTTTTGTGTTTCTAGGTTGGTTTTCTGTGTTCGGCCTAGTATGGTTCTCAATCAGAGGCAGGTGTCGTTAGTTGTCTCTGATTGAGAATCATACTTAGGTAGCCTGGGTTTACTGTTGTTTTGTCGGTGATTGTTTCCGTGTCTGTGTTTGTTCGTCACACGGTATTGTTTCGGTTTTGTTCACGTTTATTGTTTTGTATTGATTGAGTGTTCCGTTTATGTTTTTAAATAAACAACCATGGACACTTACCACGCCGCATCTTGAGTCCTTGTGA
The DNA here is from genome assembly GCF_013265735.2 of Oncorhynchus mykiss. Taxonomy (NCBI): domain Eukaryota; kingdom Metazoa; phylum Chordata; class Actinopteri; order Salmoniformes; family Salmonidae; genus Oncorhynchus; species Oncorhynchus mykiss. Next base: position 10,664,883 of record NC_048571.1, on the reverse strand, counting down.
GTATAATATCGCCGATGCGCATGACGAGGGAAGGCAGGTGTGACAGTCCTGCATTTTGGACCTTTGTCCCGCAACCAAACAATCACGTTCCACATTTTATCAACAAATTCAAACACCACCACCAATTTAGAAAAAAAAAACGTCTTTGTCCCGTATTTCAGTCAGACATTCCAACCTGTCTCTTGCAGTCCCATTGTGCTATGATATACCTGTATATCATAAGGATGTGGTAGCCTACAGCCATGGTTATGTCAAAGACTTTTCTCCAATCAGTGTTGAGATCTGATAATCTGCTCAGCACAAGATGAGACCTAGGCCTATCATCAACCAATATTTCTCAAAACCTTTCGGACTAAATTCCAGCAAACTTGGAGAGGACATTTAGACCTCCTAACTACTTCAAAACGTTTCTGATGAAGAGCTAGAAAAGTAAGTAAATAGCCATATTAGACTGAAAGATATAAGCATAGCAGTGGGAAGTAGGGTGCTGAGGGTGCAGCATCCGCTGAAAATTTTGAGAATAATAATACATATTTTCACAACAATAGTGGTCTTGTATTAGTAACTTACAGTCATGTCAAAAATTGCAGCCAAAACAACAGAAAAGTAACTGCATTTGCATTTGTTTAAGCTGTTTTCTAGTGATATTTATTTGGATGCAATTTCGCCTGGCATAGAAAATGTGCTCACTAGTCAGGACACTGTTGTTTAGAGGAGCTAGCAAACAACAACACAGCTAACACAATCACTTCAAACTGAAGCTGGAAAGAATGCAAATTAGCTGCCCTTTGTTTTGTTTGACCTTTTATCAATTGACATTTCTTGGTATATATCCATAAAAATGATGCCAGCTGATTCATGATTTCAACTGGCTGAGAAACGGCGCCTCCCTGTCAAATCTACAATGTAGAAAACAAAATGTTACCATAAAAGAAATGTGAGATAAAATCTAGATGCTTTTATAGTGGAGATCAAGTTTATACATTGACTGGCTGGGCTGATGAGATAGTGGATTGCGCAGTCAGATGGAACAGAGTAAATATGCATTTTAACATCATAGATTTAGTTGGTGATAACTTGTGGAATAGACACCGACTGGAAGGCAGTTTTAACCAATCAGCATCCACTGTATAAAAAAGCTGATCACATAGTTATTATTTAGTGTTCTACATAACATAATTAAATATAATAGCATAGTATAACGTTACTGTTACATTAAAAACACCAGCTCATGAGATTTAGGATGATTAACTGAATAGTCCCCCAAAATGATCATGCAGCCAAACCTCAAAAGCGCACACGCCACTAGGCAGAATGTGCTTTGATTGAAAAAAATTCAGGAAGGCTATATAGTTTAACACCATCTGCTCTAAGTTGTGCATGAAACAGTAACTCAATAAGATCTAAATGCATACTCATGAATCTGATTGAGATCAAACGATTGGCAATCAGACGCAGTCTGGCAAAACATGAAGAATGATAATTTTGAAGTTAGGTACGGGGTAGGTAACACTGTCCCATAAATCCTTCTGTTGGCCTGCATTTGTGTATTTTAAATGTGGTCACCTTAAGTGGGAATGATTCAAGTGCAGCGGTCAAGTGCGGCCTTTTCCCACGATCTAAGGGCGCTCTCTGGTTGAATTTATGTTTTAAATTTGAATCATTTTCATTTTGATTTTTAAGGTTATCCACATGACAGTGATTTTGAGAAACAAAGACACGAATTTTTAAATATATATATATATATATATATATTTTGCAGGATTTTGGATATTCTCCTGCGACCCCATTTTCATATTAGGCGAACCCACATGGGGTTGTGACCCCTAGTGTTGGAACTGCTGACCTATGGTTTACCGCAGCATATCCAGACACATGAGGGTGATGACTTTATACAGTATGACTGTGACAAACTTAGTGTTAATTTAATTTTTTATTTTCTTTCTACAGTCGTACAGGAGGGACTTTAAATACGCTGAAGCACTAAACTGGATCACCATATTGGGATGCTCCATGTCCATCATAGGGTTGAGTTTAACAATAACATTCCAGATCGCAACCAGGTAAGATCCTACAGGGTTCCAGAACCAATTCAAAATATTTGGTGCTTCTCAACAGTGTAAAGAAGCCCTTTGTCTGATCCAACAGGACTTGATAGGTGAAACCATTTTAAAACACACTATTAATGAACCAACACATCCACATATACTGTAACCTACCTAACATATTGTTGTCTGTCTCCTGTCCCCAGGAAATCACGCAAAACCAACCCAACGGTTCTCTTAGTGAGCGTCTGCATGTGTCTTCTGATCTTCACCCTGTTCTTCATTTTGGGAGTGGACAACCCTCATAAACAGCTGGACAAACCTGAAATACAGGAGGACAACATTCTCCCCCCCTCCGACAAACACACAGAGCGGGACAGGGGGCCTTGTACTGCAGTGGCGGTCCTGCTGCAGTACTTCCTGTTGGGGACATTCACCTGGAACACGCTGTTCGCCACACATGTCTTCCTGATGATCAGAAACAGCCTGGCCACCAGCCCGTCACACTTCACAGCCTATACCGTGGCCATCGGATGGGGTAGGACAGCATGGAGAAAAATACATAATTTTGTTGTTTCAGAAGCTGTGGCATTAGCCCTGGGCTCCTTGAACCAAAACTAATGCTAGGTGATATTTTCAGGCTCTAATATGCCTGAAATAGAACTTAAAAGCAACTTGTATAGTGATGTTATGTCTTTAGAGGATGTACTGTATGTGTAGTGTCTATACTCTGTATATGGCTGCATGCAAATCTACAAGACAATAACAACAACATTCTGTTTTTTAGGACTGCCTGCGGTTGTGGTGGCCCTCACCTTAGGAATTAGTTACAGAGTGGATGATCCACTGGGTTACAGGCAGGAGGAATTGTGAGTCAATACTACTACTGGACTACTTCTCTGTACTCTATTGTACTATACTATGCTGTACTATATTATACTGCACTGTTGTGTACTGTGCTGTACTGTTCTATACTATACCTTACTGTACTGTACCATACTACCAGTATTACACCTGAGTACTGTGCTGTGCTGTGCTGTACTGTAATTTACTTCCTCTTCAGTGGTTATTGTATAATAGGTTCAATTTAAATAAAGTGGGGCAATTGCTTCATAACATTTTATAACTCATGCTGTAAAAGGTTATCCCTCTCAATGTCCGTATGCATGTTTGTAATGCATGCTAATAATTGGCCAAGAGCAATATAAAAAGTTCAAACAAGTTATTAAAAGAATGTTCTATTTGGTTCAAAGGTTTCGTGTTTACCACGTTACTCAAATAACAGGCGTTCTGTTTTGTCTGTCACATTGTCCCACTCTCTAACTCATTCATTTGACCTCTCAGCTGCTGGCTTGCTGCCCTCGATCCAACGGGGAACTTTGACTTCAAGCTGCCAATGTTTTGGGGGTTCCTGATCCCTGTGGCATTCATGCTTATGTTCAACACAGTGGTGTTGATATGTTTTGCAGTTACAACAGGCAAGACCAACCCGAATTTAACCAGGTAACGTTAATTGGGGCATTTTGGAGGCACAAAGTACAAAGTTGTATTCATTAAGATGTCTTGATTTAAATGCCTACTAATGAGCCTATTGATGTTTTATTGTCTTTCCATTAAAAGCTTGTAATAAATCAAATGTATTATTATTCTTTATTATTAATTGTTGTTAGTAAGCAAATCATTAATTGTAGTGGTCACCACGGCTCTAACCCACTCAGTCAATGGAAGCATACTGTTCTTATACCACAGCATTACAACAGTCTATTACAGCAATCTAAGTATGTTGGTTATGTTTCCCAGTACAAGACACACATCGATGAAGAAGAAGTTCCTCAGTAGTTTCTCTCTGGCTGTGGTGCTCGGTCTCTCCTGGATCCTGGGCTATCTGTTGCTCATTACACAGAACCAGACCATGTACACCATACTCAACATCTCCTTCTGTGTTCTCACCACCACTCAGGTAGTAAATGTATGCACTCACTACTGTAAGTCACTCTGGATAAGAGAGTCTGTTAAATGACTCAAATGTAAACTAGAAATACTAGTGTCTATTGTACCACAGAATCCAGGCATGATTTGAAAATTAGACACAAACTAAACATAAATAAATTGAGCTGCTCCTTATGGAAACACTACCTTTTGTTTGTTCCTGAAAATACTTGATAATGTCTTTGTGTTTTTGCTTTCGCTTCACAGGGCTTGCAGATTTTCATTTTGTTCACAGCAAGAACATCAATTGTCAAGAAAATGATGGCAGATGCTTTGAAATCTGTCTCTAATGTTGAGATCCCACTTCACACCAAGAGGTTCAGTCTATGGCGAGACGAGCACAGAGAAAAGGTTGAATCATACACACAGCTGGACACTGATCTGTCAACACATTAACCCTTTAACTGCCACATCATTTTTCTTCTGAAAAATATGTGTATTTAACCTTAATATAGGCCATAAATAATTTGTTTTTGATTGCTAACATCTCAACCAGCCTGTTCCGTTGCCCAATTAGGTTAAACTAGTTATGTATTGGATTTTACATATGCTTTTTAAATCATCTGAAAATGGTACATTAATTAAAGTCATGTCTGCTTCAGTTACTTATAATGGAAGACAGGCCAAGATAAAGGATGACTGATATCAAATATGAATACAATATGATATTTGTGTCAATATATGAGTATTCAAATATATATACATTCATATTTACTGTTTATATGTTCATAATACCTGTAAAATTACATGTCCTGAAAACATTTGTGAAACAAATTGAACAGGCAGATTGTAAATACTGATATGAAAATATATTTATATTTGCACAGACAAAAAAATCCCACAACAATATTTCTCCATTCTCCATAATAGCTAGCGTTGTCTAAATAGCATTCCTTCAATGGGCAACTCAACCGCCTGGTAGAGCATTTTTTCAAGAGTTCCTCAAATTAATAAATAACATCAAATATTAGTAATTTTATGATACCAAAAATGATATTTTAGAGTTCAACAACATTGTACAGTCATGTAATATGTAAAGGAGTGTGTGACTGGCTGCAGGGAAGTCAGGCGCAGGAGAGCAGATGGGTAGCAAACGGAGCCCTTTATTGAGGCAAACAAAACACGGGACTCACACGGGTTACAATAACCCGGCGCAAACCAGCCTGGAGTACACATACATTTACATATAACAATTCCACACACAGACATGGGGGGAAACCGAGGGTTATATGCAATATGAGTGATGAGGGAATGCAAACCAGGTGTGCGGGAAAACAAGACAAAACAAATGGAAAATGAAAGGTGGATCGGCGATGGCTAGAAGACCAGTGACGTCGACCGCCGAATGCCGCCTGAACAAGGAGAGGGACCGACCTCGGCGGAAGTCGTGACAATATATCCCATTTTATACACAATTAGTACATGAAATGTGTGATTAATCAGCTTCAGTTTTGCTCACGTTCACGTCTTGGTTTTTAACCATCTTTGAATGTTTGTGTATAATAATGAAAACCACATGATCATTTTACTAAATGGCATGATAAAATATGGTAAACAAAAGTTATATTTATTTGAATTTACATTTAGTTGTCAGCCACTCAGTTGAGCTGCTGCTTAAAGGGTTAATTTCCAACTTGTTACTCACAGATTGATTGGCTGCAAGTTCAACCTCTGTCAATGTCTCATAGACCTCCATTATTGCCTATAGTAATACACACACCATTTATATATATCAAAAGTGTTATTGCCCAATAATGTTTTGGCTATGTACATGTTGGTAAATTAACATTGTTGGGTTGGTAAACCAAGACAGGCTGAGTCTGGGATGCACAACCAGGTCAAGCTGGAAGAAAGCAGATCCAAAGGAGTGATGTGGTGCAGAGGGAGATATGAAACACTGAGGAAGAAAACAGGGAGGTATGAAACACTGAAGAAGAAAGCAAGTGTGTCAGAGGGAGGTATGAATGGCTGAGGAAGAAAGCAGGGAGGTATGAAACACTGAGGAAGAAAGCAAGCGTGTCAGAGGGAGATATGAAAGGCTGAGGAAGAAAGCAGGCATGTCAGAGGGAGGGATGAAAGGCTGAGGAAGAAAGCAGGCATGTCAGAGGGAGGGATGAAAGGCTGAGGAAGAAAGCAGGTGTGTCAGAGGGAGGTATGAAAGGCTGAGGAAGAAAGCAGGCATGTCAGAGGGAGATATGAAAGGCTGAGGAAGAAAGCAGGCATGTCAGAGGGAGGTATGAAAGGCTGAGGAAGAAAGCAGGCATGTCAGAGGGAGATATGAAAGGCTGAGGAAGAAAGCAGGCGTGTCAGAGGGAGGTATGAAAGGCTGAGGAAGAAAGCAGGTGTGTCAGAGGGAGGTATGAAAGGCTAAGGAATAAAGCAGGGAGGTATGAAACACTGAGGAGGAAAGCAAGCATGTCAGAGGGAGATATGAAAGGCTGAGGAAGAAAGCAGGCATGTCAGAGGGAGGTATGAAAGGCTGAGGAAGAAAGCAGGCATGTCAAGGTTGTAGCCATAAAAAAACACAGCAGCTGGACATGCTGGGGGAGTGTGAGAGAGTGGTCACTCACCTGGAACATGGAAGGGCAGCGGATTAAGTTTCTGCTTTGCTCTGTGTACAATGTTTTTCCCACACCAACAAACCTTCACACGTGGGGGTTGGCAGACAGCCCAGACAGCTGCACGCTATGTGGACAACCAGCCGATCTGAAGCATATGCTTTCCTTCTGCCACGCAGGTCTGACCAATGGAAAATGCATGACCAAATACTGACACAACTGGCCACGGGACTGAAGCAAGCAAGGAGAAAGCTGAAACATCTGACCCAGGTCTCCTCGTCGTGTTTGGAGGACAAAGAATGCTGAGTTGCATCCAAAGAACACTATACCTACTGTGAAGCATGGGGGTGGAAACATCATGCTTTGGGGCTGTTTTTCTGCAAAGTGACCAGGACGACTGATCCGAGTAAAGGAAAGAATGAATGGGGCCATGTATCGTGAGATTTTGAGTGAAAACCTCCTTCCATCAGTAAGGGCATTGAAGATGAAACGTGGCTGGGTCTTTCAGCATGACAATGATCCCAAACACACCGCCCGGGCAATGAAGGAGTGGCTTCGTAAAAGCATTTCAAGGTCCTGGAGTGGCCTAGCCAGTCTCCAGATCTCAACCCCATAGAAAATCTTTGGAGGGAGTTGAAAGTCTGTGTTGCCCAGCAACAGTTCCAAAACATCACTGCTCTAGAGGAGATCTGCATGGAGGAATGGGCCAAAATACCAGCAACAGTGTGTGAAAACCTTGTGAAGACTTACAGAAAATGTTTGACCTCTGTCATTGCCAACAAAGGGTATATAACAGTATTGAGATAAACTTTTGTTATTGACCAAATACTTATTTTCCACCATAATTTGCAAATAAATTCATTTAAAATCCTACAATGTGATTTTCTGGATGTTTTTTTCTCATTTTGTCTGTCATAATTGAAGTGTACCTATGATGAAAATTACAGGCCTCTCTCATCTTTTTAAGTGGGAGAACTTGCATAATTGGTGGCTGACTAAATACTTTTTTGCCCCACTGTATATTTGAACGGGGTATGGTAATCGGTGCCAGGCGAGAACTGCAATGCTGCTGGGTTTTTCATGCTCAACGGTTTCCTGTGGGTAAAGAATGGTTCACCACACAAAGGACATCCAGCCAACTTGACATAGCTGTGGGAAGCATTGGAGTCAACATGGGCCAGCATCCCTTTCGACACCTTGTAGAGTCCATGCCCTGACGAGTTGAGGCTGTTCTGAGGGCAGAAGTGTGTGGAGGTGCAACTCAACATCAGGAAGGTGTTCCTAATGATTGGTATACTCAGTGTTTGATACTGTTGTTAAGAGTCTTCTGTGATTGAGAATTATGTTGGAAAATTGCTTTCAATTCAGATGTGCAAAAATGTATGATGCATTTAACTTATCAAATGATTATTACCAATATATGACCTTACTTTTTTAGTTTGGTTTATAATCAATGATTGACTGATGTTTTCTCTGTTTGCTGCGAGGGATAAAATAGCATCAATGAAGACATTGTTTCAGACTTTTATCCAAACACGTTCGATTTACGGTTAAGCCATTGTTTACATACTGTGAATAGACTACTGTCAGGTCTCAGATACAGTTGATAACAGAGTAGCCTTTGCTATCAGCCGTTTATTGGCAGTGATAATGACTTCTTTCTCTCATAAACTACAGTAGAAAACATTTCTACACTGATTCAGACACAATGAAACTGGAACAGCATGGATCATCTCCTATGTTTATAGCAACTGGCACTATGTTCCCTTGTTTATGTGGTTAACTGAGTTAATTCTCTTTTTAAAGTCTCTTTATCACAGGGGGATCTCACCACATCCTCTGCCATTCCAACCACCATTGACATAACTACCCCAACTACTACTGCTCCTATAACCTCTGACACTCCAACTAGTGCTCCTCCAACTAATGACACTCCAACTACTGATACGCCAACTACTGACCTTCCAACTACTGCAACTACCGGCACTCCAACTACCGGCACACCAACTACGACACACCAACTACCAACACTCCAACTATTGACACTCCAACTGCTGACACGCCGATTACTTACACTCCAACTACTGAATACCCTAACAGAGGGAATACAGTAGACGGCATCTGTCAAAGCATTGATTTAGGACCTATTTTATGTGTCACGTGGTTACGCCCATATACGTACATCCTGTCCTTCCGTTCTCACGGTATCGAGTGAGTGTTTATTTAACCAGATAGTGCATCCTGTCCTTCCGTTCTAAATAGTGCAGATAGTGCATCTGTTTATGTTAAAGCTTAAAGCTGTCATGATGATTGTTGTGTAGTGACCTCGTTGAACTGTGGAATGTGTTTGAACATTTCAAAGAGTATGGCCCCCTGTTGTAGTTAACTTATGGCCTGGCTGTTGTGTATGAAACAGTAATGTCCGGGGTATTGGGCAGCCGGAGTATAAGTAAGTGCTGTGAACACTACGAGCGACCTCGATAAACCCCAGAACACTAAATAAGAAGTTAAAATAAACCCAGAACACTAAAGAAGAAATTAAACATGTCTCCTAGACAAATTGTAGGTGTACTGTGTTCCTCGTGTCAAGAACACAATGACAAAACCATCAAAGACATTGTTTGGGATGCCCCTGATTGTTTTAATGGAGTGCTGGATATGAGTGACGGCCATATGGGTTACGTTTTCCAACCGGACGATTCAACTGTGAAGATTTTCACAAACAGTGGCCACAGCACCCTTTTTCAGACAAAAGCCTGGAGTTTTTCTCCTGCGCTGTGGATGAGAGAATGGCTTAAGATACGGCTTGCGCTATGCCAGATCGAACAGACCCTGAGTGGGACAACCCTGATGGGGACGCACTGGAAGAGGAAGTCTGCGAGGAAGATGATTTGAAAGCTATAAGAATCTTTTCAGTGGCGTAAAGTCCCGACTCCAAAGTGACAATTTTAGGTTGTTCTGAATTCAATAGTTCCAATGCAACCAAATCAGTTAGTTCGTATGTATTTTCAAAAGCCTGCACGGAGGTCAACTACTAACTGTCTTTAGCTTTAGGTGGGAGGTTAACATACGTTCCTTAACATGATGAAACTGGAAAATATTTTCCAACATCGTGAACAATTACACCAATGGGCGCTTCTATCCTTAAGACAGACCCAGGGCCTAAAGGCAAGACGGTTGATCTATCCAGGGAAAGAAAACATACGGAACCTGGATGGAGCGGGATATCGTGCGGGGAAGAGACATTGTCTGAACCGGTCAGACGCTGAAGATGGGGATTTAGAGACGGATGGATGTGTTGGTTGACCATAGAGCCTCCCCTTTTTCTGTAAGAAAGGGATAGTAAAATTGTTTAACTAATTATAACATGTTTAAAAAGTCTGTATGTGTTAAAAGGTATGTGTGTGTCTCTGCAATTGTGTTTGAAACAATTTAACATTAGGGTGTCATTTGCACATAGGGTTCTCAAAACAAAACATTTTCCCGAGCATCTCATTTACCTTCAAGGAGGTTTAATATCAGGCTCTCTCTGTCTATGTACCTCAAAAGGTGTGTGTGTGTGTGTGTCTCTGCATTTGTTTTTAATACAATGTTTTTTTTTCTAAACATTGTTTTAAACACTAGGGGTCATTTGCAAGTAGGGTTCCCCCAAAACCACAGGTGTTATTTCCCGAGGATGGGTGGGGGATCAACAGTCAATCCCACCAAACATAGAATATGCCTAGACCCCCCTAAATTCATTCCATACATTGTCTCAGTCAGGACACAGAGGTTGCTCTGAAAACTCTTTTCAAGTCTTTACACATGAAGAGAAGCCTTTCTGCAAGAATTTTGAAGGTGAGGATGTGGAAATAATATATTATATTCGATTGTGTGTGCGTTAGGTAATTTGTGGGAATTGTTTGATATTAAATGTTAGATATTACTGCACTGTTGGAACTCTCTCTCTTTCTTTCTTTCTCTCCCTCTCCCTCTCCCTAATAAGGTTTCCTCAAACATTAGACAGTTGTTATATTTGGTTTTTGCAGATATTCTAAAAGTGGAGGACATCGAATTTTCCTGTATGTTTTTATGTCAAATGTATGTCTTTTTTAAAGTTAAAATGTATCTATTTTGTATAACTATATTTTTTATATTATTTAAACCGTCTATAGGATACCCAACATTTACACAGCTGCTACCGGGAATAATTGATTTGGATCATCCAACATTAGATGTTATAACTGTTCCAGATGGGGTTTCTGAGGAACAAACAAAGGCCGTTTTTTCTTTACGCAGCCCTATGCCCTCAAGCTATTTTTGACGTAAATCCAAAAATAAAATGCGTAATAATCTTTATACATTAAGCATTAAACAAAAGTGTGTACACTATTTTAAAAAGCTAATCTTGAGTTTACAGCTGACAGCCCCACAACAATAATACCTGAGGCATTATGGACTCCACCTGTGACTGACTACGGGGCGCTGAAACCGACGATATTCTACCGTTCTGTACGGCCTGCTTTACCAAAACAACAAACACGCGAATCGTAGATTTAACACACAGCTACACACCCCCAGGAAACTCCACCCAATCGCTATATAATCTAGCACCTAAAGCGCATCACAATACTTCAAGACTCCGCAGAACTGTGGCTCAAGTACACCTCACAGAATCACCCCAGCCCGAGAAGGCCGACTGGCCTGAAAACGATTGGATTCAAGAGCATGCTCTCTATGGATACGGTATGACCAGTTTTTTATTCGTTATATTTAAATTTTTGATAGAATATGTTAAGACAATGTCAAATAATGTAAATAATGAATCCAACGACAGCTATACAAACCATGCAGAATCTACACAGCCAGAGGACCTTGGGATAGGAACCGTGTTATCGAGGATTCCTCAGAAAAACAAGCATCAAACAACCAGAGGTAATTTAACTAAAACCCCAAGCCCTAACAGCGAGAACTGCGTTAATATATTAATATATTTGATATGCATTTGAAATTTTTATATAATATACATTTAATTTTTAATACACTATTTTGTATATATTTTTCTTTCAGACTCCTCCCAGGCGTATATAGACACAGAAGGCACAATATGTCTAGAGGAAGAGGCCGAGGAGGAAGGCGGCGCCCATGACATACAGAGTAAAACATCTAAACCCGATGATAATTTCAACGCTGTAAATGACAATGATGAGGAAGACGATGTGTTGATGTATGAAGCCGCCAAACAGCTTGATAAAGTCAATTCTGAGGTAGAAACAATATTCATTGAAGATAGTCTCAATGTGGACACAGATCCTGAAATTGATCGTCAAGATAGGTTTCTCACAGCCTTTTACAGGGCTCTAAAAGCCAGAGAGGTTCAGCTACACACACGTATGGTTGCTTTACTGAGGCGTCAATACAGTCAAGATCTACACTTCTGGCATAGAACATAGATTGTTAAGCAACAATCTGATAAAAAAAAAAAAACGCCCAAACAAGCGATACAATTTGTATGTAACATGGATACTTCTAGAATACCAACATACCTCATATCCTTAATTAACCAAATAAATGAGACAGGGCCAACCTCTCCATCAATAACTCAGACACATGAACACCCATTATCACAGGTCCCCACGGAACTCATATCCTTAATTAACCAAATGAATGAGAGCACAACATCTTCAACACCCTCCCCCCCACACACACCTCCTTTAACTCCTATGTCCGAAGACTGAGCAACCCCACAATGTTTCTGAGGAATTGGAAAATTGTGTAATAAATCAGAGTGGTGATCGTATTGATAGATGTGTCCATGTTGTGTACCGCAATAAATTCAGCAATACAGAGATTTGTCCCTTTTTTTATTTCACATGTATGAATCAAAGCCTTGATTATGCAGTTTTTATGTGATGATTTTGGATACTCTTGGCGAACTTTTAGAAATGGCTACAGATTTTGCAGAACCTCGTGATGTCTTACAACTTGAAATATGTGGAGATAGTATGCAAAACATAGCATCTCTTGTTTTACCCAATGGCGAAGCAGATCTTGAACAATTTATAGCCCTGCTGGAGCGCCTTGTTCAATCTAATTTAGCCATCATAGCTGATAGGACCCTAGAACTTGTTGTACAAATAGTTCACCAACTCCTAGGCAGAGGGGTCCAGAGAAGGAAACTTGATAGTCTCATGCAATCAGAAATCATAAACAATGAGAAGGCATATCTCATAAACGTTAACAATGCTGGTAATCAGTTATGCTGTGCAATAGGCCTATCACATTTACTCAACCCTGGATGTACTGATCTAGAGGCTTTACAAAAGGCTAGGGAGCTCCAAAATTCCGTCGGTCTAGGTATACAGGAGGCTGTGGCTTTCTCTGACAGTCAAATTTGAAAAATTTGTGAACATCAGGATTGTGGTTTTGTACCATAGTAGAGCTAATTCAGCTCTCTGGAAATTCCAGAACAACCCACAATCTCATCCTCAGATTCTGTACTTTTATGTGCAAAACAACCATTATTATGCTATTACCAACATCAGAGCTTTTTTTGGAGCACCATATGTGTGTCCATCATGTCATACAGGCTACACCCGAAAGGGGGGAGGCACTCTTGTCTTTATAACTGTTCAGTATGTCAGGATGAAAAATGTCCGATGCAACCCTTAACCCTAACACCCTGTGCGGATTGTCAATGCACATGTCGTTCGGCCTACTGCTACGAAAAACACAAAATTGAAACATGGCACTACAAGGCATGTAAATCTGTAAGCAGTTGTGACATTAACAAAAAATATCCAAAATGCCATTGCAATTACAACCTTAAAATAGTCAACCCCGAACCTCACGTGTGTGGGATCATACATTGTCCAATCTGTAAAGGGCCTTTGAAAAGCAGAGACACTGAAGTGGTTCAAGAAGTGCCACGCAAGTGCTATATTCAGCCCTTGGCTGAAGATGAACATTCAGAGAAATATGTGTTTTATGACTTTGAGACTAATCAGCAATCCGGGGTTCATTTGCCTATTTTTGTATCTACCATGACTTTCAAGGTCGACAAGTGGTGGGCAGAGGGACCCAATTGTGCAATACTCTTTCTAAAACACTTCAGAAAACCCCAGTACAGAAACTTCACGTTTGTAGCTCACAATTCTAGAGACTATGATTCCTGTCTTCTTTTGAACCCCTTGATACAAGGCGTTGCACCCAGGGTCATAGCGCAAGGTAGTAATATCTTGTGTTTTGTAGACCCCGCCTTCAACCAGAGATACATTGACAGTTCAAGTTTCTTACCCATGAGATTGGCTCAAATGAAAACTCTGTGAATCTACATTATATTGGATCTTATCCCAGCCCCGAAATGTACAGGTGTGATCAAATGTCTCCCAAAGAGCGAGAGAGATTCATGACATGGTATGAGACAGTACGTCATATTACCTTGGATTTCTATAAAGAGATGGAGTCATACTGTGACAATGATGTGGTTATACTGCGTGACGGATGCCTCAGATTCAGAGAAGAGGTAATCAAAGATGCCGGCATTGACCCCTGGAGTTGTACAACTATTGCATCGGCATGCATGAAAACCTATCGTACACACTTTTTACCCCCAGCATCTATAGCCATTCCATCGACAACTACCGCCGACAATTCAAGTCATACTCTAGGGGGTCCATTCAATGACTGGAGTACTTGGCCCAGGATGAAAACATTTTTATTCAACATGCTTTGAATAGAGGGGAGATGGCTATTGGGCCGTTTCACGGAGATGGATACACAGAGATTGATGGTGTTGAGACAGTGTTTGAGTACAACGGTTGTTTCTTCCACGGTTGTAAATCTTTGTTTGTGCCCCATGCCATGTGTGTCCTAACCCAAAGGACTTCTGGGAATATGTACCAGGAGTTCCAAGACAAATTGGAATCTTTACAGGCTACTTATGGGTTGAAAGTAAATGTGATGTGGGAGCACGAGTGGACAGAACTCAAAAAGTCTGATCCTCATGTTCAAGCTCTCCTTTCCACCTTTGACATACCAGAACCCTTGAAACCCCGACAGGCCTAGCATGGAGGTCGTACCAATGCTTTGACATTACAGTATGTAGCGCAACCCGATGAGACAATTGGATATGTAGATTTTACATCCCTTTATCCTCATGTAATGAAGTTCCTCTTGTTATCCTATGGGTCATCCTGAAATTATTCACTGTAACTTTGACTTACCACAAAACTAGTTTGGTCTGATAAAAACAACTGTTCACCCTCCCCGGGGTTTGTTTCTGCCAGTGTTGCTTTACAAGGGACCTCAAGGAAAACTTTTCCTTCCCCTTTCTCGCACCTGCAGTGAAAACAACAACCAGGAAAAACCTTGTGATCAAGAAAGAGCCCTGACAGGTATATGGGTCACTGTTACGAATCCCTTTTGGCCCGACAGTCTAGGGGGGATGGTGAAATCTATGAAGAACAGAGATCTATCCACATGGCATTACAAAGATTAAGCTATTGAGCAAACAAATGATGGGGTTTTTAAACCATGGGGAAGGACCTGTGATAGGGTAGGAAACAGGAGGAGGTGTGTCTTCTGATTGATGGGTTGATTGTTGACTGATTGGGGAGTGATGATGTTCACCTGTGAGGGGAGACAGAGAGAAAAGAAACACACACAGGATACACACACACAGGATAATGGTATCCGTAACACTCCCACCCTTAAAAGAGCAACCCTAGGGGGGATTGCGATCACAGTATTACAATTAATACTCACAAGATCAACAATAAAGTCAACCTTACAAAACATACAAAAAAAATCATTACACACGAGACAAAAACTTGTCATTGCTTACTCACTACTGGGGCTGTAATCCTTCGCAGAGGAATAGCCTCGGGGTATCTTGTAGCCATACACATTATCGTTAACAAAAACTGGTAACCCGATTTTGTCTTCGGTAACGGTCCGACACAATCAACCACCACATGCTCAAATGGTTCACCTATGACAGGTATAGGACAAAGAGGAGCAGGAGGAATAACCTGATTTGGTTTTCCTGTTATCTGACAGGTGTGGCATGTCCGACAGAACTGCGCCACATCTTGTTTTAAACCCGGCCAAAAGAAATGTCGAAGGATCCGATCATACGTCTTTGTAATTCCTAAATGACCAGACCACTGGTGATCATGAGCAAGGGATAACACATTTTGTCGAAAGGCTGTAGGAATCACTATTTGGTAAACAGCATTCCAATCTCCACCCGCATCAACATGGGATTTCCATTTACGCATGAGGAGATTACCATCAATGAAGTAAGCCACATTCTTTTTCTTCACCTCTTCTAACGAGACAACACTAGTAAAACATTTAGCAAGTTTGTTGTCAACCTTTTGGTTAGCAATCAGCTGCTCACGAGTGACTGGTAACTGTATTGCATCAGCAATAAGTTCAACGTTCTTTAATTCTTTTCTGGGCTGTTTGTCAGAGGTGATCAACTTCTCAGAGGTATCACACAATCCATCCTCTTGATCATCATCTTTGAACAGAACAGTGTTCGACAAATCTATCACGTCACCCTCTTGTAGTGCCTGAGCACGAGTGACAGCACAAGCGGGGAACACATGTGGATAACTCTGTGCCAACTCATTCGAGAGAGAGTGGTCACTTTTATCCAATACTTCCAATACGGGTACTACCTTTCCTCCGGCAATATCGTTACCCATTATAAAGGTCACACCTTTCACTGGCAACTTAGGACGTACCCCCACTCTGAATATTCCACTGATTAACTCAGAGTGTACTTTCACAAAGTGCAACGGCACTGGGACAAAACCCATTTCAATACCCTGCACTAACACACTGGAACCACAGTATGTATCGTCAGATAAGGGCAACACATCAGACAATATAAACGACTGCGCCGCACCAGTATCTCTAAGGATTTTAACCGGACGCTGAGACGCTCCGTCATTCGTTAGGGACACAAACCCCTCGGAAATGAATGGTTCATAACTGCGGTCGGGGACTGAGACTTTCAAACTGCAGTTACCCTGAGGCACCTGTTTTGTTGCAGACCTCACAACTGTACGAATTAGAGCAACACCTGTTGGTGGCTTAGCACGAAGAGGCATCCCTTGTTTGCGTTTTAGCAGGAAACAATCATTAATCATATGTCCCACTTTATGACAATAGAAACAGGAACGCTCATTCTTCTGGCGTGCTTGATATACCACTGCTGGCCGACTAGGGCTAAAGGTAGGAAACTCAGTGGTTCTACTCTCAGTATGAGCCGAAAACACACTCTTGTGCGTCAACACAAACTCGTCTGCCAACACAGACGCTTCTGCCAGGGAGGATACTTTGTTCGTTTAGGTAAACTACAATGCGTTCGGGTAAGCAATTTTTAAACTCTTCCAACAAGATTAACTCCCGGAGAGAGTTGAAATCAGTTACCTTACTAGCAGCATGCCATTTATCAAACAGATTTCCCTTGTCTCTAGCAAATTCCACATAAGTCTTACTAGAAGACTTTCTATGAGACCTAAATCTCTGTCGGTATGCCTCAGGCACAAGCTCATAGGCACGAAGAACAGTAGCTTTGACCACTTCATAATTCAAACTGTCCTCTAGAGGTAGCGCTGACAAAACCTCTTGGGCTTTACCAGTTAATTTACACTGAAGTAATAAGCACCATACCTCTTCAGGCCACTTCAATGCTACGGCTATACGCTCAAATACACAAAAATAGGAGTCAACCTCTGACTCTCTGAACAAAGGTACTAAGGCAATCTGCCTACTAATGTCAAACGTGTTTGAGGACACAGCTGGTGAGGACGACTCACTAATAGTGACAGCAGGAACGAAGGCTAGCCTCGCTGTCTCTGCCTCCAGTTCCATCTGGCGCATTTTAAACGTCATCTGCCTCTGTTCTCGTTCCCTTTCTGCCTCAATTTTACACATCTCCAACTGGAGAGTCTCTCGCCTAATTTGGGCTCTCTCTTCCACCTCTAGTTGTAACTGTGCTAAACGGACATCCCTCCTGGCATCGCCGTTTGACAGTGGGGAGAGTGGATCTAAATGGGACAATGTGGCTGGTGTTTTAGCCTCGCCCTCACTATCAGACACCAATGGGCTTACAGGAGCAGCAACATCCCCTACAGGGTTAGTATGCCCAGGCAGCGGTAACACAAGCACCTGCTCTTCCAACAATACATTTAACACCAGCTGTTTAACCTCCGCCTTAACTAAACTCTGTGGAATCAATACCGAATAATGGTCAGCCAAGGTCATTAAATCAACTCTACGACATTTATCAAAAACCTCCCATGAAGGATTATCCAAAAAGGACTTCAAATCAAAAGTAGCCATCTTACACTACTTCACAAGAGCCAAAGAAAATAGCAAACACTAATGCTACTTCAGCTATGACGTTCAACACTGAACTATACCACTATCAACAATCTACATGAGCGGCATGGGTGTCAGTAAAGACATATCCCGGATGAGCCCCCACTTATGTTACGAATCCCTTTTGGCCCGACAGTCTAGGGGGGATGGTAGTGAGACCCGTAACATAACTCATGTAAATTATAATTGTGACAAAGTGAGTGTGAACGAAATAACCACGACAACCGAAATAATACCGTCAAACTCAGGGTTTATTTATAAACACACGGTAATGGGGGGAGCAGGAAAAAGGGGCTGAGCTGGACCCAAGGAAAGAAACAATAAATATACAAAAACACCCCTAAGTTAGACTAGCCTACTTTAATAACAGCTAACTAACTAACCAAAAATACAGTGGGTGGTCCGCCCAGTTCTAACTAGTGTGTTTAACAAAGTTTACCTACGGGTAGTGTATGCCCATGGGCGACTTGTCTTGGTTTCCCCCTTTTCCCACCAGCAACAAACACCATAACCAAAACAATACTCACAGGAGATGACAAAGTGATTTGGAGGTGCTCCAACAAAAGAAGAGGTTAATTAATACACAGAGAGCGAGTCAAACACAGAGCTCTACCAACATGGCATTAACAAAGAGATTGAGCTACTGAAATCTATGAAGACCAGCGATCTACCAACATGGCATTACAAAGAGATTGAGCTGCTGAAATCTATGAAGAACAGAGATCTACCCACATGGCATTACAAAGATTGAGCTATTGAGCAAACAAATGATGGGGTTTTTAAACCATGGGGAAGGACCTGTGATAGGGTAGGAAACAGGAGGAGGTGTGTCTTCTGATTGATGGGTTGATTGTTGACTGATTGGGGAGTGATGATGTTCACCTGTGAGGGGAGACAGAGAGAAAAGAAACACACACAGGATACACACACACAGGATAATGGTATCGGTAACAGTCACCATTGAATTCTGGAAGGCTCTAGAGAAGGGGTATCGTGTGGCCAAAATCTTTGAAGTGTGGAACTTTTCCAGGAAATCAGACACTCTTTTTAAAGAGTACATCAAGACCTTCTTGAGATGCAAGCAAATGGCTTTAGGGTATCCTGCATCTGTCACAGATCAAGAGAGCAAAGACAAGTACATTCAGGACTATCATGACAGACAAGGTATACGTCTTGACTCTGACAGAATAGAGGTCAACAAAGCCTGTCGAAATCTGTCGAACTTGTATTTAAACTCGCTTTGGGGTAAACTATCCCAGAGAAGCAATAGGCTAACAACATCGATCATTAAAGATCCTGTAGAGTTTATGGAATTTGTTTTTTCGGACCAATACGAAATTTCACATTTTTCATTCTTGAGTCAAGACATTGCCCTGGTGCAATGGAGACGTAACAAGAACTGGGTTCTACCCCTGGGTAATGTAAATGTGTTTCTTGCAGCATTTACCATGGCCTATGGTCGACTTGAACTGCACACACTCATGGAACAGTTGCAGAGGCAAGTTATGTATCATGACACAGACTCTGTAAGCAAACCAAGTGATTGGAATCCCCCTCTTAGCAACTATCTGTGTGGTTTAATTAACGAGTGAACTCGAAGATGGTGACCATATCATAGAGTGGTCATCCTGTGGTCCCAAAAGCTATGATTTTAGGACTAAAGACAATCACGTGGTGTTGAAAGCCAAAGGCGTGACTCAAAACTATGAAAATGCCCCGCGTGTAAACTTGGAATCAATCACACGCTTGGTCGAGGGGTTCATAAACGACCGTAATAGTGAATTGGAAATGTTTAACTCCTACAAAAAGATTGTTAGGGATAAAAAGGGGTTCCATCTACGTAATGCCCCACTTACTAAAAGATTCCGGGTAGTCTATGACAAGAGATTGCTTTTGCCTGACGGGACCACATTGCCCTTTGGTTACTGACTTATGTTACAAGCCCCGTGTGTCTTAACCCTTAAGATATAATGGCTGCTGTAGAAGGTTTTGATCCCAGGTTGCAACTAACATTTTCGGCCTTAATCGCAGGCCCATCCAATAGCGGTAAAACGTGTTTTGTAAAAAGTATTTTAGAAAATTCTGAACATGTATTATCTCAGAAACCTGACAATATTGTGTGGTGTTATTCATGTTATCAACCTTTGTATGATAAGTTGTTGAAGAAAATACAAATCAGGTTAGTTGAAGGAATACCCGCATCCTGTCTGATGATGAACTTTTACCCCATAAAAACAATCTGCTGGTTTTGGACGATATGCTATTTTCCAGTAGCGAACATCCTGAAATTGCACAAACTTTTACACAATATAGTCATCATCGAAACCTGTCCGTGCTTTACTTGGTGCAGAATGTGTTTCACCAAGGTAAAAATAGCCGTACCATTAGTTTGAATGCCAATTACATGGTATTGTTCAAAAACCCCAGAGACAAACTACAAATAAACACTCTTCTAGCTCAGCAGATGTACCCTGGAAGGAAATCCTACTTTAAGGACACATTCCACTGACCCTGACCCGATTAAAAAAATAAAAACAAATTAAAGAGAAAATTAAAGAGACAAAAGGCCGCGATCAAACTCAATAAAATGGCCAGTCTTCAAAAGAAAAGACATACCATACAACAGTCTGGGGGGTTTCTTCTACCATTACTAAGTATAGCCGTGTGCTTCATCACTAGCCTTATTGCTGCCAGACGTGGGGGTTGAACACAGTGTGTGATGGCAAATCAAATGTACTTGGTGCCTTAACAAGAGTTGTATAGACTTAAACAGCAATTACAGGGTCCTGAAAATATCAGACAAACAGCGGGAAATGATTTGGATATGTCCATGAAGGATCTTTTGAACAGAAAAGGATTGAATCTCTATGATAAGGTCCAAAAATACACAAACCTCTTGTAAAGGTATTTGGCCTTGGTAAAACAAGGTGAGAGAGAGAGACCAATAATTTATCGCTTTCCCTACCGGACCCCTTAAAAGATGACGCGCACAAAGAGAGCCATGCCCCTGTAATGCCTGGACCGGTGATCTTACCGGTTGAAGATCAAATGCATGTTGAGATAAGGTTATGCATGACATGTTGACACATGTTCCGGCACGTAACAGGAAAAATGTTAGATACATTATGAACAAGATAAAAGACTCAAAGGGGACCGCTATTTGGAATGACAAAGGAGAGTGTATCTTTCAGGGGGATGTTGTCAAGGGTTCTCATATGATGGACTTGCTTAAAAGTACCACAGCAGCCCACAAGATTGCTGATGACAGAAGACCTCCTTGTCACGTTCTGTCCCTAGTTCTTGTGTTATTTGTTTGTTTTAGTTGGTCAGGACATGAGTTGGGTGGGCATTCTATGTTTTGTGTTTCTAGGTTGGTTTTCTGTGTTCAGCCTAGTATGGTCCTCAATCAGAGGCAGGTGTCGTTAGTTGTCTCTGATTGAGAATCATACTTAGGTAGCCTGGGTTTCACTGTTGTTTTGTCGGTGATTGTTTCCGTGTCTGTTCGCCACACGGTACTGTTTCGGTTTTGTTCACGTTTATTGTTTTGTATTCATTGAGTGTTGAGTTTATGTTTTTAAATAAACAACCATGGACACTTACCATGCCGCATCTTGGTCCGATCCTTGCTACACTTCAGACGAAGAGGAGGAAAACCCTTACACTCCTGGGTGGCGTCAGTTTCTTAAAGCCCTGGCAGTCCTCAACATTCCACTCTCGGGTGGACCAAACTATAAGCTTTGTCAACAGATTCAAACTTTAAAACAAAACCCTTCAAAGACCTAAAGATGTTCTAGCAACCCCTCCCCCTTTTGAACGTGCTGATAACTCATTTATGGTTCAGTCCTTCAGTTGGGGAAATTCCAGGAACTCGGCAACGATGGCCCTCCAGTCTTCCTCCTTGGGGACAGGCATGTATTCACCAACCAGACAGTCCCAAATGGCTTGTGCCACAGAGGGGGCAATGCCTGCTACCATGGACCGTCCAACTCGGAAGCTAAATCCAATGGTCCTGTAGGAGTCCCCTGTTGCCAAGAATCTAAAATATAATTCAAAATAATGATCAATATTGTGTATAACTTGAATTCCACCCACATATTATATCTACTCATATACTGTTTATTATGCTTTACTAATTATATTGTAATACTCATCATTAACAATGCCTTGAAACAGTACAATTCAGTCTATGACTATATCAATAAACTGTAGTCCAGGCCAACTCTACTCTTAGAAAGAATAGTACTGTCTACTTAAACGGTTCTCCGGCTATCCCCATAGGAGATCCCTTTTTAGTTCCAGGTAGTACCCCTTTTGGTTCCAAGTAGAACCCTATTGGGTTCCATGTATAACATTTTCCCCAAAGGGTTATACCTGGAACCAAAAATTGTAATCCTATGGGGAAAGCAGGACACTTTTGGAACCTTTTTCTCTATGAGTGTATGTGAGTCCAATAAGAATGTAATGAATGAATGTAACTGTCTTGAACAACAATGGGTCCTGGAGAAGACTAGCCTACCTTCATCAGGGCAGAAGGCACCTCAACTTTCTTTTCATTTGTTAACATTGCATAATTAAAAAAGGATTATAAACCAACTTTGGGAAAAGTTATAGTCCTAATGAACATTCTGTAAAAGTACATCTGATATCAAATAGGGACTATTAACTAGAGAGCCATTTAGCTAGCTAGGTTGCACATAAAAACAATGTATCAATCAATTATGGTATCAATGGCTTTAAAAATGTACTAGAATGTAGCTTACCGGAGACAAATTGCCAGGCGTTCAACTGGGCTGATGGACTCCCGGTAGTTGGTATCCATCCCGGCGATCCTGGCTCCACCCATCTGGAGCAGGTGATCGAACTGGCTTCGGTCCAGATGAAAGTAACTTCGGAATTCCTCTCCAAACATTCGAAGCTGTTGAATGAGACGGTGGAACTCCCCTGCCTGTTTTCGGGACTTTAACCATCTCTGGACCCACACAGACCTGCGCTTTCGGCGTGGCTGGTCCCGGCCCAACAGCGCGATCAAGACCACCTTCCTCAACTTTGGTCTCATTGTTGAAAGAGCCCACTCTGCTATCTTGACTATTTATTATTGCATTTCTTTCCAAACCTGCATTTGAGGGAAATTATATTATAGGCTCTCACAATTCATTTGTGGATGTCATCGAATAAATAATATACTTGGCAAATAAATTAATAAAAAAA
The DNA here is from genome assembly GCF_013265735.2 of Oncorhynchus mykiss. Classification (NCBI taxonomy): domain Eukaryota; kingdom Metazoa; phylum Chordata; class Actinopteri; order Salmoniformes; family Salmonidae; genus Oncorhynchus; species Oncorhynchus mykiss. Next base: position 10,641,707 of record NC_048571.1, on the reverse strand, counting down.
TGTAAAGAAATTCTCCAGTCAAACTGTTTTTATTATGTAATCCCACTTTTTTTTTACTGAATATGTGTGCAACAAAAAAATCTACATTCATATTTAGCTACTTTCTGTCAAGTCTACGCATAAAACTTGATGCAGCGTTCCATTGGAAATTAATGTACTTCTGGTGTTTCGAAACGCAATCTCACAGTCGGTGTGTTCGAAGCGTAACGATGTGTACGTTAAACCTTTTGGCAGCTATCTGGCTCACAAAAAAAAAAAGTGTCAAGGAAAGCAAGCTTGGATTTTGGCGTCACTCCTTACAAATTCCATTGAGAGCATACATCATTGACAGATAAACTTGAATTGTTGCTTCTCGTTGTGTTGTTGTCCCCCGGTGGCTAGCTAACAAAACAAATGCCCTTTCCTAAATTAGCCATGGTTGGAGATAGTGATTTGGACTTGTGGTTTTATTTATCCTCCGTAATAGCCAATGATAATGGCGATTCTGATCCAACCATTAATTCATACATTGTTGTGCCTCTTGCCTGAGGATGGAAGTTCAATATGTAGCTACAGTAACGTTAGATGTAGAAGGCTAATGTTTTAACTCGCTAATGTTGCCTCGAATTGAAGTTAGGCTAGCGAACAAGCATTTTTAGCCAGGTAGCCTAGGACAACAAACAAATAAAAGCATGTACTGCTGTATGACAGAGTGATAAGACCGTGTCCTCAACATGAAAGAGAGGAGGATGGCATTGGCGTTTCTCTACAAGTAGGGTGAGTCAACATTGTTTTTCTACTTGCACACAGAAATCAAACCAGGACTGCCACCTCATATTTAGCGTACGTTGATTAGCCTTTATTGTTTTTGGTATCTTTTTGTTTTGACTGTATTAGACAAAGCAGAGGTGATTTAATGATCAAATGTTGAAGTTGAAATGGTGCTGGAATAGTGGAGGCAGCTCCTGTTTTCTTTGCGACTTGCGGTAACACTGGTTATAATTCAATAGTCGTTTAGTGGTCATAAAATGTCGAAACATTAACTTACTTGACAATGCTGTAGGTCATGTAACTAATTGTTTGTTACTGTACACGCAATATGCTTTGTGGACTTCATTGGACAGAGCTATCTGGTTTTGTGATAAAACAAAGGTGTGGTTGAATTTATTCTGCCACTTTTGTCTTATTGTCTCGGCCTTTAGACCTATATATCACGGTCGCAAAGCATATGAATTAGGTTATAGCACAATTATCACAACACAGGTTGTAATATGGCTTTTTTGTTGTTGGGGGGGCTTGGCTTTACCCAGGCACCGCTGCTGATAGTCTACACCTGTTGATTACGAAGCATGTGACAAAGGACAATTTAATTTGATTTTGACGCAGCCTCTGTTTCTACCTTCAACTGCCATGTGGTGGCGCCAAACTCTTCCTCTAAAGGGGGATTTAATATGGCTGTGGAACGTTCCATCATTTGAGCATATTCACTGTCACTTATGTATGTCTAATTTCAAGGTTAATTTGTTTCATAAGGTTCATTTAGGGGTACATTCTTCGAGAACTGCTATACATTTTGCCCACTATTTTAGGGAAAAAAGTGACAGTTTAATAAAGTGTTGTTTAAAAAAAAAAAAACAATGAGTTCAGCCTTTGAGCCTCCATTAGGACCAATAGGCTGTCCTGTCATCTACCTGGCAAACCCTCATCTTCATTATCTCATCTCCTGGCTCTGGAGCCTGTGGACAGATTAAGACTTGAGTTGTCTATCTGAGACTCCAGGGTTTAATGTTGGCCCGTCCTGCTGCCTTTAGAAACCCATCCTCTTATATCTCATCCTGATCTATGGAGCTGGCTGCCATAATCGGTTCTGCAAGGGATAGTTCGCTAGTTACTGTACCTCCAGTCTTAGACATACGTTCTAATTATCGCTACTTCCTCCACAAGTTTGCACTTGTTCACTGATTTGAAAGGAAATGACTGGAATAATAAATATGGTAGAAACTCTCACTAGACCAGGGATAGGCACCTTTGATGGGGTGGGGACCACAACAAACAATCTGAATCAGGAGGGAAGTGGCTCCCACACATGCAGTCAGAGCCAGCCCTAACCTTTTGGGGGCCTTAAGTGGAATTTTCTACCCCCACCCAGTTTGGGAAACTCACTTCTTACCCCTGAAACGAGTTTGGGAAACCCTGTTCTAGAGAAGTACACCCTCTAGTGTCCTGACATTCTAATCCAGACCTCCAAGACAGTTCCATCATTTCTTTTACACATGCTCTAGTTCAAAAAAGGTCTGTTTACCAAAACCTGTGCTGTACCTTCCCAGCTGAAACTAAGGATGTTTTGCATAGAGAAGGGTAATGCTATTGGTTGACTGGTCCTCACAGTATCCATCCATGTCTAATTTATTTATCCAGTCATGTCTGATCTAAAGAATTTGTGTCATTGTCTTTACTGATCATGTTGACAACATTGATTGTGTTGTACTTTCCCCTTAATTTCAACACTAAATCATTAACTGGTACCTGTACGTCAATGCGGACTCTGTAATAGGTGGAGCGCAGCATAAAACCAACAGACGTCCTAATAATGTGCAGTCTGCTGACACTGGATGACTGGAAACAGCAGAGATGAAGGAGCTATGGGTTATAGCTGTCTTTGCTACAGGTAAGACTTGCTCTATATTTGATTAATTCAGAGTGATTTAAGATGTTCAGACTACACTGAGTGAACAAAACATGAAGAACACCTGCTATTTTCCCTTATTGATGTCTCTTGTTAAATCCACTCCAATCAGTGTAGATGAAGGGGAGGAGACAGGTTAAAGAATGATTTTTAAGCCTTGAGACAATTGAGACATGGGTTGTGTTTGTGTGCTGTTTAGAGGGTGAATGGGCAAGACAAAATATGTACGTGCCTTTGAATGGGGTTTGGTAGTAGGTGCCAAGCGCACCAGTTTGAGTCAAGAACTGCAACGCTGCTGTGTTTTTCACGCTCAACTGTTTCTGTGTGTATCAGAAATGATCCACCACTCAAAGGACATCCAGCCAACTTGACACAACTGTGGGAAGCATTGGAGTCAACATGGGCCAGCATCCTTGTGGAATGCTTTTGACACCTTGTATTGTCCATGCCCTGATGAGCTGAGGCTATTCGGAGGGCTAAGGAGGGGTGTTCCTAATGTTTGGTATACTCAAAGTGCAAAGATGTATGATACATTTAACTTATCAATTGATTATAACCGAAGGATATACAGTTGAAGTCGGAAGTTTACATACACCTTAGCCAAATACATTTAAACTAAGTTTTTCACAATTCCTGACATTTAATCCTGGAAAATATTTCCTGTCTTAGGTCAGTTAGGATCACCACTTTATTTTAAGAATGTGAAATGTTAGAGTAATAGTAGAGAGAATAATTTATTTCAGCTTTTATTTCTTTCATCACATTTGCAGTGGGTCAGAAGTTTACATACACTCAATTAGTATTTGGTAGCATTGCCTTTACATTGTTTAACTTGTGTCAAACGTTTCGGGTAGCCTTCCACAAGCTTCCCACAATAAGTTAGGTGAATTTTAGCCCATTCATCCTGACAGAGCTGGTGTAACTGAGTCAGGTTTGTGGGCCTCCTTGCTCGCACACGCTTTTTCAGTTCTGCCCACACATTTTCTATGGGATTGAGGTCAGGACTTTTATGGCCACTCCAATACCTTGACTTTGTTGTTCTTAAGCCATTTTGCCACAACTTTGGAAGTATAGTTGTGGTCATTGTCCATTTGGAAGACCCATTTGTGACCAAGCTTTAACTTCCTGACTGATGACTTGAGATGTTGCTTCAATATATCCACATAATTTTCCTGCCTCATGATGCCATCTATTTTGTGAAGTGCACCAGTCCCTCCTGCAGCAAAGCACCCCCACAACATGATGCTTCTACTCCCGTGCTTCACAGTTGGGATGTTGTTCTTCGGCTTGCAAGCCTCCCCCTTTTTCCTCCTAACATAACGATGGTCATTATGGCCAAACAGATCTATTTTTGTTTCATCAGACCAGAGGACATTTCTCCAAAAAGTATAATCTTTGTCCCCATGTGCAGTTGCAAACCATAGTCTGGCTTTTTTATGGCGGTTTTGGAGCAGTGGCTTCTTCTTTGCCGACCGGCCTTTCAGGTTATGTCGATATAGGACTCGTTTTACTGTGGATATAGATACTTTTGTACCTATTTCCTCCAGCTTCTTCACAAGGTCCTTTGCTGCTGTTCTGGGATTGATTTGTACTTTTCGCAAAAAAAGTATGTTCATTTCTAGGAGACAGAATGCGTCTCCTTCCTGAGCGGTATGACGGCTGCGTGTTTCATGGTGTTTAAACTTGCGTCCTATTGTTTGTACAGATGAACGTGGTACCTTCAGGCGTTTGGAAATTGCTCCCAAGGATAAACCAGACTTGTGGTTTTCAATTTTTTTTCTGCGGTCTTGGCTGATTTCTTTTGATTTTCCCATGATGTCAAGCAAAGAGGCACTGAGTTTGAAGGTAGGCCTTGAAATACATCCACAGAAACACCTCCAAATTAACTGAAATGATGTGATTTAGCCTATCAGAAGCTTCTGAAGCCATGACATAATTTTCTGGAATTTTCCAAGCTGTCCAGGCGCAGTCAACTTAGTGTATGTAAACTTCCGGCCCACTGGAATTGTGATAGAATGAAATAATCTGTCTGTAAATAATTGTTGGAAAAATTACTTGTGTATTGCACAAAGTAGATGTCCTAACCGACTTGCCAAATCTATAGTTTGTTAACAAGAAATTTGTGGAGTGGTTGAAAAATGAGTTTTAATGACTCCAACCTAAGTGTATGTAAACTTCCGACTTCAAATGTATTAGTGTCTATGAAGAAATAGTTTCAGATGTATTATTTAATGCAGACACTCGACTGTAAATTGACTACTGGCAGGTCTTAGATTCCGTTGATAACAGAGTAGTCTTTGCTGTCAACCGTTTATTGGCAGTGATGAAGATTTATTTCTCTCATAAACTACAGTAGAAAACATTTCTACACTGATGCAGACACAATGAAACTGGAACAGCATGGATCATCTCCAATGATTATAGGTACTGACACTATGTTCCCTTGTTTATGTGGTTAACTGAGTGAATTCTCTTTTTTAAAGTCTCTTTTCCACAGGGGAATCTCACCAAATCATCTGCCATTCTGACCACCATTGACATAACTACCCCAACTACTACTGCCCCTTTAACCCCTGACCCTCCAACTACTGACACTCCAATTACTGGCTACCTAAATACTACTGGTCTTCCAACTACTGGTTACCCTACCTCTATCCCTGTTACCAGTATCAGTCTCTCCTCTCCCACCACAACCCCTCTGGACTGTATCAACGGTGGTGAGCTGCAGAGTGGAGTCTGTATCTGTCCTGATGAGTGGACTGGAGAGACCTGTTCAGAGGGTACATCCACACACTTACACTATACCTAACCCTGGATCTACCATTCAGACTCCTCCACAATACTACACTACTATACCTAACCCTGGCTCTACCATTCAGACTCCTCCACAATACTACACTACTATACCTAACCCTGGCTCTACCATTCAGACTCCTCCACAATACTACACTACTATACCTAATAGAGGTCTACCAATTAATCGTAATGGCCAATTAATTAGGGCCGATTTCAAGTTTTCATAACAATCAGTGATCAGCATTTTTGGACTCCGATTATGGTCGATTACATTGCATTCCACAAGGAGACTGCGTGGCAGGCTGACGACCTGTTACGCGAGTGCAGCAAGGAGCCAAGGTAAGTTGCTAGCTAGCATTAAACTTATCTTATAAAAAACAATCAATCAACATAATCACTAGTTAACTACACATGGTTAATGATATTACTAGTTTATCTAGCTTGTCCAGCGTTGCATATAATCGATGTGGTGCCTGTTAATTTATCATTGAATCGCAGCCTACTTCACCAAACGGGTGTTGATTTAACAAAAGCGCATTCGCAAAAAAAGCACTGTCGTTGCACCAATGTGTACCTAACCATAAACATCAACGCCTTTCTTAAAATCAAAACACAAGTATATATTTTTAAACCTGAATATTTAGTTAATATTGCCTGCTAACATGAATTTCTTTTAACTATGGTAATTTTATCACTTCTCTTGCTTTCCGTGCAAGCAGAGTCAGGGTATATGCTGCAGTTCGGGCTGCCTGGCTCGTTGCGAACTGTGTGAAGACCATTTCTTCCTAACAAAGACCGTAATCAATTTGCCAGAATTGTACATAATTATGACATAACATTGAAGGTTGTGCAATGTAACAGCAATATTTAGACTTAGGGATGCCACCCATTAGATAAAATACGGAACGGTTCAGTATTTCACTGAAAAAAATAAACGTTTTGTTTTCGAAATGATAGTTTACGGATTTGACCATATTAATGACGTAAGGCTTGTATTCCTGTGTGTTTATTATATTATAATTAAGTCTATTATTTGATAGAGCAGTCTGACTGGGCGGTGGCAGGCAGCAGCAGGCTTGTTAGCATTCATTCTAACAGCACTTTCCTGCATTTGCCAGCAGGTCTTCGCTGTGCTTCAAGCACAGCGCTGTTTATGACTTCAAGCCTATCAACTCCCGAGATTAGGCTGACAATACTATAGTGCCTATAAGAACATCCAATAGTCAAAGGTTAATGAAATACAAATGGTATAGAGAGAAATATTCCTATAATTCCTATAATAACTACAACCGAAAACGTCTTACTTGGGAATATTGAAGACTCATGTTAAAAGGAACCACCAGCTTTCATATGTTCTCATGTTCTGAGCAAGGAACTTAAACGTTAGCTTTCTTACATGGCAAATATTGCACTTTTACTTTCTTCTCCAACACTTTGTTTTTGCATTATTTAAACCAAATTGAACAGGTTTCATTATTTATTTGAGACTAAATTGATTTTATTTCTGTATTATATTAAGTTAAAATAAGTGTTCATTCAGTATTGTTGTAATTGTCATTATTCCAAATATATATATTAAAAATCGGCCAATTAATCGGCAGCTGCTTTTTTTTTTTGTCCTCCAATAATCGGTATCGGCGTTGAAAAATCATAATCGGACGACCTCTAATACCTAATCCTGGATCTACCATTGACTCCACTCAACACCACTACACTACTAAACTGTACAGTCATGGCTAAAAGTTTTGAGAATGACACAAATATTAATTTCCACAAAGTTTGCTGCTTCATTGTCTTTAGATATTTTTGTCAGATGTTACTATGGAATACTGAAGTATAATTACAAGAATTTCATAAGTGTCAGTTGATGCAAAGAGTCAATATTTGCAGTGTGGACCCTTCTTTTTCAAGACTTCTGCAATCCGCCCTGGCATGCTGTCAATTAACTTCTGGGCCACTGATGGCATCCCATTCTTGCATAATCAATGCTTGGAGTTTGTCAGAATTTGTGGGTTTTTGTTTGTCCACCAGCCTCTTGAGGGTTGACCACAAGTTCTCAATGGGATTAAGGTCTGGGAAGTTTCCTGGCCATGGACCCAAAATATCAATGTTTTGTTCCCCGAGCCACTTAGTTATCATTTTTGCCTTATGGCAAGGTGCTCCATCATGCTGGAAAAGGCATTGTTCGTCACCAAACTATTCCTGAATGGTTGGGAGAAGTTGCTCTTGGAGGATGTGTTGGTACCATTCTTTATTCATCGCTGTGTTCTTAGGTAAAATTGTGAGTGAGCCCACTCCCTTGGCTGAGAAGCAACCGCACACATGAATGGTCTCAGGATGCTTTACTGTTGGCATAACACAGGACTGATGGTAGCGCTCACCTGGTCTTCTCCGGACAAGTTTTTTTCCGGATGCCCCAAACAATCGGAAAGGGGATTCATCAGAGAAAATGACTTTACCCCAGTCCTCAGCAGTCCAATCGCTGTACCTTTTGCAGAATATCAGTCTCTCCCTGATGTTTTTCCCGGAGAGAAGTGGCTTCTTTACTGCCCTTCTTGACACCAGGCCATCTTCCAAAAGTCTTAGCCTCACTGTGCGTGCAGATGCACTCACACCTGCCTGCTGCCATTCCTGAGCAAGCTCTGTACTGGTGGTGCCCCGATCCCTCAGCTGAATCAACTTTAGGAGGCGGTCCTGGCGCTTACTGGACTTTCTTTGGCGCCCTGAAGCCTTCTTCACAACAATTGAACCGCTCTCCTTGAAGTTCTTGATGATCCGATAAATGGTTGATTTAGGTGCAATCTTACTGGCAGCAATATCCTTGCCTGTGAAGCCCGTTTTGTGCAAAGCAATGATAACAGAATGTGTTTCCTTACAGGTATCCATGGTTGACAGAGGAAGAACAATCATTCCAAGCACCACCCTCCTTTTGAAGCTTCCAGTCTGTTATTCAAAATCTATCAGCATGACAGAGTGATCTCCAGCCTTGTCCTCATCAACATTCACACCTGTGTTAACGAGAGAATCACTGACATGTCAGCTGGTCCTTTTGTGGCAGGGCTGAAATGCAATGGAAATGTTTTTTTGGAATTCCGTTAATTTGTATGGCAAAGAGGGACTTTGCAATTCATCATCATAACATTCTGGAGTATATGGAAATTGCCATCATACAAACTGAGGCAGCAGACTTTGTGAAAATAAATATTTTTGTCATTCTCAACTTTTGGCCATGACTGTACATAACCCTGGGTCTCACGTTCTCAGTCCACAACACTATTCCTTGGATCACACACTCAGAATGTATATTTCATGTTTGCAGTCACATATTTGGTCCATGTTGAAATATATTTTGTTTCGATAGAGAATTTCTGCAATTCAACCAGCAAGGATGGATTCTCCTTCCCAAGAACACCGGTTGGCTGGTCTGCTTATTCAGAAGAGTCATGTGATGAGAAGACAACCAGTGGTATGTTACTTTTATTCACCTAAAATGAAACCATTTTATTCATCTGTTACAATCCTAATGAATGCTGTATTAGGTAAAACAAATCTTGATTATATTTTCTATTTAATAATATTTTTTTTCTCATCCAATTTTGTGGTATCCAATTGGTAGTTGGATACCGCTTGCAACTCCCGTATGGGAGATGCGAAGGTCGAGAGCCGTGCGTCCTCCGAAACACAACTCAGCCAAGCCGCACTGCTTCTTGACACAATGCCCTCTTAACCCGGAAGCCAGCCACACCAAAGTGTCGGAGGAAACACCGTGCCAGCTCGCACTGTGCCCGGCCCGCCAGTATGCGATGGGACAAGAACATCCCTGCCGGGCACCCCCCCCCCCCCCCCTAACCCGGGCGACGCTGGGCCAATTGTGCGCTGCCCCATGGGTCTCCCGGTCGCAGCGACAGAGCCTGGACTCAAACCAGGATCACTAGTGGCACAGCTAGCACTGCGATGCAGTGCCTTAGACCACTGCACCACTCTGGAGGCCCTTGATTACCTTTTTGTCTTGTTTCCTCCAGCCGGTTTACCAGAAGCCTCAGCAAGATGTTTGAATGACACCGGCTCTCCGATGTTTGGTCCTCCTTACATTCTGCAGTGTGAATTTACCCTCAGTGACATTCAAGGAAATGTACGTCAATAGGTATATTTTTTAATTATCTTGATTTATGACCAGTCTCAACTTAGCTTTCTTCTTTCTTTGGGTCAGTTACTTAGGTCATCATTATGAGGAGTGGATCTTACAGTTTGAAGATCAGTAACAACTGGCTTTTACCATGTTTATCATGTATTCTGTTCCTTTATTCTGCTTAACAGTTGATGATGAATATTCTTTTTTTATTTGTGTTTTACATTACTTTTTATTGAGTCATTCAGCAGATGCTCTTATCCACAGTGAGTGCATACATTTTCATACTGTTGCCCTGTGGGAATTGAACTCACAACCCTGGTGTTGCAAGTGCCGTTCTCTACCAACTGAACCACGTAGTTAATACTGGGAATTTAATATCCAAATGCACTCCCAGTTCAGCATGTTGTTGTCACTTATACAATGTTCTGTTGAAAAACTAAAATTAATAAAAAAAATTATGTCTCTATTCAGATCTCCAGCAGTTCAGGTGATTTACTACAGTTAGCCTTCAGTACTCAGATCCTGACCTCCCAACCAGAGCAGCTGTCAGCTGACAACATCACCACAGCAGCTCAGATCGCTAACACACTGCTTCTGTCTGCAAATATCACAGAGGTATAACATGTATTGAAATCAAGTCGTGAACTATGACATGTTCTGGAGAAAAACGTGAGGTTGTCACTGCAGTGATTTGAACACTTGAGGGTCATCCCCTGGTTTTGATCATGTTGCAGGACATCGCAGTGGCAGCTGTAACTACCATCAGTCAGCTGCTGAATGCCAGTGAGGAGAGTACACAGGAGAGAGACGCTGTCCAAAAGTACTGGAGTGTGTGTGTGTGTGCATGGGTGGTGGTGTGTGTTTATGTGTGTACGTGTGCCTCTGTGTTTGTGTGTATGGGTGCATGTACACTAATGTTTTTCTGTGTTTCTCTCCCAGCCTCACCGAGACCTTGGAGAAGTTTTCACTGGACCAGCACAATAATGTGTCCTTGGTGGTTCAGCCCAACCTGGTAGTCCAGTCTGTCCAAGTACCAAGTGACTCAGTAGGGATCCAGTTTACTGCTCTGACTGGTGAGTGAGATTGCTAGTGAACCTACACACTGGCATTTAAAGTGATGGTCTATATCTGTATTGACAGACTGGGTAAAACTTCTCAATGTTGGTCAGTAAGGCTTGGTATGGATTACAGACAATTACAGAAGTAACACTATATTGCTCTGCTTTAAATTGCTGAATCAAATTAATCTCCTTCTCCAGGAAGTTCTGGTAATTTTGTGGCAAACGGAATTAATCTCAACATCAATACCTCTGAACTGATAGCTGACAAAGGAGGTTCTACCGATGTCCAGATTGTTATCAAATTCCCACCAGGTGAGCCAATGTTTTATGCAAACATAATGTATGAACTCAAGCTTCAATTTCCTTAAATTTATATCACAGAGAGAGCTTAACTGCTGTTTGTGGTCTCAGAAATCAGGTCAGCAGTGACTAAATGTAGATTGTCCAATTAAGTTGAGTTACAGTGCCTTGCGAAAGTATTCGGCCCCCTTGAACTTTGCGACCTTTTGCCACATTTCAGGCTTCAAACATAAAGATATAAAACTGTATTTTTTTGTGAAGAATCAACAACAAGTGGGACACAATCATGAAGTGGAACGACATTTATTGGATATTTCTAACTTTTTTAACAAATCAAAATCTGAAAAATTGGCCGTGCAAAATTATTCAGCCCCTTTACTTTCAGTGCAGCAAACTCTCTCCAGAAGTTCAGTGAGGATCTCTGAATGATCCAATGTTGACCTAAATGACTAATGATGATAAATACAATCCACCTGTGTGTAATCAAGTCTCCGTATAAATGCACCTGCACTGTGATAGTCTCAGAGGTCCGTTAAAAGCGCAGAGAGCATCATGAAGAACAAACGAACACACCAGGCAGGTCCGAGATACTGTTGTGAAGAAGTTTAAAGCCGGATTTGGATACAAAAAGATTTCCCAAGCTTTAAACATCCCAAGGAGCACTGTGCAAGCGATAATATTGAAATGGAAGGAGTATCAGACCACTGCAAATCTACCAAGACCTGGCCGTCCCTCTAAACGTTCAGCTCATACAAGGAGAAGACTGATCAGAGATGCAGCCAAGAGGCCCATGATCACTCTGGATGAACTGCAGAGATCTACAGCTGAGGTGGGAGACTCTGTCCATAGGACAACAATCAGTCGTATATTGCACAAATCTGGCCTTTATGGAAGAGTGGCAAGAAGAAAGCCATTTCTTAAAGATATCCATAAAAAGTGTTGTTTAAAGTTTGCCACAAGCCACCTGGGAGACACACCAAACATGTGGAAGAAGGTGCTCTGGTCAGATGAAACCAAAATGGAACTTTTTGGCAACAATGCAAAACGTTATGTTTGGCGTAAAAGCAACACAGCTCATCACCCTGAACACACCATCCCCACTGTCAAACATGGTGGTGGCAGCATCATGCTTTGGGCCTGCTTTTCTTCAGCAGGGACAGGGAAGATGGTTAAAATTGATGGGAAGATGGATGGAGCCAAATACAGGACCATTCTGGAAGAAAACCTGATGGAGTCTGCAAAAGACCTGAGACTGGGTCGGAGATTTGTCTTCCAACAAGACAATGATCCAAAACATAAAGCAAAATCTACAATGGAATGGTTCAAAAATAAACATATCCAGGTGTTAGAATGGCCAAGTCAAAGTCCAGACCTGAATCCAATCGAGAATCTGTGGAAAGAACTGAAAACTGCTGTTCACAAATGCTCTCCATCCAACCTCACTGAGCTCGAGCTGTTTTGCAAGGAGGAATGGGAAAACATTTCAGTCTCTCGATGTGCAAAACTGATAGAGACATACCCCAAGCGACTTACAGCTGTAATCGCAGCAAAAGGTGGCGCTACAAAGTATTAACTTAAGGGGGCTGAATAATTTTGCACGCCCAATTTTTCAGTTTTTGATTTGTTAAAAAAGTTTGAAATATCGAATAAATGTCGTTCCACTTCATGATTGTGTCCCACTTGTTGTTGATTCTTCACAAAAAAATACAGTTTTATATCTTTATGTTTGAAGCCTGAAATGTGGCAAAAGGTCGCAAAGTTCAAGGGGGCCGAATACTTTCGTAAGGCACTGTACATGATATTTATGGTTGTTTGTAATTTAGTTTAGCCTTTTTAATCATTATTTATTTATTTATTTATTTATTTATTTATTTTTATATATATTTATTTTTATATATATATATATATATATATATATATATATATATATATATATATATATATATATATATATATAAAAACTAGGCAAGTCAGTTAAGAACATTCTTATTTACAATGACGGCCTCGGAACAGTGGGTTAACTGCCTTGTTCAGGGGCTAAACGACAGCTCGGGGATTCGATCCACCAAACTTTCGGTTACTGGCCCAACGCTCTAACCACTAGGCTACCTGCCGCCCCATGTTATTGTTTTTACCATCGCGGACCACTTTGGAAACAAACCTTTTAATTAATACAATTAATATCCTCTGGGTCCTTTGGGTAATCGTTAACTTTTATTCTGCTGGAGCGAGAAGTAAGAAGCAGAGTACTTCATTTTTCTTTTTTTCTTTACTCCGTTGTTGGGTTTGTTGTCTCTTGAATCCTGTCGGATTCTTTTTATGAAAAATTTATTGGGAATTACCCAAAATAAATTCTGTTACCCAAAATAAATTCTATTCAATATGGATAAGTAAACTAATGAGAAGTAATTTGGCTTCCACGATAAGCCTACAAGGTAAGGTCAAGCTACTCATGTATATGAACAACTATCTCTCTCTCGCTTTCTCTCCCTCCTGCTCTCTTTCTCTTCACCCCTTCGCTCTCCCTCTCCCCTCTCTTTCAATTTTACTCCACTCAGTTTTGGATAGTAAAAACACAAACCACTCCATTGGTTTTGTGCTCTACCAAAACGACCGGTTCTTCAGGTCCAGTGCTTTCAGTGCTTCTTCAGGGACCAGCAGAACGGTCATCTCTGCTAACCTGGGACAAGAATCTGGGTTGCATGTTGAGATGCTCTTCAAGCCCACAGTAAGATTTATCTTAGAATCAATAAACACAAAGTGGTCCAAATTCTCTGGGAAACGTGTTGGGAAGTTATTCATTATCTAAGTCACATGTGTCAAACTCATTCCATGGAGGGTCGAGTGGCTGTGGGTTTTTGTTTCTCCCATGTATGTGATTGATAATTAAGGTTACTGATTAATATGGAACTCCCCTCATCTGATTGTCTTGAAAGGAAAAAACGAAAACCAGCAGACACTAGGCCCTGCATGGAATGAGTTTGACACTCCTGATCTAAGTTATCCATTGACGCTTATGTGCCACAAGGAACAAGAAAGCATATGTTGTATTTGGTATATGATATACAGTGGGGCAAAAAAGTATTTAGTCAGCCACCAATTGTGCAAGTTCTCCCACTTAAAGATGAGGCCTGTAATTTTCATCATAGGTACACTTCAACTATGACGGACAAAATGAGAAAAAAGACAGGTGTCTTTTATACTTATAACAAGTTCAAACAGGTGCCATTAATACAGGTAACGAGTGGAGGACAGAGGAGCCTCTTAAAGAAGAAGTTACAGGTCTGTGAGAGCCAGAAATCTTGCTGGTTTGTAGGTGACTAAATACTTATTTTCCACCATAATTTGCAAATAAATTCATTAAAAATCCTACAATGTGATTTTCAGGATTTTTTTTTCTTCTCATTTTGTCTGTCATAGTTGAAGTGTACCTATGATGAAAATTACAGGCCTCATCTTTTTAAGTGGGAGATCTTGCACAATTGGTGGCTGACTAAATACTTTTTTGCCCCACTGTATAATTGTAACTACTTCTTTCCCACATGTACTTAATGACCTGTTATGCTTCATATTTGACTTGCATACTGTGAATGCATGTGTTTTTCTGAAGGATTTACAGTGAGGTTGTTTCTGTTCTTACTTCTCAGACTGTCCCCAACGCCTCCCTCCATGACTTTGCCTGCGTGTGGTGGAACTACACGTTGAAAGACTGGAGCACCTTTGGCTGCTACAAAGTCAACCACTCAGCAGACGGCCTGCGATGTTTCTGTAATCACACCACTAACTTTGCTGTGCTGATGGTGAGTAGCTAACTGCCGTCATCTCCCTTTTACTGACCACACTCTGACCTATGGAGGGGTTCAAACTTTTTGGGCCCATGACCCCATTTTGATATCTGATAATTCTCGTGACCCCAAACATGTAGATTTTTTTGTAGTAATTAAGATGGGCTATGGCAGTCAGTTGCAAAACATTCTAACAGTATTTTTGATTGTCTTCTCAACTCACCATCACATCATTTTAATGTGGGGCTATGATAGTCAGGGGACATTATGTCAGACCAATTTGCTACTATCTCACCACCACTACTGAGATAGTGAGATAGGAGACATGATTCATGTTGTGTCGGTGGTTCTCAAAGTCAGGGGGTGTGGTTGACAATGCGCACCTCATCTCTGCTGTCACTTCCAACCTGGATCGATATTTGGTTTTAATGCAGTAAATCCACAAAATCCAGCCTCACACAGATATGAGCTGTCAAGAGTTACCATGAGTTTTAATATTCAGAGGGAGACGGCAGGATATTTATTCCCTTTGGGTCAGGAACCAAAATGCGTTATCTGCAGCATTCGGTCATATGACCGCATTTTTTGATGGATTTGTCCAGTATTTCAGTCAGGCATTCCAACCTGTCTCTTGCAGTCACGTTGCGCTTATGAAAGAATATACACTACCATTCAAAAGTTTGGGGTCACTTACAAATTTCCTGTTTTTGAAAGAAAATCACCTTTTTTTTGTCAATTAATATATCATCAAATTGATCATAGGCATACAGAGGACCATTATCAGCAACCATCACTCCTGTGTTCCAATGGCACATTGAGTTAGCTAATCGTTTTAAAAGGCTAATTGATCATAGGCGGACAGAGGACCATTATCAGCAACCATCACTCCTGTGTTCCAATGGCACATTGAGTTAGCTAATCATTTTAAAAGGCTAATTGATCATTAGAAAACCCTTTTGCAATTATGTTAGCACAGCTGAAAACTGTTGTGCTGATTGATTAAATTCAGCAATAAAGCTGGCCTTCTTTAGACTAATTGAGTATCTGGACCATCAGCATTTGTGGGTTCAATTACAGGGTCAAAATGGCCTGAAACAAAGAACTTTCTTCTGAAACTCATCAGTCTATTCTTGTTCTGAGTAATGAAGGCTATTCCATGCAAGAAATTGCCAAGAAACTGAAGATCTCATACAACGCTTGGTACTACCCCTTCACAGAACAGCGCAAACTGGACAACTGAGCAAGAGGACAAGTACATTAGAGTGTCTAGTTTGAGGACGGGTGAGGCGTCTGTTTCTCAACTGGCAGCTTCATTAAATGGTACCCGCAAAACACCAGTCTCAATATCAACAGTGAAGAGGTGACTCCGGGATGCTGCAAAGAGAAGGCCATATGTCAGACTGGCCAATAAAAATAAAATATTAAGATTGACAAAAGAACACACAATGGACAGAGATAGAGCTTTTTCTTTGCAACTCTGCCTAGAAGGCCAGCATCCTGGAGTCACTTATTCACTGTTGACATTGAGACTATTGAGACTATCGTTATTGATATCTGATATTTTTGCAGCTCAAGACGAGACATAGGCCTATGTCATAGGCCTTTCGTCAACAAATACTTCTCAAATCCTTTCAGCCTAAATTTCTGCTAAACTTGGAGAGGATCGTCAGGCCTCCTTACTACTTACAAAAAACATGCTTCTGATGAAGAGCTAGAAAAGTAAGTAAATAGCCATATTAGACTGAAAGATATAAGCATAGCAGTGGGAAGTAGGGTGCTGAGGGTGCTGCACCCCCTGAAAAATCTGAAATACAAAATAATATTAATTCATATTTTCACAAAAGTAGTGCATTGGGCTTTTACTAGTCCTGTATTAGCAGACTGATAGCCGTTTATAGCACAGGCACAAAAAAATAAAATTCAGCAAAAAAAATGTCAATTATGAAAAAATGTCCCGTAAATCCTTCTGTTGTACCGCATTTTTTGTATTTTATATGTGGTCACCTCAAGTGTAAATTATTCAAGTGCAACGGTCAAGTGCGACCTTTTCCCACGATCTAAGGGCACTTTCTGGTTGAATTTTATAGTTGAATCATTTTAATTTAGCTTTTTTAAGGTTAACCACATTACAATGATTTTGAGATACAAACAATATTATAATATTTTATACAACTTAATAATAAAACTATTTAAATCTATAGCAGGATTTAGGAAATTCTCCTGTGATCCCATTTTCATATCAGGCGACCCCCACATGGGGTCGTGACCACTATTTTGGGAACCTATGGTTTACCGCAGCATATCCAGACACATGAGGGTGATGACTTTATACAGTATGACTGTGACAAACTTAGTGTTAATTTAATTTTTTATTTTCTTTCTACAGTCGTTCAGGAGGGATTTTAAATACGCTGAAGCACTAAACTGGATCACCATATTGGGATGCTCCATGTCCATCATAGGGTTGAGTTTAACAATAACATTCCAGATCGCAACCAGGTAAGATCCTACAGGGTTCCAGAACCAATTCAAAATATTTGGTGCTTCTCAACCGTGTAAAGAAGCCCTTTGTCTGATCCAACAGGACTTGATAGGTGAAATCATTTTAAAACACACTATTAATGAACCAACACATAGCTACACATATAACTTCCCTAACATAGTGTTGTCTATCACTTATCCCCAGGAAGTCACGCAAAACCAACCCAACGGTTCTCTTAGTGAGTGTCTGCGTGTGTCTCCTGATCTTCACCCTGCTCTTCATGTTGGGAGTGGACAACCCTCATAAACAGCTGGACAAACCTGAAATACTCGAGGACAACGTTCTCCCCCCGTCCGACACACACACAGAGCAGGACAGAGGGCCCTGTACTGCAGTGGCGGTCCTGCTGCAGTACTTCCTGTTAGGGACGTTCACCTGGAACACGCTGTATGCCACAAATGTCTTCCTGATGATCAGAAACAGCCTGGCCACCAGCCCGTCACACTTCACAGCCTATACCGTGGCCATCGGATGGGGTAGGACAGCATGGAGAAAAATAAACTATTTTGTTGTTTCAGAGGCTTTGGCTGGCATTATACCTAGGCTCTTGAACCAAAACTAATGCTAGGTGATATTTTCAGGCTCTAATAAGCCTGAACTATAACATAAAAGCTACTTGTATAGTGATGTTATGTCTTTAGATTATGTATGTGTAGTATATTACTCTGTACAGTGCCTTTGGAAAGTATTCAGACCTCTTGACCTTTCAACGTTTTGTTACGTTACAGCCTTATTCTAAAATTGATTCAATTGTTTCCCCCCCTCAATCTACACACACTACCCCAAAATGACAAAGCAAAAACAGGTTTTTCCATTTTTTTTAACATTTATTAAAAATAAAAGTTATCATATTTACACAGGTTGAAAACGTCAGTGAAGGCACTTGCCAGTTGGTCAGCGCATGCTTGGAGTATACGTCCTGGTAATATATCTGTCACTGGGCAGCTCCTGGCTGGGTTTCCTTTTGTATTCCGTAATAGTTTGCAAGCCCTGCCACATCCGACAAGCGTCGAAGCCGGTGTAGCAAGATTCAATCTTAGCCCTGTATTTACTCTTTGCCTGTGTGATGGTTCGTCTGAGGTTATAGCGGGATTTCTTACGTCCTGGTTAGTGTCCCGCTCCTTGAAAGCGGCAGCTCTAGCCTTTAGCTCAGTGCGGATGTTGTCTGTAATCCATGGCTTCTGGTTGGGGTATGTACATACGGTCACTGTGGGGACAACGTCATCATTGTACTTATTGATAAAGCTGGTGACTGATGTGGTATACTCCTTAATGCCATCGGATGAGTCTCGTAACATATTCCAGTCTGTGCTAGCAAAACAGTCCTGTAGCTTAACATATGCGTCATCTGACCACTTCCGTATTGAGCGAGTCACTGGTACTTCCTGCTTTAGTTTATGCTTATAAGTAGGAATAAGGAGAATAGAATGACTTCCTGCGCCGACAGAGATGGCCGACTCGCTTTGCGTTCCTAGGAAACTATGCAGTATTTTGTTGTTATTTCTTACATTGGTACCTCAGGTAATCTTAGGTTTCATTACATACAGTCGGGAGGAACTACTGAATATAAGAGCAACGTCAACTCACCATCATTACGACCAGGAATACGACTTTCCCGAAGCGGATCCTGTGTTTTGCCCACCCAGGACAATGGATCGGATCCCAGCCGGCGAACCTAAAACAACGTCGCCGTAAAAGGGGCAAACGAAGCGGTCTTCTGGTCAGGCTCCGGAGACGGGCACATCACGCACCACTCCTTAGCATACTACTCGCCAATGTCCAGTCTCTTGACAACAAGGTTGATGAAATCCGAGCAAGGGTAGCATTCCAGAGAGACGTCAGAGACTGTAACGTTCTTTGCTTCACGGAAACATGGCTCACTCGAGACACGCTATCGGAGTCGGTGCAGCCAGCTGGTATCATCACGCATCGCGCCGAGAGAAACAAGCATCTTTCTGGTAAGAAGAGGGGCGGGGGGGTATGCCTTATGATTAATGAGGCGTGGTGTGATCATAACAACATACAGCCCCGTCGCGGACCAGGATGTCTTGCTCCCAGACAGACTAAATAACTTCTTTGCTCGTTTTGAGGACAATATAGTGCCACTGACACGGCCCACTACCAAAACCTGCGGACTCTCCTTCACTACAGCCGACGTGAGTAAAACATTTAAACGTGTTAACCCTCGCAAGGCTGCAGGCCCAGACAGCATCCCCAGCCGCGTCCTCAGAGCATGCGCTGACCAGCTGGCTGGTGTGTTTACAGACATATTCAATCAATCCTTATCCCAGTCTGCTGTCCCCACATGCTTCAATAGGGCCACCATTGTTCCTGTTCCCAAGGAAGCTAAGGTAACTGAGCTAAACGACTGCCGCCCCGTAGCACTCACTTTCGTCATCATGAAGTGCTTTGAGAAACTCGTCAAGGACCATATCACCACCCTACTTGACACCCTAGACCCACTCCAATTTGCTTAGGTCCACAGACGACACAACCACACTGCCCTAAACCATCTGGACAAGAGGAATACCTATGTGAGAATGTTGTTCATCGACGACAGGTCATCATTTAACACCATTGTACCCTCCAAACTCGTCATCAAGCTCGAGACCCAGGGTCTCGGCCCCGCCCTGTGCAACTGGGTACTGGACTTCCTGACAGGCCGCCCCCAGGTGGTGAGGGTAGGTAACAACATCTCCACCCCGCTTATCCTCAACACTGGGGCCCCACAAGGGTGCGTTCTGAGCCCTCTCCTGTACTCCCTGTTCACCCACGACTGCGTGGCCATGCACGCCTCCAACTCAATCATCAAGTGTGCGGACGACACTACAGTGGTAGGCTTGATTACCAACAACGACGAGACGGCCTATGGGGAGGAGGTGAGGGCCCTCGGAGTGTGGTGTCAGGAAAATAACCTCACACTCAATGTCAACAAAACAAAGGAGATGATCTTGGACTTCAGGAAACAGCAGAGGGAGCACCTCCCTATCCACATCGACGGGACAGTAGTGGAGAGGGTATTAAGTTTTAAGTTCCTCGGCGTACACATCATGGACAAACTGAATTGGTCCACCCACACAGACAGCGTTGTGAAGAAGGCGCAGCAGCGCCTCTTCAACCTCAGGAGGCTGAAGAAATTTGGCTTGTCACCAAAAGCACTCATACAAACTTTTACAGACGCACAATCGAGAGCATCCTGTCAGGCTGTATCGCCACCTGGTACGGCAACTGCTCCACCCACAACCGTAAGGCTCTCCAGAGGGTAGTGAGGTCTGCACAACGCATCACCGGGGGCAAACTACCTGCCCTCCAGGACACCTACACCACCCGATGTCACAGGAAGGCCATAAAGATCATCAAGGACAACAACCACCCGAGCCACTGCCTGTTCACCCCGCTATCATCCAGAAGGCGAGGCCAGTACAGGTGCATCAAAGCTGGGACCGAGAGACTGAACAACAGCTTTTATCTCAAGGCCATCAGACTGTTAAACAGCCACCACCAACATTGAGTGGCTGCTGCCAACATACTGACTCAACTCCAGCCACTTTAATAATGGAAATTGATGTAAAACATGTATCACTAGCCACTTTAAACAATGCCACTTAATATAATGGTTACATACTCTACATTACTCATCTCATGTGTGTATATACTGTACTCGGTACCATCTACTGCATCTTGCCTATGCCGTTCTGTACCATCACTCGTTCATATATCTTTATGTACATATTCTTTATCCCTTTACACTTGTGTGTGTGTGTATAAGATAGTAGTTGTGGGATTGTTAGTTAGATTACTCGTTGTTTATTACTGCATTGTCGGAACTAGAAGCACAAGCATTTCGCTACACTCGCATTAACATCTGCTAACCATGTGTATGTGACAAATTTGATTAGAATTATGGTCAGATTTGTCAAATGGAGGGTGAGGGAGAGCTTTTGTGTGTGGAGTAAAGGTTGTCTTTTTTCCCCCCCACTCCTCTGGTTGCACATGTAGCATGCTGGTAGAAAATAGGTAAACGGGTTTGAAATTTCCCAGCATTAAGGTCTATGTCCACTAGGAGGGCATTTTCTTGTTTACTTATGGCTTTATACAGCTCGTTGAGTTCGGTCTTAGTGCCAGCATCGGTTTGTGGTGGTAAAGACAGCTACGAAAAGTATAGATAAATTCTCTAGGTAAATAGTGTGGTCTACAGCTTATCATGAGATACTCAATGTTAGGGGGGGGGGGGGGTCAAAACCTCAAGACTTCCTTAATATTTGATTTCTCACACCAGCTGTTAGACATAGACTACCACCCTTGTCTTACTGTAGACAGCTGTTCTGTCTTGCCGATGCACAGAAAAACCGGCCAACTATATATTATCCATGTTGTTGTTCAGCCACGACTCGGTGAAGCATAAGATAATACCGTTTTTAATGTCTCGTTGGTAGAATAGTCTTGAACGGCGCTCATCCAGTTTATTCTCCAAGTCCGGCTGGGCTACTCAAGGACATTCAGAGATTGTTCCCAAGCCACTCCTGTGCTTAGGGTTGTTGTCCTGTTGGAAGGATCCTGAGCGCTCTGGAGCAGGTTTTCATCAAACATCTCTCTGTACTTTGCTCCGTTCCTCTCTCCCTCGTTACTGACTAGTCTCCCAATCCCTGACGCTGAAAAACATCTCCACAGCATGATGCTGCCAC
Source organism: Oncorhynchus mykiss (assembly GCF_013265735.2). Lineage (NCBI taxonomy): Eukaryota > Metazoa > Chordata > Actinopteri > Salmoniformes > Salmonidae > Oncorhynchus > Oncorhynchus mykiss. The sequence continues at coordinate 10,619,741 of NC_048571.1, read as the reverse complement.
CACCATGCTTCACCGTAGAGATTGTGCCAGGTTTCCTCCAGACGTGACACTTGGCATTCAGGCCAAATAGTTCAATCTTGGTTTAATTTTGGCAAACTCTAAGTGGGCTGTAATGTGCCTTTTACTGAAGAGTGACTTACGTCTGGCCACTCAACTATAAAGGCCTGATTGGTGGAGTGCTGCAGAGGCCGTTGTCCTTCTAGAAGGTTCTCCCATCACCAAAGAGGAACTCGGGAGCTCTGTCAGAGTGACCATCGGGTTCTTGGTCACCTCCCTGACCAAGGCCCTTCTCCACCGATTGCTCGATTTGGCCAGGAGGCCAGCTCTAGGAAGAGTCTTGGTGGCTCCGAACTTATTCCGTTTAAGAATGGTGGAGGCCACTGTGTTCTTGGACTTTCAATGCTGCAGCATTGTTTTTGTACCCTTCCCAAGAGCTGTGCCTCGACACAATCCTGTCTCGGAGCGCTACGGACAATTATTTCGACCTCAAGGCTTGGTTTTTGCTAAGGTATATGGTATTTCTGTTTTTTGTTTTCAATAAATTTGCAACAATTTCTCAATCTGTTTTCGGTTTGTCATTATGGGGTACTGTGTGTAGAGTAATGAGGAAAACAACATTTATTTAATCAATTTCAGAATAAGGCTGTAACGTAACAAAATGTGGAAAAAGTCAAGGGATCTGAATACTTTTTAGAATACTCAACATATGGCTGCATGCAAAACTACCAGGAAATAACAACATCATTCTCTGTCTTTTAGGACTGCCTGCGGTTGTGGTGGCCCTCACCTTAGGAATTAGTTACAGAGTGGATGATCCACTGGGTTACAGGCAGGAGGAATTGTGAGTCATTACTGTACTATACTACTACTACTACTACTACTGAACTGAATTGTACTATACTACTTCTCTATACTGTACTGAGAGCGACCCGCCTCAACGTATTTACTAGTCTATGACCCACTGACACCGCCCCCGGTAAGAGAGTCCAAGAGTTAACACACACAGGAACTTTATTCACACACAGGAGAAGATGTACATGGGGATGATTTTTTGTAATCACTCATCCCATACATATATGTTTACCCAGGCTCTGACACTGGAAACAACACAGTTCAGGCCCTGCTAATACTGACACACTTGAGAGAGCATGCAATGGACCTGACGGGCTAGCTAGGAACATCTGACCAGTCACAGGATGCATGGTCAGAGCATTGGCAGAGTGTAGGGTGCATGGGGACAGTGATTGGCTGAAGTTCTCATGTGAACTGTACTGTACTATCAATATAACTAATACTGTAAACGCTTTTCCCTATCAATGATCGTATTACATGCTTTTAACGATGGTAAAGAGCAATTTTAAAAGTTGTAAAAAAACTAAAAGAACGATCCATTGTGTTGAAAGGTTTCTTGTTTACTTATGCCACCCACCATGTTTACTTTATACCACGTTATACAAATCACTGCCTGTTTTGTCTGTCCCACAGTCCCACTCTCAAACTCATTCATTTGACCTCTCAGTTGCTGGCTTGCTGCCCTCGATCCAAAGGGGAACTTTGACTTCAAGCTGCCAATGTTTTGGGGGTTCCTGATCCCTGTGGCATTCATGCTTATCTTCAACACAGTGATGTTGGTATATTTTGCAGTTACAACGTGCAAGACCAACCCACATTTAACTAGGTAACATTAATCAGTCTTGATTTTAAATGCTTACTAACGAGCTTAATTGTTAATTGTCTTTCAATGAAAAGCTTGTTATAAATCAAATGTATTTTATTATTATTAATTCAGTCATTTAGTAATCAAATCATACAATTTAATAAGCACCGTGCTCTAACCCACTCACCCACTGGAAGTCAAATGTTCTTCTACCACAGCATTACAGCAGTCTATTACAGCACTCTATTACAGCACTGTAAGTATGTTGGTTATGTTTCCCAGTACAAGACACACATCGATGAAGAAGAAGTTCCTCAGTAGCTTCTCTCTGGCTGTGGTGCTCGGTCTCTCCTGGATCCTGGGCTATCTGTTGCTCATTACACAGAACCAGACCATGTACACCATACTCAACATCTCCTTCTGTGTTCTCACCACCACTCAGGTAGTAAACGTATGCACTCACTACTGTAAGTCTGCTAAATGACTCAAATGTAAACTATGAATACTATTATTCGACAGAATCCAGACATGATTTGAAAATTAGACACCTACTAAACATAAATAAATGGAGCTGCTCCTTATGGAAACACTACCTTTTGTTTGTCCTTGTGTGTTCCTGAAAATACTTGATAACGTCTTTGTGTTTTTGCTCCACAGGGCTTGCAGATTTTCATTCTGTTCACAGCAAGAACAACAATTGTCAAGAAAAAGATGTCAAGTACTTTGAATTCTGTCTCTAGTGTTGGGATCCCTCTTCACACTAGGACGTTCAGTCTATGGCGAGGCGAGCACAGTGATAAAGTAGAATCATACACACAGCAGGACACTGTGTTATTTCCAACTTGTTCCTCACAGACATCTAACTGATGGGCTGCAAGTTCAAACCAAGTTTGTAAAACTTCTCCTCTTGTACTATAATATACAATATACTGCACACAATTTTGTATCCACGTAGAGTATATTTACTGTGAAGACTAGTCCCTCAGTTGTTGTCCAATGATTTTTTTTTTGAATAAAAGTGTTCAATAATTATGTGATTGTCTTTTAAGCTAATGTTTGTCTAAGTTTTCTTATAGTGAGAAAAAACACTATTTTACACAATCTCAGAAAATAGCTTAAGACACTGTAGCCCAGGGGTGTTTAACAAATTTTCCCCTCGGGCCACATTTGGTCATTAGCGAGGTCAGATGGGACGCACTTAAAATTGATTAAGAAGCTTCTGCTCTATCTGCCTGTACAGCACAGGCTGCAGCTGCCAATTACAGTTATGATAGAATGAGGAAGAAAACAGGCATGTCATAACCATGAAAAAACAGGGCATCTGGATATTCTGGGGCAGCTTGAGAGCGAGGGCACTCACCTGGCAAGACATCTGCGTCATGGAAGGGCAGCGGATTAATCTTCTGCATTGTTTACAGAGCAATGTTTTTTTCCCACACCAACAAACCTTCACACGTGGGGATTGGCAGTGTCATGACATGGACCTCTTTGGGTATAGCGAGCACCATCCCACTCTCTCTCTCTTACCACCTCTCTCTCGTCCCCCCTACACCCAGGCTCTGTTAGGCAGGTCATAACTTCCTAGAGTAGTTTCTCCTCATGGCCAGAGTATAAAGAGAGTGAGTTTCACAGGAGAACAAAGGAACCCCTTCCACATCAAAGAGCTTGAGAACTGAACAATGTCCATGTTTTGGAGAATGTGTACACGGTCTGGGAAGAATCCAGCTACGAACTGGTCCATTTTGTATAATTTTGTGAAACTCATGAGAGACAATACAGCGACATTACCAAAACTCTGATTATACAAGAGTCTCCGTTTTGTGAGTCTTGCATCTGATTGTTGTATAAAATTAATGAGGAAAGATGAAACTATTTGTGAAATTATGTAATGTGATTTTAAACTGTTTAATGAAAGAAAATCAAATTCCCTTTTTAAAGTTGAACTAAATCATTGGCCTGCACCATGAGCACAGACATTGAACTGGCGCCATGGGACAGCCCCTTTCTACTGTTACGAATATAACCCCCACCTGGAGGAATTCCCTTCAGACCAGCTTACCTCGAGGTTTGAGACCAGACCAGTACCCCATCACAGAGGGTGCTAAGGTTTGAGTAGATTGCTGAATCTTTTAATCATAGCATGTGGTTCAACTCTGAGACTATCCATCCGGCAAAATAAGAGCTACTCTTTCGATACAAATTACTAGTCTGCAGCTAGAAATTATGTACCCGTGAATGTGAAGGCCGACAACCGCCGAAACATATATTCTATAAAATTTCTGTATGGGACTCGGACCTATCCATTCTAACCACGGAAGAGAGTGAGTGAGGACAAACTTTCCAACAGAAATCACGACGACACACTGAGCATAAATATATATATTGATTGCAATTATTCCCGAATGAGTGAGCATTCGTGTTCAAAGGATTAGCATTTCAATTATTATAATTATCAACTGTGTAGTGTCTTTTGTCTTTCGCGCCCTTCTCAGTCCCTTTGTCTACCAAACCGCCATACCGGTTTAGCCCACTAGGGCACATCCCCTATCATTTCCTTGTAACCATATCTACTTTGTTTGTGTGTGCATTTCTGAGATTATTTAGTTAGTTAATAAATAAATGATTGAGACAATTGATGTATGAATGATTCTTGGTGAAGGCTGGGTTCGTAAACATTAGAGGTCGACCGATTATGGTTTTTCAACGCCGATACCGATTATTGTTATGAAAACTTGAAATCGGCCATTTCGATTAATCGGTCGACCTCTAGTACAGATGACCAACAATTTACGACGTTTGGAATGAGACAAACGTGAAGTAAAGAATAATTGATTAATTAGAAGACTTAATTGATCAGATATTAAAATATCTATAAGTTATATTAGGAAAATTATAACTTTGTAATCTGAATATTTTCCTTGGTGCCCCGACTTCCTAGTTAAGAACATTTACATGTTTAGAATAATCACGTAATAATAATTACAGGGAATTGATTTGATAAAATAAGTCTTCAGTTTTTTGTAACAGTATTTTTATTGGAATTTCACAATTTTCACCCATATTAAGAGATACAACAACAGAGACGAAGCAAAAAAAACAGCACTCACTTACACATACCTGTGTGCGTATATATATTACATACATACATACACACACACACACACACATACACACCCATACATACGTACACCATACGTACGCCATTTTCCTCTTCCCGCTCGGTGCTTCTCTCACCCCATCCCCATCATTGCGTCTCTCAATACATACATTTTAAACAAACTTACAAACAGAAATTAAACAAAAAAGCTCAGTTTAAACCAAGAGGTTAGGTTCCACACATGGAACGTACAGTGTAGTTCTGAAATACATAGATCACCACCATTCTACGAGAATCCTTGCAGCATAATAGCTGATACCTCAGGTTCTAGGTAATTTAGATAAGGTTCCCATACTTTGTAAAACTGGTCTGTTTTAGAATGCAATGTACATGTCAGATATTCCAGAGGCACCCATTCAAATAGTGTCTTATGCCAACCTTTAAATAGAAGGAACCTTATCACTAATCCACTGTAAAAGGATGTTTTTCCAGACTGCTAAGGTAAGGATGTTGTAAAGCCTCCTCTTACCCACAGCAGTAACATGCCTGTCATGATTTTAAATGCTTACTAACGAGCTTAATTGTTAATTGTCTTTCAATGAAAAGCTTGTTATAAATAAAATGTATTTTATTATTATTAATTCAGTCATTAGTAATCAAATCATACAATTTAATAAGCACTGTGCTCTAACCCACTCACCCACTGGAAGTCAAATGTTCTTCTACCACAGCATTACAGCAGTCTATTACAGCAATCTAACTATGTTGGTTATGTTTCCCAGTACAAGACACACATTGATGAAGAAGAAGTTCCTCAGTAGCTTCTCTCTGGCTGTGGTGCTCGGTCTCTCCTGGATCCTGGGCTATCTGTTGCTCATTACACAGAACCAGACCATGTACACCATACTCAACATCTCCTTCTGTGTTCTCACCACCACTCAGGTAGTAAACGTATGCACTCACTACTGTAAGTCACTCTGGATAAGAGCGTCTGTTAAATGACTCAAATGTCAACTATAAATACTAGTGTCTATTGTACCACAGAACCAGACATGATTTACAATTAGACACAAACTAAACATAAATAAATGGAGCTGCTCCTTATGGAAACACTACCTTTTGTTTGTCCTTGTGTGTTCCTGAAATTACTTGATAACGTCTTTGTGTTTTTGCTCCACAGGGCTTGCAGATTTTCATTCTGTTCACAGCGAGAACAACAATTGTCAAGAAAAAGATGTCAAGTGCTTTGAAATCTGTCTCTAGTGTTGGGATCCCTCTTCACACTAGGAAGTTCAGTCTATGGCGAGGCGAGCACAGTGATAAAGTAGAATCATACACACATCTGGACACTGATCTGTCATTTCCACCTTGGTCCTCACAGACATCTAGCTGATGGGCTGCAAGTTCAACCTCTGTTGTAAAATATCTCATATACCTCCACTATTGTCCTATAATATACAGAATAATACACACAACATTTTGACCTGTTGTAAAATATGTCATATACCTCCACTATTGTCCTATAATATACAGTATAATACACACAACATTTTGTATGACGTATGTTCACTGTGAATTCCCTCAGAAGTTGTGTTGTCCAATGATTTTTTGGCACAAATACTGTAGAACAGTTGTTCTTTCTAAAATATTACTGTTTTAAATAAATCTGTGATTATTCTCTTTTAAGCAGGTGTTTGTTTCAGTATTCATAGTGAGAACAACCACTATTTTACACAATATCTCAGAAAATAGTTTTAGACAGTGTAGCCCAGGGGTGTCAAATAAATGTTCCCCTCAGGCCACATTTGGTCATTTCCGAGGTCAGATGGGACGCACTTAAAATTGATTAAGAAGCTTCTACTCCATCGGCCTGTACAGCACAGGAAGCAAGCTGCAGCTGCCAGTTACATCTGTGGTAGAGGACTACAAGGCAACAAAAGCACGCCAGCCTATGATGCTGTGGGACAGCAAGGATGAGAGGGTTCGACAGGCAGAGATCGTGGTCAGTGGTCACAAGTGGTCAACCAGCGCAGCGCTCACAGAGGCGGGTCTGGGATGCACATCCAGGTCACGGTAACATTGTTGGATCGGTAAAACCAAGACGGGCTGGGTCTGGGATGCACAACCTGGTCAAGCTGGAAAAAAGCAGATCCAAAGTAGTGCTGTGGTGCAGATGGAGGTCTGAAAGGCTGAGGAAGAAAATAGGCATGTCAGAGTTGTACCATGAAAAAACAAGGCAGCTGGACATGCTGGGGGAGTGTGAGAGAGTGGTCACTCACCTGGAACATGGAAGGGCAGCGGATTAAGTTTCTGCTTTGCTCTGTGTACAATGTTTTTCCCACACCAACAAACCTTCACACGTGGGGGTTGGCAGACAGCCCAGACAGCTGCACGCTATGTGGACAACCAGCCGATCTGAAGCACATGCTCTCCTCCTGCCACGCAGGTCTGACCAATGGAACATTCAGGTGGCAGCATGACCAAATACTGACTCAGCTAGCCGCGGGACTGGAGCAAGCAAGAAGAAAGCTGAAGCATCTCACCCAGGGCTTCTGTTTCATCCACTTCCTTAGGTCAGGAGAGAGCACATCAAAGTGAACAAGGAGCAAAGGAATCTTGATTAATAGTACCA